>NC_090958.1:9375151-9677575 GCF_040807025.1 Struthio camelus | reverse complement strand
GGCCCCGGCTGGGGACACCCAGTCCGGCCAGGGCACCTGAGCCGTGGGCGAGCACCGCGAGGAGGAGAGGGGCCCAGGCCATGGCGTGATCCCACCAGCTCCGCGTCCCCACGCCGACGGGGCTGTGCCGCGGACCCCCGACCCCTCTTAAACCCCCGCCCGCCCGCGGCACGGCCCCTCCATGCAAATCTGCCCCGCGCTCACCGCCAAAGCCTGCCCGCGCCTCCCTCCCCACGGCCCTCCCCGCTCCCAGCCCGCCTCGGCCACGTGCTACGCAGCGGCGCTTGTCCGAGCCCCGGCAGCGCAGACACGGCCCCGCCGACATGCCTGAAGCCGGGCACCCACGGACACCCCATCCCCACACCGCGGTGAGCCGAGCAGGGCCAAAGGGCCTGCGCGAGCCGGGCTCCTTGGAGCAGCAGGGCACCAGGCGGCCCTCGCCCCTCCAACACCCCCGCCGTGGGGCCGGGGTCCTGCTGACCGCCAGGAACAAACCCCACCCTCAGCATCGGCCCCTCTTACACGGGTCCCCGGCCCCACACAGGCCTTGGCCCTTCCTGCCCGTCCCCGCTGCAATTCGTGCCCTGCACTGCTGCTCGGCTCCACCTGCCCCGGCCCCTTTCCACAAAGGCAGGTGCCAAGTCCTGCCCCGGGGCCGGAGCAAGCCCTCGCCCCGCACGGGCTGGCGGCCGACCGGCTGCAAAGCAGCTGGGCAGAAGAGGCCCTGGGCCTCCTGCCGGACCCCAGCTCGCCCAGCAGCCACCAAGGCGCCCTCGCGGCAAAGGAGGCCCAAACCGCCCTGTGCTGCGGCAGGAGCAGCGCTGCCAGCAGGTTGAGGGAGCTGAGCCTTCCCCTGAGCGCAGCCCCGCCGAGGCCACTGCTGCAGCACTGCGTCCGCCTCTGGGCTCCCCAGCACAACACAGACCTGCACGTGGTGGGGCCACTCCAGCAAAGGGCCACGAGGGCGGAGAAGGGGCTGCAGCATCTCTCCTTCGGGCAGAGCCCCCGAGAGCTGGGACTGCTCAGCCCGGAGAAGGGAAGGCTCAGGGAGAAGCTCCTCAATGCTCATAAATACCTGACGGCGGGCAGAAAGAGGACAGTGCCCTTCCCACGCTCTTCCCACCCAGGGGCAGCCCGAGACAGCAGCAGAGGATGCGAGTGCAAACTCAAGTACAGGAAACTCCATTTACACCAAAGAAGAAAGAGGATTCTGCTCTGAAGCTGGTCAATGCCTGGCACAGGCTGCCCAGAGAGGCTGCGAAGGCTCCAGCCTTGGAGACAGGCCAAACCCAACGCCACAGGACCCGCACAACACAAGGCTGCGGGAACTGGCTTTCCGCCAGGCACCTCAAGACAGCAGTCACGTGGAGCAAGACCTCTGGGGAAACGCACCTCAACGCTTCTTTTGTCAGAAACACCACGCAGCCAAGCCAAAGCCCTAAAGCAGCTCTCGTGCTCTCGGGTCCCGTCGTGCTGAAGCTTCCGCGCAAGCTGCCTTACTCCTCCCTGTTCCAGCCTGTGACCATCCATCCACCGGGCTGTGCCGAGGACGTGCCCGAGGCCCGCCGTGGTGAGGACCAACGTAAGGTCATACACGGAGCCACAGCCAGCTCACACAAACCAGCGTGCAAGGCGGTGCTCACTGCCCGAGACGTGCTTACTGCCACCCTGAACCCCAGCCCCACTTCTCATCCCAAGAAACCTCAGGGAAAGGCTCCAGGCACATGGAGACAGCCGTTTAGTCTGCGTTACTCTTACACAAGAGCTTCAGTCCCAAGCTACCACCACCTGTGACACCGCGAGGCCAGCAACACAGCAGCTCCTGCTTAGGCGCGCGATATTTCTCACGAGCTCTGCTGCTCAGCGGCAGCTCCTCGTGCTTCAAGGTGTGCTGCTAAAGCACGACCAGACCTGTTCACAAGCTCACCAGCAACCGCTGGGGCGTCGTGCCCCATCTGCGGTCCCAGGTGCTGCTGCAGCACCCCCTCGTGGCCTCCACCCGCTCACACCGGAGTGGAAAGAGAAACGGTGAGAAGGGGGGAGAAGCTGCGAAGCTCCCAGCAGATGCAAATGTGCCTCAAGGCTGCGGGAACTCATGACGCTCAGCCCTCTAAAGGCTCAGAAGGGAGCGCCCAACAGGCCAGCGCTGGGCGGTCGTGCCCAGCGCTGAACTGCAACTCCCCGGCTCCCGCTGCTGACGGAGACTGCACCGAGGCACCTGGGGCTGGACACCCAAAACCCTGACAGGGGCCAGAGGCAGAAAGCCTCGGGGAACGTCGGCACGAGGGAAGGACGCGGCACTTCTGCTCCGCAGGGCCCCGGAGGGCTTCCTCGCAGCAAGGCCTGGCACCGGCAGCAGGGAGCGGCCAAGACGGGCAGTTTTGGTCTCACTTGCCCGGGTGCCCACATCAGTGGGCTGTGCACCACCAGCCCACAGAGCACAGTGAGAGTCAGCCACGTCCTCCACGGGTGCCCAGGGGACGGTCGGCATGGCCACGCTCCCCGAGAGGGACTCCAAGAACTGTCCTGGGACAGGAAAGGCAGCGCGTTCACAGACGAGGCTGTGCAGAGGGGACAGGAACCAGTACGCACCCTACACCCATGGCCCTGCTCGACCACGAGGCAGAAGGGCAGAAAACCTTCTTCAACTCATGGATTTGCGTCTCACTTCCCCAATGCTCAGTGTCCCCACGAGGGCACCACTGCTGCTGCCAGCACCACCACAGTAATACACTGCCTCGTCCTCGGCTTGCACCCCAGTGATGGTCAATGTGCTTGTGGAGCCAGACTTGGAACCGGAGAATCGCGCAGGGATGTTCGAGGGTCTCTTGTCATTCTGGTATATCACAGTGACCGGGGCGCTGCCAGGTTTCTGCTGGAACCAGCCATAGCCACCGCTATCCCCAGAGCAGGAGCTCTGGGCAGTTTGTCCCGGGGACACGGACAGCGAGGCCGGCTGTTGAGTCACTGCTGCCTGGACCAGGGAACCTGCAGAGGGAGAGGAGAGAGGGCAGAAAGCGGTGGGTCAGCGAGTGCCGGAGCAGCAAAGCCCCCCAGGCAGCGGGACAGGATGGGGCTGACATGCCCACAGGCCCTGGAGGACTGGGCACCCAGTCCAGCCAGCCTCCACCCCAGGCACCCTCTAATGGGGTGGCTGTAGCCAGAACCTGGGCCTCCAGCCTGCCACTGTCCCTGGGGCCAGCCGGGTCCCCTTGGCTGAGGCTGAGCAGTGCCGAGGCATGGCCATGGATACGCAGCCCTTGGCGTAGCCTGGAGACCCTCTCCATGGCCCACGTTGAGCAGGGGCCAGGCCTACCGCTGGGGCCTGGGCCATAGGGAGGCCCTCTCCCTGTGTTTCACTGCCCTCCAAATGGCGGGGAGCAGATGCCCAGAGCCGTGGTTGCTCCTGGCCAAGCTGGGCTGGCAGGTGGGCAGGGAGGGCACCCAGCAGCACCCTGGGTGCCAGCCTGCCTGGCCAGGGACACCTCTTCCTCGAAGCGCAGGCAGGAGGCAGGGCCCAGCACGGCCCCCACCAGCCTGGGGTCCGTCCCCTCCCCTGAGCTGCCGAATGACAGGGGACGGCCACAGCTCTGGGACCCTAGAGCAGGACACAGCCACAGGCAGCATGGGGCAGTGCAGGGAGGGCTGTGGTGGGGACCTGTGCAACCATCAGGTGGGGACAGTAGACATTGCTCAATGGTGCTTACGATGGCAGGAGGTTTTTGTCACACTTCCCCATTGCACCACCATAACTACCAGCAGAGCTACCACAGTAATACACTGCCTCGTCCTCGGCTTGCACCCCAGTGATGGTCAACGTGGCCGTGGAGCCAGACTTGGAACCGGAGAATCGCGCAGGGATGTTCGAGGGTCTCTTGGTGTTGTCATATATCACAGTGACTGGGGCACTGCCAGGTTTCTGCTGGTACCAGCCATAACCATAATAGTCGCTGCTGCTGCTCCCAGAGCAGGTGATCCGGGCGGTTTGTCCCGGGGACACGGACAGCGAGGCCGGCTGTTGAGTCACTGCTGCCTGGACCAGGGAACCTGCAGAGGGAGAGGAGAGAGGGCAGAAAGCGGTGGGTCAGCGAGTGCCGGAGCAGCAAAGCCCCCTAGGCAGCGGGACAGGATGGGGCTGACATGCCCACAGGCCCTGGAGGACTGGGCACCCAGTCCAGCCAGCCTCCACCCCAGGCACCCTCTAATGGGGTGGCTGTAGCCAGAACCTGGGCCTCCAGCCTGTCACTGCCCCTGGGGCCAGTGGTCCCACTGGTTCCAGCAGAAACCTGGTTCAGCCTGTCACTGCCCCTGGTCCCCTTGGCTGAGGCTGAGCAGTGCCGAGGCATGGCCATGGATACGCAGCCCTTGGCGTAGCCTGGAGACCCTCTCCATGGCCCACGTTGAGCAGGGGCCAGGCCTACCGCTAGGGCCTGGGCCATAGGAAGGCCCTCTCCCTGTGTTTCACTGCCCTCCAAATGGCGGGGAGCAGATGCCCAGAGCCGTGGTTGCTCCTGGCCGAGCTGGGCTGGCAGGTGGGCAGGGAGGGCACCCGGCAGCACCCTGGGTGCCAGCCTGCCTGGCCAGGGACACCTCTTCCTCGAAGCACAGGCAGGAGGCAGGGCCCAGCACGGCCCCCACCAGCCTGGGGTCCGTCCCCTCCCCTGAGCTGCCGAATGACAGGGGACAGCCACAGCTCTGGGGCCCTAGAGCAGGACACAGCCACAGGCAGCGTGGGGCAGTGCAGGGAGGGCTGTGGTGGGGACCTGTGCAACCATCAGGTGGGGACAGTAGACATTGCTCAATGGTGCTTACGATGGCAGGAGGTTTTTGTCACACTTCCCCATTGCTTGGTGTCACCATGGCACCACCATAACTACCAGCAGAGCTACCACAGTAATACACTGCCTCGTCCTCGGCTTGCACCCCAGTGATGGTCAACGTGGCCGTGGAGCCAGACTTGGAACCGGAGAATCGCGCAGGGATGTTCGAGGGTCTCTTGGTGTTGTCATATATCACAGTGACCGGGGCACTGCCAGGTTTCTGCTGGAACCAGCCATAACCATAATAGTCACTGCTGCTGCTCCCAGAGCAGGTGATCCGGGCGGTTTGTCCCGGGGACACGGACAGCGAGGCCGGCTGAGTCACTGCTGCCTGGACCAGGGAACCTGCAGAGGGAGAGGAGAGAGGGCAGAAAGCGGTGGGTCAGCGAGTGCCGGAGCAGCAAAGCCCCCCCAGGCAGCGGGACGCAAGGCGGCCCCTCTGCCCGCAGGCCCCGGCCGGGGACACCCAGTCCGGCCAGGGCACCTGAGCCGTGGGCGAGCACCGCGAGGAGGAGAGGGGCCCAGGCCATGGCGCGATCCCACCAGCTCCGCGTCCCCACGCCGACGGAGCTGAGCCACGGACCCTTTTAAACCCCCAGCTGCCCGGGGCATGGCTCCTCCATGCAAGTCTGCCCTGTGCTCATCACCAAAGCCTCCTGGGGCCACACTCACCACCGAGCGGCCAGGGCACCAGCAGCTGCAGACAACCCTGGGGATGCGGCCTGTGGCAGCAACAAGGCCTTCGTGCCCCTGTGCTCCAGACACAGTGGACAAATCCCCCCACTCCTTGCCTGGCCTTTCCTCAGTCCTGCCACGGGCTGCAGCGAGCAGAGGAGCCTGTGCCCATCCTGGGGACGGATGCACAAGGCCCCGGGCAGGGCATTTCCATGGGCCCCGTCACATTCTCCTCCGGACTCATTGCAGTGCCAACGGGGTCAGGGGTCTGCCTTCGCTGGGAGGGAGCCTGTGAGCTATTGTGGGCCAGGACGCGCTGGATCCAAGGCTGGTCGAGGGCTGGAGACCCACTGGGCTGCCTGTGGGGACAGTGCAGCCAAGGGGGCTGCGAAAAGGCAGGAGCTGGGCCCCCACTTCCCTCCCTCCTATCTCTACGTCTTAAAACGATCAGGGACTCGCGAGCTCCAGGACCTGAATGCGGGGATGGTGATGGGCACAGGGTGCGGGGCTGGGATCAAGTTGGTAGAAGAGCACAGACTCCCCCATGCCCCCCACAATCAGAAGGGGCTTGAGGCAGCTCTCCTGTCCCCAGCCCCATGCACAGCCCTCCCTCCCCACACCAAGGCGCTGGGAGAGCAGAGGGGCAAGGCCAGCTGGGCCTCGGCTCCCTGAGGGGCAGCTCCCCTTGCACAAGACCCCAAGACCACAGCCCCACCAGCCTAGCATCTCCGTCCACACCTGGCCCTCGGGCACCCCATGGACCCCACGTTCCCCTGCCCTCTCCTCCTGCCCCGCTCATGGGGACCTAGCAAATGCCGCTGCTGGAAACACTTAGTGCCCCACAGCAGCCATCACCCTCGGCCCCAGCAGCAGCCCTGGGACAGGCACGGGGAGCAGGGCAGCCCCTTCCCGGCAGCGGGACATGGCTGGGCATGGGCCAGGCCCAGCGACCTCCCAGCCGGCCAACATGCTGCAGAGCTCCTGCACGGGGACCAGAGCCCTTGGATGCAGAGAAACCCCCAAACCACCCTCACAGGGGCACAGAAGCCTGGCCCTGCCCAGGGCACTCAGCACCCAACCCTGCACCACAGGAGGAGATTTTACACTCACTGCCCAAAGCTGCCCTCCCAAGGCGCCCCAAGCCCAGGAGCTGCAAGTCCCGGCGTTCCACCACCCTGGGGCTGGTGGCAAACGGGGACTGGGACACAGGTGAGAATGCAAGAGGGAGGACTCTCCCTGAGAGCAGAGACTAGGATATGAAAGGGTCCTCACCCACCCTAGCATTTCTCTGTTACTCCCGCATGGCTCAGGGGCTCTAGGAGCCCTGTAAGGATTACCACCCCAGGCACCACAGTAACACTCAGCCTCGTCCTCAGCTCGCGCCCCACTGATGGCTCATGTGCCCATGGAGCCAGACCTGGAACCAGTGAATCGCACAGGGATATTCAAGGGTCTTTTGCTCTTTTCATATATCACAGTGACAAGGGCACTGCCAGGTTTCTGCTGGAACCAGGCAGAGTAGCAGCCACCCCTAGAGCAGTTGACCTAGTCAGTTTGTCCCAGGGACACCGATGCCGGCTCAGTCAGCCTTGCCTGGACGGACCAGCAAACCTGGAGAGAAGGGAGGGTAGAAAAGAAAACAAGGGGTCAGCAAGTGCCGGAGCAGCTAAGCCTTCCCCCAGGCAGCAGGACACGCCACAGGCGCCCTGCGCCCACAACACCCCATGCGACACACGGACCAACGGCCCCACACACAGAGCTCGCCGGGCCCTGCAAGCAGAGCGGGAGCAGCAGGCATGGGCAACGCCGCAGCAGGAGGAGAAGGGACCCGGGCCACAGGCACATTTGGGGAGCAGAGCCCAGCCTGGCGGGTGCCAGCACAGGGCCAGCTCTGGGGGGAGCAAGAGCAGGGGCCCACCAGCAGCAACAGGGAGCAGCGCTGGGGACAAGGCCACACGGTGCTGTTAGTGGGGACAGGGACGAGACGGGCCTGGCCACAGAGTCACCTCCTTGAGCCAAGGCACAGGAAAGGCAGGACGTTCAGAGATGTGGCCGTGCAGAGGGGACAGGAAGCAGCACGCGCCCTGCACCCATGTCTTGCTTCACCCCCTCTTTGACTCTGGGGTTTGTCTCTCACTTCCCCAATGCTCAGTGTCACCAGGACCCTGGGTGGCACTGCTCTCCCAGTCAGCACAGTAATATCCAGGCCTTGTGCTCAGCTTGGACCCCAGGGATGCTTACGGTGTTCCTGGAGGCAGAAGTGGCTCCATGAATTGCACAGAATTGCACAGGGATGCTCAACGGTCTCTTGCCATTGTAGCGAATCACAGTGACAGGAGCATGGCAAAGTTTGGCTGGTACCGTGCACAGCTGTAGCTACCGCCACAGCAGGAGATCTGGGCAGTTCGACTGGGGACACGCACAGCGAGGTCCGCTGAGTCAAACCAGCAGGCAACAAGCAGCTGAGGCTGTCCACCTCTCCCTGCCCACCCGCAGAGCGCCAGCGGGCTCAGCAAGGCCTGACAAACCTGTCTGCACCAGCCGCGTGCACCAGGGTCGGCTCTGCTGCTGCAGGACTGGCCCAAAGGGAAGCTCAGCCTGGGGGAGCAGAAACATGGCAAAGCTTTCCCCAGGACACCCAGCAGCTTCCAGCTCCACACACTGCCCCACCTGCTCCCGCTGCCCCTCGCCTGGGCTTGGCCAGCAAGGGTGAGCCCAGACGGCGCCTTCGCAGCAGCAGGGCCCTGGTGCCTGGGGCAGCCTGACAGCCTCCAGACACAGGGTGGACAGGACAAGTCCAACAGCAGACACTACGGCTGGGGACTCGACCCTGAATGGCTGAGAGGAAAGGGGACACAAAACCTGCCTCTTTGACTCTCCAGGGTTTGTGTCTCACTTCCCCATTGCTCGCTGTCACCGTGGGATAAGTACCACTACCAGCATAGCCACCACAGTAATACACTGCCTCGTCCTCGGCTTGCACCCCAGTGATGGTCAACGTGTTCGTGGAGCCAGAGGCGGAAGCGGAGAATCGCGCAGGGATGTTCGAGGGTCTGTTGGTATTACCATATATGAGAGTGACCGGGGCACTGCCAGGTTTCTGCTGGTACCAGCCATAGTAGCTACTCCCAGAGCAGGTGATCCGGGCGGTTTGTCCCGGGGACACAGACAGCGAGGCTGGCTGAGTCAGCGCTGCCTGGACCAGGGAACCTGCAGAGGGAGAGGAGAGAGGGCAGAAAGCGGTGGGTCAGCGAGTGCCGGAGCAGCAAAGCCCCCCCAGGCAGCGGGACGCAAGGCGGCCCCTCTGCCCGCAGGCCCCGGCCGGGGACACCCAGTCCGGCCAGGGCACCTGAGCCGTGGGCGAGCACCGCGAGGAGGAGAGGGGCCCAGGCCATGGCGCGATCCCACCAGCTCCGCGTCCCCACGCCGACGGGGCTGTGCCGCGGACCCCCGACCCCTCTTAAACCCCCGCCCGCCCGCGGCACGGCCCCTCCATGCAAATCTGCCCCGCGCTCACCGCCAAAGCCTGCCCGCGCCTCCCTCCCCACGGCCCTCCCCGCTCCCAGCCCGCCTCGGCCACGTGCTACGCAGCGGCGCTTGTCCGAGCCCCGGCAGCGCAGACACGGCCCCGCCGACATGCCTGAAGCCGGGCACCCACGGACACCCCATCCCCACACCGCGGTGAGCCGAGCAGGGCCAAAGGGCCTGCGCGAGCCGGGCTCCTTGGAGCAGCAGGGCACCAGGCGGCCCTCGCCCCTCCAACACCCCCGCCGTGGGGCCGGGGTCCTGCTGACCGCCAGGAACAAACCCCACCCTCAGCATCGGCCCCTCTTACACGGGTCCCCGGCCCCACACAGGCCTTGGCCCTTCCTGCCCGTCCCCGCTGCAATTCGTGCCCTGCACTGCTGCTCGGCTCCACCTGCCCCGGCCCCTTTCCACAAAGGCAGGTGCCAAGTCCTGCCCCGGGGCCGGAGCAAGCCCTCGCCCCGCACGGGCTGGCGGCCGACCGGCTGCAAAGCAGCTGGGCAGAAGAGGCCCTGGGCCTCCTGCCGGACCCCAGCTCGCCCAGCAGCCACCAAGGCGCCCTCGCGGCAAAGGAGGCCCAAACCGCCCTGTGCTGCGGCAGGAGCAGCGCTGCCAGCAGGTTGAGGGAGCTGAGCCTTCCCCTGAGCGCAGCCCCGCCGAGGCCACTGCTGCAGCGCTGCGTCCGCCTCCGGGCTCCAACCTCAGTGACTCCGGGTCTTGCCCAGCCTCACCACCTGCACTGCCCTCTTGCTGTGCTGCTTTCCTGCTGCTTTCTGCATGAACATCAGCCCTCATGCTGCAGGGCCAGTCCCGGGGGGACACTCAGCCTGGGGGGACACTCAGCCTGGGGGGAGCAGAAACGCGGCAAAGCTTTCCCAGGACACACAGCAGCTTCCAGCTCCACACACTGCCCCAGCCGCTGCCCCTGTCCCTCGGATGGGCCTCAGAGAGGCCATCGGGAGCTTTACACGCCCCAGGCACTGCTGCCCAGAATTGCTCACCTTGAACATCCCCTAAACACAAGGGCCTCGGCCCCTCCAGCCCAGCCGGCACTAAACTCCCTCCCCGCTGCACAGCTCCACCTGGGGCCTTTGGGCTGTGCTGCCAGGCGGGGATTTCCACGCCTGTGCTCACACAGGGATGTGCCAGACGGACACCTCCCAGCCAGGCAGAGCCTGCCGGAGGTCACCGCACCTCAGCAGCAGAGGCTGGGGGGGAGCAGATGCCCAGCACCCCGGTCGCCCCTGGCCGAGCTGGGCTGGCAGGAGGGCAGGGAGGGCACCCGGCAGCCCCCTGGGTGCCAGCCTGCCTGGCCAGGGACACCTCTTCCTCGAAGCACAGGCAGGAGGCAGGGCCCAGCACGGTCCCCACCAGCCAGCTGGGGTCCGTCCCCTCCCCTGAGCTGCCGAATGACAGGGGACGGCCACAGCTCTGGGGCCCTAGAGCAGGACACAGCCACAGGCAGCGTGGGGCAGTGCAGGGAGGGCTGTGGAGGGACCTGTGCAACCATCAGGTGGGGACAGCAGACAGCACTGTTCAATGGTGCCTGCGACGGCAGGAAGTTTGTGCCACACTTCCCCATTGCTCTCTGTCACCGTGGCACCACCATAACTACCAGCATAGCCACCACAGTAATACACTGCCTCGTCCTCGGCTTGCACCCCAGTGATGGTCAATGTGCTTGTGGAGCCAGAGGTGGAACCGGAGAATCGCGCAGGGATGTTCGAGGGTCTCTGGTTGTTGTAATGTATCACAGTGACCGGGGCACTGCCAGGTTTCTGCTGGATCCAGCCATAGTTACTGCTAGCCCCAGAGCAGGTGATCCGGGCCGTTTGTCCCCAGGGACACGGACAGCGAGGACAGCTGCTTAGTCAGTGCAGGAACCTGCAGAGGGAGAGGAGAGAGGGCAGAAAACAGCGGGTCAGCGAGTGCCGGAGCAGCAAAGCCCCCCTCTGACCACAGGAATGGCCACGGACACTCAGTCTGGCCAGGGACCCCTGTGGACCCCTGACTCCTTCTTAAACTCCTGCCCAACCAGGTAAGGGCCCCTCCAGGCAAATCTGCCCCACACTCATGTCCAAGACCTGCCGTGGCATCGCTCACTGCAGAGGGGCCAGGGCAGCACCACCTGCAGACAGCCCTGGGGACGCGACACAGGGCAGCAACGAGGCCTTCCTTTCCCCAGGCTCCAGACACAGGGGGCAAATCCCCCTACTCCCTCCCTCACCCTTCTCCACTCCTGCAGCAGGCCGGGGCAAGAGGAGCCTGTGCCCATTGCGGCAGCCTTAGGCTCTCGCTCTGCAGCCCAGCGCCCTCGGATGGGGTCGGACCGACCACAGACACTCCCTAGGAAACATCACCGGGCCTGTGAGATGGTCCTGCTGGGAGGGTGTCAGGGCATGGGGCTGCAAGCCCGCAGGACACAATCCTTCGGGACTGCCAGCTGCCGGGGCCTTCCCACCAGCACAGCCTTGCTCTCCAAAGTCTTTTTCTGAGGCACTGAAGGCCCAAAGCTATAGCTTGCTCTGCAGTTGAGGCCACATGGCCGCCTTTTGGTGCTGGGACTAACTTTTCAGCCCAGTTGAACCCCAGGAAGAGGAGACAAGCAAAGCCCCTGACAGGCCCAGCCTGACCACAAGGCACAGCCCTGGGGCCCTAACGGAGGGGCGAGCTGGGACACCAGGCACAGTGTGGGGAGGGCTGTGGTGGAGACCTGTGAGGCCATCAGGTGGGGACAACAGATACTGTCCAATGGTCCCTGCGATGGCGGAAGGCTGCAGTCACGATTCCCCATTGCACGGTGGCACCGTAGCACCAATACCACTGCTGCCAGCACCACCACAGTAATACACTGCCTCGTCCTCGGCTTGCACCCCAGTGATGGTCAATGTGCTTGTGGAGCCAGACTTGGAACCGGAGAATCGCGCAGGGATGTTCGAGGGTCTCTTGTCATTCTGGTATATCACAGTGACCGGGGCGCTGCCAGGTTTCTGCTGGAACCAGCCATAGCCACCGCTACCCCCAGAGCAGGAGCTCTGGGCAGTTTGTCCCGGGGACACGGACAGCGAGGCCGGCTGTTGAGTCAGCGCTGCCTGGACGAGGGAACCTGCAGAGGGAGAGGAGAGAGGGCAGAAAGCGGTGGGTCAGCGAGTGCCGGAGCAGCAAAGCCCCCCAGGCAGCGGGACAGGATGGGGCTGACATGCCCACAGGCCCTGGAGGACTGGGCACCCAGTCCAGCCAGCCTCCACCCCAGGCACCCTCTAATGGGGTGGCTGTAGCCAGAACCTGGGCCTCCAGCCTGCCACTGCCCCTGGGGCCAGCCGGGTCCCCTTGGCTGAGGCTGAGCAGTGCCGAGGCATGGCCATGGATACGCAGCCCTTGGCGTAGCCTGGAGACCCTCTCCATGGCCCACGTTGAGCAGGGGCCAGGCCTACCGCTGGGGCCTGGGCCATAGGGAGGCCCTCTCCCTGTGTTTCACTGCCCTCCAAATGGCGGGGAGCAGATGCCCAGAGCCGTGGTTGCTCCTGGCCGAGCTGGGCTGGCAGGAGGGCACCCAGCAGCACTCTGGGTGCCAGCCTGCCTGGCCAGGGACACCTCTTCCTCGAAGCACAGGCAGGAGGCAGGGCCCAGCACGGCCCCCACCAGCCTGGGGTCCGTCCCCTCCCCTGAGCTGCCGAATGACAGGGGACGGCCACAGCTCTGGGGCCCTAGAGCAGGACACAGCCACAGGCAGCGTGGGGCAGTGCAGGGAGGGCTGTGGTGGGGACCTGTGCAACCATCAGGTGGGGACAGCAGACAGCACTGCTCAATGGTGCCTGCGATGGCAGGAGGTTTTTCTCTCACTTCCCCATTGCTCTCTGTCACCGTGGGAGTAGCACAACTACTAGCATAGCCACCACAGTAATACACTGCCTCGTCCTCGGCTTGCACCCCAGCGATGGTCAACGTGTTTGTGGAGCCAGAGGTGGAAGCGGAGAATCGCGCAGGGATGTTCGAGGGTCTCTTGTCATCCTGGTATATCACAGTGACCGGGGCACTGCCAGGTTTCTGCTGGTGCCAGCTATAGCTGCTGCTACCCCCAGAGCAGGTGATCCGGGCGGTTTGTCCCAGGGACACGGACAGCGAGGCCGGCTGTTGAGTCACTGCTGCCTGGACCAGGGAACCTGCAGAGGGAGAGGAGAGAGGGCAGAAAGCGGCGGGTCAGCGAGTGTCGGAGCAGCAAAGCCCCCCCAGGCAGCGGGACGCAAGGCGGCCCCTCTGCCCGCAGGCCCCGGCCGGGGACACCCAGTCCGGCCAGGGCACCTGAGCCGTGGGCGAGCACCGCGAGGAGGAGAGGGGCCCAGGCCATGGCATGATCCCACCAGCTCCGCGTCCCCTCGTCGACAGGACTTTGCTGGAGAAATCCTGATGGGATAGGACCTGCGCTACTCAGCCCTGTTGTGGCCAGGCGGGTGGGAGAATATGCTCTCCAGAGGTACATCCAACCTCAGCCACTCCGGGACTTGCCCAGCCCCAGCACCTGCACTGCCTTCTTGTTCTGCTCCTTTTCTCTCGTCTCCTTCCCCTTCCTTCTTTGCACACAGGACCCAGCTTTTCAAGACCTTGGCTCAGCCCCAGGCTGCACCTCCCCAGCAGAACAGCAGATGCCTGGCACCGACCTCTGGGGCCACCAGCAACGACACTCCTTGAGCCGATCACAAGAACAACACCCCAGGGCTTTCCCCCACAGCACAGGGATTCCCAACACCCTCAAATGCCCTCGCACACAGGCCAGGAGCCACTGGGCCTGGGGGAAAAGTTCCTGCCCTGTGCCGCTTCTCTTTCCCCAGCCCAGCCCTCCCCAGGGCGCCTGCGGCCCAGAGAGGCCAATGGGCAGAGGCAGGGCTGCAGGGGGGCAGCACGCACAGGACACGCGCCCCACGGTGGGCTCTGCTGCACCAGCATATTGGAAGCTCCACAGCCAGGTCCCAGCAGCAGCAGGGAACTGGGGGACCCTGGCACCGCAGCGCATTCGTGTCTCCCTTCTCCGTTGCTCTCTGTCACCGTGAGTCTGATCAGCACTGTCAACCCAGCCACCACAGTAATACACTGCCTCGTCCTCGGCTTGCACCCCAGCGATGGTCAACGTGCCCGTGGAGCCAGAGGTGGAAGCGGAGAATCGCACAGGGATGTTCGAGGGTCTCTTGGTGCTTTCATATATCACAGTGACCGGGGCACTGCCAGGTTTCTGCTGGTGCCAGCCATACCAGCTGTTGCCAAAGTAGCTGCTGCTAGCCCCAGAGCAGGTGATCCGGGCGGTTTGTCCCGGGGACACGGACAGCGAGGCCGGCTGAGTCAGCACTGCCTGGACCAGGGAACCTGCAGAGGGAGAGGAGAGAGGGCAGAAAGCGGCGGGTCAGCGAGTGCCGGAGCAGCAAAGCTCCCCCCAAGGCAGCAGGACGCAAGGCGGCCCTGTGCCCACAGGTCCCAGCTGACCCGGGATCCCTGGCTGCCCTCAACAGCACTGGGGAACAGTCCAGGAGCCACCAGGCCCTGGGTAGACGGCTCCCCTTGCTGGTACGATATGTGACTTAAAGCTCATCTCCACAAAGGCATACGAGTAAAGGACAATGTCAAGCTGGGAACCGCAATGAGCAAATTGGAGGCAAGAGAGCACCCCAGCCCAGCTCCTCCTAGGGCCGCCACAGCACGAGGTCAGCCCACGGGCCCGGGGTGCAGCTCCTCAGGTCGTTCAGTGGGGAAGCTCTCCCCAGACAACCTTGCGGAGTGAGTGGTTTGCTGCCTAGGGGGAGGTATATGGACTCATCCGGGGGAGCCAGGGAAAAGCATTTGGGGATTGGACAAGACTTATTATGGGATGCTTGGGGGAAGGCCCAAAGGCGGGGAAAGGGAAGGATCAAGGCAGCCTGGGGACTGCCAAGAGAAAAAGAAATCAGAGGGAAGAGAGATTAAAAGGGGCCAGGCACACGTGAACAGGCTGCCGGTCAGCGCACCGCTCTGGCCGTGTCCTGCACCTGGTCATTGCAGCCCGGCCTTGAGCTCCATTTCTGACTATTTCCCTGGGTGAGAGGCTCTCCAGGCTGTGCACAGGTGCGTGTGGTGTCCAAGGTCCAAGTGCCAGCCTCTGGAGAGGGGCCACAGGCACAAGAGAGGTGTTCTTGGGTGCCAGCAACTGGAGAGGCCAGAGAGGGTGCATATTGCGTGGGGGTGCACGTCACTGTGCATTTGCTAGTAAACATCTGGCCAGATTAGCCAACATTTAGGAGAAGAGGCTTGGGGGCCAAGTATTGGAGCAGCCTTAAACCTGGGCTGGACACTGGTGAGACCAGGGAGTCTGAGAATTGGGTGCTGGAGGGACAAGGGAGTCCAAGCCAGCTGCCGGAGAGACCAAGGCATCTGGGGTCAGCTACTGGTAAGGGAGACTGTCTAGGCTGGTGTGCGTCTACAGGTGCTCACGCATATCTGCGTGAGAGGCATCTGGCAGACCCGAGGAGCCAGGAGCAGCTACGGAATAAACCGAGTGCCTAAGGCCACACTCAACAGGGCGCTTGCTTATACGCAATAAAAGGCTGCCATCCTGATCAGCCACAGAGGGGAACAGGATGAGGACCTGGTGTGGCTTCTGTTTGCACAAGAGCCATGTAGGCTTGATCAGTGTGGCCAGATGTGTTTAAATATTTATAGGCAGCATATAAAAGCGTGCATGTGTGCCTTCCAGGAGTACACAGCCTCACAGCCAGCTGCAGCTGGGAACACGCAGCAGCAGCAACCTTACTGCTCCTGGGCTACCAGACTTGTTAACCCCTAGCACAAAGCTCGCGACCCACAGAGGTCTTTGTCCCACTGAACGTACGCTGCTACAATAGGGCGTCCCAGCAGCAACGGCAAAACAAGAGGCCGTGACATCAATGCAGGTTTGTACCTCACTTCCCCATGGCGCGTTCCGCCTTGTCACCACAACCCTGCTCAGCACTGCTGTCCCAGCACCCCCACAGTAATACACTGCCTCGTCCTCGGCTTGCACCCCAGTGATGGTCAACGTGCCCGTGGAGCCAGAGGTGGAAGCGGAGAATCGCGCAGGGATGTTCGAGGGTCTCTTGTCATTCTGGTATATCACAGCGACCGGGGCACTGCCAGGTTTCTGCTGGAACCAGGCAGAGTAGCAGCCACCCCTAGAGCAGTTGACCTAGTCAGTTTGTCCCAGGGACACCGATGCCGGCTCAGTCAGCCTTGCCTGGACGGACCAGCAAACCTGGAGAGGGAGAGGAGAGAGGGCAGAAGATGTGAGGTCAGCAAGTGCCGGAGCAGCTAAGCCTTCCCCCAGGCAGCAGGACACGCCACAGGCGCCCTGCGCCCACAACACCCCATGCGACACACAGACCAACGGCCCCACACACAGAGCTCGCCGGGCCCTGCAAGCAGAGCGGGAGCAGCAGGCATGGGCAACGCCGCAGCAGGAGGAGAAGGGACCCGGGCCACAGGCACATTTGGGGAGCAGAGCCCAGCCTGGCAGGTGCCGGCACAGGGCCAGCTCTGGGGGGAGCAAAGCAGGGGGCCACTGGGCATAAGCCCACGTGGTGCTGTTAGTGCGGACAGGGACAAGACAGACCTGGCCACAGATTCACCTCCTTGAGCCAAGGGACAGGACGTTCACAGACGTGACTGTGCAGAGGAGACAGGTACCAGCATGTGCCCTGAAGCTACAGCCCTCCTTGAACACGAGGGAAAAGGGCAGAAAACCTTCCCCTTTGACTCATGGGGGTTTCTCTCACTTCCCCATCCCTCTTCATCACCTTGAGGGCACCACTGCTGCTGCCAGCACCACCACCACAGTAATACACTGCCTCGTCCTCGGCTTGCACCCCAGTGATGGTCAGCGTGTTCGTGGAGCCAGAGGCGGAAGCGGAGAATCGCGCAGGGATGTTCGAGGGTCTCTTGGTGTTGTCATATATCACAGTGACCAGGGCACTGCCAGGTTTCTGCTGGTACCAGCCATATTGGTAGTTACCCCCAGAGCAGGTGATCTGGGCGGTTTGTCCTCAAGACACAGACACTGACAGTGGCCGAGTCAAACAATTTAGCAAGCAAAGGCCTGAGGCAGGAGCTCTCCCTACACACCTGCAGAGCACCTGGGCACTCAGCAAGGCTTAGTAAGCATGCATGTGCTGGCCATGCACACCAACACCAGCTCCAAAGCTGTAGGGCCAGCCTAGAGGGGAACCTCAGCCTGGGAGAGCACAAATATGCAAAGCTTTCTCAGGATGCTCGGCAGCTTCCAGCTCCACACACAGCCCCAGCCCCTGCCCCTGCACCTTGGATGGGCTTCAGCCAGCAGAGATGAGCCTCACCACCGCTTTTCCAGCGCCAGGAGTCAGGCACCTGGGGCAGCCTGACAGCCCCCAGATATGGGGTGGACAGGACAGGTCTAACAGACTCCAGAACTGAGGACACGGCCCTGCACAGCTGAGAGGAAGGGGGACACAAAACCTGCCTCCTTGACACTCCTGTGTGTGTGTGTGTGTCTCACTTCCCCATTGCTCTGAGGCACCAGGAGAGCACAACTGCTGCTATCACCACTACCACAGTAGTGACGAGCTTCACACTAGTCTTGGACCCCAGAGATGGTCAACATGTTTGTGGAGCCAGAGGTGGAAGCAGAGAAATGCACAGGGCTTTCTGGTGTTCCAGTATATCACAGTGACCAGGGCACTGCCAGGTTTCTGCTGGAACCAGCCATAATAACCATAGCTACCCCCAGAGCAGGTGATCCGGGCAGTTTGTCCCGGGGACACGGACAGCGAGGCCGGCTGTTGAGTCACTGCTGCCTGGACCAGGGAACCTGCAGAGGGAGAGGAGAGAGGCCAGAAAGCGGCAGGTCTGCCATGATGCAGCAGCTCAGCACTGGGCTCATGGGATGGAGCAGCTCTGGAAACCAGCACCTGCACAACACAAGGCTGCGGGAACTGGCTTTCCGCCAGGCACCTCAAGACAGCAGTCACGTGGAGCAAGACCTCTGGGGAAACGCACCTCAACGCTTCTTTTGTCAGAAACACCACGCAGCCAAGCCAAAGCCCTAAAGCAGCTCTCGTGCTCTCGGGTCCCGTCGTGCTGAAGCTTCTGCGCAAGCTGCCTTACTCCTCCCTGTTCCAGCCTGTGACCATCCATCCACCGGGCTGTGCCGAGGACGTGCCCGAGGCCCGCCGTGGTGAGGACCAACGTAAGGTCATACACGGAGCCACAGCCAGCTCACACAAACCAGCGTGCAAGGCGGTGCTCACTGCCCGAGACGTGCTCGGGCATCTCCCAAGGCCACGGCCCAGCACCGCTCCAGCAGCACAGCCACTCCCTGCCCGCACTCACTTGCTTATTGGCAGCACGCCGAGACACACGCTTGGCCCTCTGCGACCTCTCGCTCCGACCTGCTGCAGGAAGGCAAACGCCCAGCCTGCTCAGCTCTCCGGCACCGCACACCACACAGAGCTTCCCACACCGCCGTGCCCAGACCTGCCTCTGCCTGCCAGGGCCCTTTCCAGGCAGGCGTCGCTCGGGTCTGCCAGAGCGGCTCCAGTCCTGGGGCACCGCGCACAGACAAACTCAGCAAGGCCGAGACGTGCTGCGGGAAGCTGCCAGGAGCTTCTTTGCACACCGCCACCCTGAACCCCAGCCCCACTTCTCATCCCAAGAAACTTCAGGGAAAGGCTCCAGGCACATGGAGACAGCCATTTATTCTGCATTACTCTTACACAAGAGCTTCAGTCCCAAGCTACCACCACCTGTGACACCGCGAGGCCAGCAACACAGCAGCTCCTGCTTAGGCGCGCGATATTTCTCACGAGCTCTGCTGCTCAGCGGCAGCTCCTCGTGCTTCAAGGTGTGCTGCTAAAGCACGACCAGACCTGTTCACAAGCTCACCAGCAACCGCTGGGGCGTCGTGCCCCATCTGCGGTCCCAGGTGCTGCTGCAGCACCCCCTCGTGGCCTCCACCCGCTCACACCGGCGTGGAAAGAGAAACGGTGAGGAGGGGTAAAAAAAAAAAACCATAAGTGGATACAAGTATGCTTCAGGACTTCGTGAACTCCATTCTTTCTACTTTCACTTCCTCCTCAATCAGTTGATACACATAAGTTATCACCGTGGATGCCTGGATATCCATCAGTACAAAGGAAGGGATGATGTTTCTGGAAAGAAAAGATAGTTTGTGGAACCTCTCAGCAAGAGGCGTAAACTACAAAAGAATGCGGTTAAACGTATTAGCCTGAAAACACAGAGTCCTGCAGCAAAAGGGACAACGTTGGACTTCAGAGGCACTGACAACAGCACGTCAAAGAGATTTGAAGCTAGTCTAGGAGAGCCCTCAAGGGCCACATTAGGGCCAGATGCTTCAGCTGCTAATGCCTTACAAGGTCTGGCTTCCTAGAAGGCATTAGTGTTTGACTGTGGGGTAGACACCAGGAGTCAGACGCCATTCAAGAAGCTGCTGCAACTCCGCCCTCTAAAGGCTCAGAAATTAGCACGTGACAAACCAGCACTGGGCTGTTGTACCCAACTAGATAAAGCCTTTAGGCTAAATAAAGCCTTCTCAGTGCAGGCAGCCACATTTCATGATCTGTGAAGAGACAGCTGGCCTCCTACTTGTCACAGGTGCTCATGAGAGCTCGACAACAGTGCTGGCTGAACACTAGGGGGTGAACTCGCACTTTTAAGGTAATACCAACAGGTTCTTGGGGCACTGGGCAGTTGCAAGTTCCCTAGACCCGTTTCACTCACATCTCCAAAGCATTGTAGGCTCCTGTTGCTGATCCAGGGTTGATGTAAAATTTATTTTCATGTTCAAAGGCTTCAAATTTGTGCGTATGTCCCGAGATGAGAATGTCCACATCCAGCTGCCTCTGCAGCAAAGCCAGGCTGGCCACATCGCCCCAGGGAATGACTTGATGGCCATGAATCAAACCAATTCTGAACTGCCCAACAGTTACAACCTTCTCTTCGGGATAATTCAGACTCTGAGAATCAGAGATGCACAGGTTATATATATATGCTAAAGATCCCCTTACATGTATTTAATGTATTCCACATTAAATGCATTCCACACACATGAACCCATTGTTCCCTGTTGTAGGGCACAGCATCTCTTTCGAGGTGTACAAGCCACTGAGTGCGTGCACCATACCCAACAGCGCTGCAAAAAACTGGGATTTCGCACCAGACTGGAATCTCCTAGAGCCTAGCAGCTTTGAGACCACCCTACAGTAAGTAAGCACTCACACAAGCCCCAGCTCCCACCACCACAAAGGAAGCCGGGAAACCCCGACAGCCTCACTGCAATCCTGAGCAGACTTGGGCTTGAGTTCACATGAATGAAGTGACATGTAACTTCACCCCTCCCTCACTCCCCTCTATCACAAGCGCAAGCAGCAGCACCTGGAGCATTATCTGGATTGCTCGGCCTCACACTAGCCCCCATGCCCGTGAATTGCTAGCACGGAAGGACGCTCCCGGTTCCATCAAGGCAACCACGGCACGCAGCATGGTGGATACAGCAATTCACAGCAGTGAGCACTTTACCTCGGAGTCCCCCCTAACAACATGAATATCTGCAGCCAGAGTCCGGAGATAGTCATAGCTCTCCTTAGTGCAGAGGTTTCCCGTACACAGAATATGCTGGATCTTTCCTGGAACCAGCAGCTTCTTGAACTTCACTGGCAGGCCACTGCATCGGTGCGGGATGTGCAAGTCCCCTAACACTAACACCAACTTCACACCGGGCAGGACGAAAAAGGGAACGTTAAGCCCCGTTACTTCAATAGAACGGGGCAGCGACCCTCCGGGGGCCGCCGACCGGGGCGAACGGCTACAGGCCGCCCCAGTAAGGGAGCCGGAGCCGGGGCCGGGGCCGGGGCCGCCCAGCCCAGCCCAGCCCAGCCCAGTCCGCCGCCGGCCCCCCGGGCGGCCACTCACCATCCTGCCTCGCCACCGGCTGCCGTAACCAGGCAACGCCGCCGCGCTCTTTTTTTCTACTCTGGCCCAAGCCAATCGCAGCGCCGGAAGCGCCCCACGTGACGGCCGTGCCGCCGAAGGCGAAGGGCCCTAACGGCCGCCGCGGCCGGCGGCGCTGGGCATGCGCAGTGCGGCGCGGGGCGGCGGCCGCGGCTCCTCCGCGCTCGGCGCCGTGGTTTGGCGCCTTCCCCCCCCCCCCCCCCCCGACGGGTTTTCGTGAAATCCCTGAGTTTTTTTTTTCTTCCTACGAAAACACATCATGTTTCTGTGTGAAAACGTCCATTTAACTGCCCAGAGATGCCCGTGTGATCAAGCGCGTCCTTTTGCACGCAGAAGCTGTGGGGAGACGTTGGGGCGGGGGAAGACGCTGGGGTGCGGGGAGAGGGAAGGCGCCGGCGCCTGCGAAGAGACGGGGCGAGCGGAGCTGCGCGGCCCTCCGGCCTGGGGCCCGCGAGCGACGGGGATGAAAACACGTGAAACCCGTCTGAACCGTGGCGCCGCAGGGTAACGGGGCCACTGAACTGCAACCCCCCGGCTCCCGCTGCACTGCCCTCTTGCTCTGCTGCTTCTCTCTTTTGCCTCCTTTCCCTTCCTTCTTTGCACATGGGGGCCAGCTTTACAAGGCCTTGGCTCATCCTTAGGCTACACCTCCTCAGCAACGCAACAGAGCACGTGCAGCACGTGGCAGCACGGGAGGGCCTGTAGTAGGGATCTGTGGGACCATCAGGAGGAGTCAGCAGACACCGCTCAATGGTCCCTGTGATGGCAGAAGGTTTTTGTCTCACTTCCCCATTGCTCGGTGTCACTGTGTCATCACTGCTGCTACCACAGTAATACACTGCCTCGTCCTCGGCTTGCACCCCAGTGATGGTCAACGTGTTCGTGGAGCCAGAGGTGGAAGCGGAGAATCGCGCAGGGATGTTCGAGGGTCTCTTGGTGTTTTCATATATCACAGTGACCGGGGCACTGCCAGGTTTCTGCTGGAACCAGCCATAGTAGCTGCCACCCCCAGAGCAGGTGATCCGGGCAGTTTGTCCCGGGGACACGGACAGCGAGGCCGGCTGTTGAGTCACTGCTGCCTGGACCAGGGAACCTGCAGAGGGAGAGGAGAGAGGCCAGAAAGCGGTGGGTCAGCGAGTGCCGGAGCAGCAAAGCCCCCCCAGGCAGCAGAACGCAAGGCGGCCCCTCTGCCCGCAGGCCCCGGCCGGGGACACCCAGTCCGGCCAGGGCACCTGAGCCGTGGGCGAGCACCGCGAGGAGGAGAGGGGCCCAGGCCATGGCGCGATCCCACCAGCTCCGCGTCCCCACGCCGACGGGGCTGTGCCGCGGACCCCCGACCCCTCTTAAACCCCCGCCCGCCCGCGGCACGGCCCCTCCATGCAAATCTGCCCCGCGCTCACCGCCAAAGCCTGCCCGCGCCTCCCTCCCCACGGCCCTCCCCGCTCCCAGCCCGCCTCGGCCACGTGCTACGCAGCGGCGCTTGTCCGAGCCCCGGCAGCGCAGACACGGCCCCGCCGACATGCCTGAAGCCGGGCACCCACGGACACCCCATCCCCACACCGCGGTGAGCCGAGCAGGGCCAAAGGGCCTGCGCAAGCCGGGCTCCTTGGAGCAGCAGGGCACCAGGCGGCCCTCGCCCCTCCAACACCCCCGCCGTGGGGCCGGGGTCCTGCTGACCGCCAGGAACAAACCCCACCCTCAGCATCGGCCCCTCTTACACGGGTCCCCGGCCCCACACAGGCCTTGGCCCTTCCTGCCCGTCCCCGCTGCAATTCGTGCCCTGCACTGCTGCTCGGCTCCACCTGCCCCGGCCCCTTTCCACAAAGGCAGGTGCCAAGTCCTGCCCCGGGGCCGGAGCAAGCCCTCGCCCCGCACGGGCTGGCGGCCGACCGGCTGCAAAGCAGCTGGGCAGAAGAGGCCCTGGGCCTCCTGCCGGACCCCAGCTCGCCCAGCAGCCACCAAGGCGCCCTCGCGGCAAAGGAGGCCCAAACCGCCCTGTGCTGCGGCAGGAGCAGCGCTGCCAGCAGGTTGAGGGAGCTGAGCCTTCCCCTGAGCGCAGCCCCGCCGAGGCCACTGCTGCAGCGCTGCGTCCGCCTCCGGGCTCCCCAGCACAACACAGACCTGTACGTGGTGGGGCCACTCCAGCAAAGGGCCACGAGGGCGGAGAAGGGGCTGCAGCATCTCTCCTTCGGGCAGAGCCCCCGAGAGCTGGGACTGCTCAGCCCGGAGAAGGGAAGGCTCAGGGAGAAGCTCCTCAATGCTCATAAATACCTGACGGCGGGCAGAAAGAGGACAGTGCCCTTCCCACGCTCTTCCCACCCAGGGGCAGCCCGAGACAGCAGCAGAGGATGCGAGTGCAAACTCAAGTACAGGAAACTCCATTTACACCAAAGAAGAAAGAGGATTCTGCTCTGAAGCTGGTCAATGCCTGGCACAGGCTGCCCAGAGAGGCTGCGAAGGCTCCAGCCTTGGAGACAGGCCAAACCCAACGCCACAGGACCCGCACAACACAAGGCTGCGGGAACTGGCTTTCCGCCAGGCGCCTCAAGACAGCAGTCACGTGGAGCAAGACCTCTGGGGAAACGCACCTCAACGCTTCTTTTGTCAGAAACACCACGCAGCCAAGCCAAAGCCCTAAAGCAGCTCTCGTGCTCTCGGGTCCTGTCGTGCTGAAGCTTCCGCGCAAGCTGCCTTACTCCTCCCTGTTCCAGCCTGTGACCATCCATCCACCGGGCTGTGCCGAGGACGTGCCCGAGGCCCGCCGTGGTGAGGACCAACGTAAGGTCATACACGGAGCCACAGCCAGCTCACACAAACCAGCGTGCAAGGCGGTGCTCACTGCCCGAGACGTGCTTACTGCCACCCTGAACCCCAGCCCCACTTCTCATCCCAAGAAACCTCAGGGAAAGGCTCCAGGCACATGGAGACAGCCGTTTAGTCTGCGTTACTCTTACACAAGAGCTTCAGTCCCAAGCTACCACCACCTGTGACACCGCGAGGCCAGCAACACAGCAGCTCCTGCTTAGGCGCGCGATATTTCTCACGAGCTCTGCTGCTCAGCGGCAGCTCCTCGTGCTTCAAGGTGTGCTGCTAAAGCACGACCAGACCTGTTCACAAGCTCACCAGCAACCGCTGGGGCGTCGTGCCCCATCTGCGGTCCCAGGTGCTGCTGCAGCACCCCCTCGTGGCCTCCACCCGCTCACACCGGAGTGGAAAGAGAAACGGTGAGAAGGGGGGAGAAGCTGCGAAGCTCCCAGCAGATGCAAATGTGCCTCAAGGCTGCGGGAACTCATGACGCTCAGCCCTCTAAAGGCTCAGAAGGGAGCGCCCAACAGGCCAGCGCTGGGCGGTCGTGCCCAGCGCTGAACTGCAACCCCCCGGCTCCCGCTGCTGACGGAGACTGCACCGAGGCACCTGGGGCTGGACACCCAAAACCCTGACAGGGGCCAGAGGCAGAAAGCCTCGGGGAACGTCGGCACGAGGGAAGGACGCGGCACTTCTGCTCCGCAGGGCCCCGGAGGGCTTCCTCGCAGCAAGGCCTGGCACCGGCAGCAGGGAGCGGCCAAGACGGGCAGTTTTGGTCTCACTTGCCCGGGTGCCCACATCAGTGGGCTGTGCACCACCAGCCCACAGAGCACAGTGAGAGTCAGCCACGTCCTCCACGGGTGCCCAGGGGACGGTCGGCATGGCCACGCTCCCCGAGAGGGACTCCAAGAACTGTCCTGGGACAGGAAAGGCAGCGCGTTCACAGACGAGGCTGTGCAGAGGGGACAGGAACCAGTACGCACCCTACACCCATGGCCCTGCTCGACCACGAGGCAGAAGGGCAGAAAACCTTCTTCAACTCATGGATTTGCGTCTCACTTCCCCAATGCTCAGTGTCCCCACGAGGGCACCACTGCTGCTGCCAGCACCACCACAGTAATACACTGCCTCGTCCTTGGCTTGCACCCCAGTGATGGTCAATGTGCTTGTGGAGCCAGACTTGGAACCGGAGAATCGCGCAGGGATGTTCGAGGGTCTCTTGTCATTCTGGTATATCACAGTGACCGGGGCGCTGCCAGGTTTCTGCTGGAACCAGCCATAGCCGCCGCTATCCCCAGAGCAGGAGCTCTGGGCAGTTTGTCCCGGGGACACGGACAGTGAGGAGGGCTGTTGAGTCAGCGCTGCCTGGACCAGGGAACCTGCAGAGGGAGAGGAGAGAGGGCAGAAAGCGGTGCCGGAGCAGCAAAGCCCCCCAGGCAGCGGGACAGGATGGGGCTGACATGCCCACAGGCCCTGGAGGACTGGGCACCCAGTCCAGCCAGCCTCCACCCCAGGCACCCTCTAATGGGGTGGCTGTAGCCAGAACCTGGGCCTCCAGCCTGCCACTGCCCCTGGGGCCAGCCGGGTCCCCTTGGCTGAGGCTGAGCAGTGCCGAGGCATGGCCATGGATACGCAGCCCTTGGCGTAGCCTGGACACCCTCTCCATGGCCCACGTTGAGCAGGGGCCAGGCCTACCGCTGGGGCCTGGGCCATAGGGAGGCCCTCTCCCTGTGTTTCACTGCCCTCCAAATGGCGGGGAGCAGATGCCCAGAGCCGTGGTTGCTCCTGGCCGAGCTGGGCTGGCAGGTGGGCAGGGAGGGCACCCAGCAGCACCCTGGGTGCCAGCCTGCCTGGCCAGGGACACCTCTTCCTCGAAGCACAGGCAGGAGGCAGGGCCCAGCACGGCCCCCACCAGCCTGGGGTCCGTCCCCTCCCCTGAGCTGCCGAATGACAGGGGACGGCCACAGCTCTGGGACCCTAGAGCAGGACACAGCCACAGGCAGCGTGGGGCAGTGCAGGGAGGGCTGTGGTGGGGACCTGTGCAACCATCAGGTGGGGACAGTAGACATTGCTCAATGGTGCTTACGATGGCAGGAGGTTTTTGTCACACTTCCCCATTGCTTGGTGTCACCATGGCACCACCATAACTACCAGCAGAGCTACCACAGTAATACACTGCCTCGTCCTCGGCTTGCACCCCAGTGATGGTCAATGTGGCCGTGGAGCCAGACTTGGAACCGGAGAATCGCGCAGGGATGTTCGAGGGTCTCTTGGTGTTGTCATATATCACAGTGACCGGGGCACTGCCAGGTTTCTGCTGGAACCAGCCATAACCATAATAGTCGCTGCTGCTGCTCCCAGAGCAGGTGATCCGGGCGGTTTGTCCCGGGGACACGGACAGCGAGGCCGGCTGAGTCAGCGCTGCCTGGACCAGGGAACCTGCAGAGGGAGAGGAGAGAGGGCAGAAAGCGGTGGGTCAGCGAGTGCCGGAGCAGCAAAGCCCCCCCAGGCAGCGGGACGCAAGGCGGCCCCTCTGCCCGCAGGCCCCGGCCGGGGACACCCAGTCCGGCCAGGGCACCTGAGCCGTGGGCGAGCACCGCGAGGAGGAGAGGGGCCCAGGCCATGGCGCGATCCCACCAGCTCCGCGTCCCCACGCCGACGGAGCTGAGCCACGGACCCTTTTAAACCCCCAGCTGCCCGGGGCATGGCTCCTCCATGCAAGTCTGCCCTGTGCTCATCACCAAAGCCTCCTGGGGCCACACTCACCACCGAGCGGCCAGGGCACCAGCAGCTGCAGACAACCCTGGGGATGCGGCCTGTGGCAGCAACAAGGCCTTCGTGCCCCTGTGCTCCAGACACAGTGGACAAATCCCCCCACTCCTTGCCTGGCCTTTCCTCAGTCCTGCCACGGGCTGCAGCGAGCAGAGGAGCCTGTGCCCATCCTGGGGACGGATGCACAAGGCCCCGGGCAGGGCATTTCCATGGGCCCCGTCACATTCTCCTCCGGACTCATTGCAGTGCCAACGGGGTCAGGGGTCTGCCTTCGCTGGGAGGGAGCCTGTGAGCTATTGTGGGCCAGGACGCGCTGGATCCAAGGCTGGTCGAGGGCTGGAGACCCACTGGGCTGCCTGTGGGGACAGTGCAGCCAAGGGGGCTGCGAAAAGGCAGGAGCTGGGCCCCCACTTCCCTCCCTCCTATCTCTACGTCTTAAAACGATCAGGGACTCGCGAGCTCCAGGACCTGAATGCGGGGATGGTGATGGGCACAGGGTGCGGGGCTGGGATCAAGTTGGTAGAAGAGCACAGACTCCCCCATGCCCCCCACAATCAGAAGGGGCTTGAGGCAGCTCTCCTGTCCCCAGCCCCATGCACAGCCCTCCCTCCCCACACCAAGGCGCTGGGAGAGCAGAGGGGCAAGGCCAGCTGGGCCTCGGCTCCCTGAGGGGCAGCTCCCCTTGCACAAGACCCCAAGACCACAGCCCCACCAGCCTAGCATCTCCGTCCACACCTGGCCCTCGGGCACCCCATGGACCCCACGTTCCCCTGCCCTCTCCTCCTGCCCCGCTCATGGGGACCTAGCAAATGCCGCTGCTGGAAACACTTAGTGCCCCACAGCAGCCATCACCCTCGGCCCCAGCAGCAGCCCTGGGACAGGCACGGGGAGCAGGGCAGCCCCTTCCCGGCAGCGGGACATGGCTGGGCATGGGCCAGGCCCAGCGACCTCCCAGCCGGCCAACATGCTGCAGAGCTCCTGCACGGGGACCAGAGCCCTTGGATGCAGAGAAACCCCCAAACCACCCTCACAGGGGCACAGAGGCCTGGCCCTGCCCAGGGCACTCAGCACCCAACCCTGCACCACAGGAGGAGATTTTACACTCACTGCCCAAAGCTGCCCTCCCAAGGCGCCCCAAGCCCAGGAGCTGCAAGTCCCGGCGTTCCACCACCCTGGGGCTGGTGGCAAACGGGGACTGGGACACAGGTGAGAATGCAAGAGGGAGGACTCTCCCTGAGAGCAGAGACTAGGATATGAAAGGGTCCTCACCCACCCTAGCATTTCTCTGTTACTCCCCCATTGCTCAGGGGCTCTAGGAGCCCTGTAAGGATTACCACCCCAGGCACCACAGTAACACTCAGCCTCGTCCTCAGCTCGCGCCCCACTGATGGCTCACGTGCCCATGGAGCCAGACCTGGAACCAGTGAATCGCACAGGGATATTCAAGGGTCTTTTGCTCTTTTCATATATCACAGTGACAAGGGCACTGCCAGGTTTCTGCTGGAACCAGCCATAAGCCCAGCTGCTGCTAACCCCAGAGCAGGTGATCCAGGCAGTTTGTTCCAGGGACACAGAGAGAGCGAGCAGCTCAGTCAGCCTTGCCTGGACGGACCAGCAAACCTGGAGAGAAGGGAGGGTAGAAAAGAAAACAAGGGGTCAGCAAGTGCCGGAGCAGCTAAGCCCTCCCCCAGGCAGCAGGACACGCCACAGGCACCCTGCGCCCACAACACCCCATGCGACACACGGACCAACGGCCCCACACACAGAGCTCGCTGGGCCCTGCATGGGCAACGCCGCAGCAGGAGGAGAAGTGACCCGGGCCACAGGCACATTTGGGGAGCAGAGCCCAGCCTGGCGGGTGCCAGCACAGGGCCAGCTCTGGGGGGAGCAAGAGCAGGGGCCCACCAGCAGCAACAGGGAGCAGTGCTGGGGACAAGGCCACACGGTGCTGTTAGTGGGGACAGGGACGAGACAGGCCTGGCCACAAAGTCACCTCCTTGAGCCAAGGCACAGGAAAGGCAGGACGTTCAGAGATGTGGCCGTGCAGAGGGGACAGGAAGCAGCACGCACCCTGCACCCATGTCTTGCTTCACCCCCTCTTTGACTCTGGGGTTTGTCTCTCACTTCCCCAATGCTCAGTGTCACCAGGACCCTGGGTGGCACTGCTCTCCCAGTCAGCACAGTAATATCCAGGCCTTGTGCTCAGCTTGGACCCCAGGGATGCTTACGGTGTTCCTGGAGGCAGAAGTGGCTCCATGAATTGCACAGAATTGCACAGGGATGCTCAACGGTCTCTTGCCATTGTAGCAAATCACAGTGACAGGAGCATGGCAAAGTTTGGCTGGTACCGTGCACAGCTGTAGCTACCGCCACAGCAGGAGATCTGGGCAGTTCGACTGGGGACACGCACAGCGAGGTCCGCTGAGTCAAACCAGCAGGCAACAAGCAGCTGAGGCTGTCCACCTCTCCCTGCCCACCCGCAGAGCGCCAGCGGGCTCAGCAAGGCCTGACAAACCTGTCTGCACCAGCCGCGTGCACCAGGGTCGGCTCTGCTACTGCAGGACTGGCCCAAAGGGAAGCTCAGCCTGGGGGAGCAGAAACATGGCAAAGCTTTCCCCAGGACACCCAGCAGCTTCCAGCTCCACACACTGCCCCACCTGCTCCCGCTGCCCCTCGCATGGGCTTGGCCAGCAAGGGTGAGCCCAGACGGCGCCTTCGCAGCAGCAGGGCCCTGGTGCCTGGGGCAGCCTGACAGCCTCCAGACACAGGGTGGACAGGACAAGTCCAACAGCAGACACTACGGCTGGGGACTTGACCCTGAATGGCTGAGAGGAAAGGGGACACAAAACCTGCCTCTTTGACTCTCCAGGGTTTGTGTCTCACGTCCCCATTGCTCTCTGTCACCGTGGGAGTAGCACAACTACCAGTATAGCCACCACAGTAATACACTGCCTCGTCCTCGGCTTGCACCCCAGTGATGGTCAACGTGGCCGTGGAGCCAGACTTGGAACCGGAGAATCGCGCAGGGATGTTCGAGGGTCTCTTGGTATTACCATATATCACAGTGACCGGGGCACTGCCAGGTTTCTGCTGGTACCAGCCATAGTAGCTACTCCCAGAGCAGGTGATCTGGGCGGTTTGTCCCGGGGACACGGACAGCGAGGCCGGCTGAGTCAGCGCTGCCTGGACCAGGGAACCTGCAGAGGGAGAGGAGAGAGGCCAGAAAGCGGTGGGTCAGCGAGTGCCGGAGCAGCAAAGCCCCCCCAGGCAGCGGGACGCAAGGCGGCCCCTCTGCCCGCAGGCCCCGGCCGGGGACACCCAGTCCGGCCAGGGCACCTGAGCCGTGGGCGAGCACCGCGAGGAGGAGAGGGGCCCAGGCCATGGCGTGATCCCACCAGCTCCGCGTCCCCACGCCGACGGGGCTGTGCCGCGGACCCCCGACCCCTCTTAAACCCCCGCCCGCCCGCGGCACGGCCCCTCCATGCAAATCTGCCCCGCGCTCACCGCCAAAGCCTGCCCGCGCCTCCCTCCCCACGGCCCTCCCCGCTCCCAGCCCGCCTCGGCCACGTGCTACGCAGCGGCGCTTGTCCGAGCCCCGGCAGCGCAGACACGGCCCCGCCGACATGCCTGAAGCCGGGCACCCACGGACACCCCATCCCCACACCGCGGTGAGCCGAGCAGGGCCAAAGGGCCTGCGCGAGCCGGGCTCCTTGGAGCAGCAGGGCACCAGGCGGCCCTCGCCCCTCCAACACCCCCGCCGTGGGGCCGGGGTCCTGCTGACCGCCAGGAACAAACCCCACCCTCAGCATCGGCCCCTCTTACACGGGTCCCCGGCCCCACACAGGCCTTGGCCCTTCCTGCCCGTCCCCGCTGCAATTCGTGCCCTGCACTGCTGCTCGGCTCCACCTGCCCCGGCCCCTTTCCACAAAGGCAGGTGCCAAGTCCTGCCCCGGGGCCGGAGCAAGCCCTCGCCCCGCACGGGCTGGCGGCCGACCGGCTGCAAAGCAGCTGGGCAGAAGAGGCCCTGGGCCTCCTGCCGGACCCCAGCTCGCCCAGCAGCCACCAAGGCGCCCTCGCGGCAAAGGAGGCCCAAACCGCCCTGTGCTGCGGCAGGAGCAGCGCTGCCAGCAGGTTGAGGGAGCTGAGCCTTCCCCTGAGCGCAGCCCCGCCGAGGCCACTGCTGCAGCGCTGCGTCCGCCTCCGGGCTCCAACCTCAGTGACTCCGGGTCTTGCCCAGCCTCACCACCTGCACTGCCCTCTTGCTGTGCTGCTTTCCTGCTGCTTTCTGCATGAACATCAGCCCTCATGCTGCAGGGCCAGTCCCGGGGGGACACTCAGCCTGGGGGGAGCAGAAACGCGGCAAAGCTTTCCCAGGACACACAGCAGCTTCCAGCTCCACACACTGCCCCAGCCGCTGCCCCTGTCCCTCGGATGGGCCTCAGAGAGGCCATCGGGAGCTTTACACGCCCCGGGCACTGCTGCCCAGAATTGCTCACCTTGAACATCCCCTAAACACAAGGGCCTCGGCCCCTCCAGCCCAGCCGGCACTAAACTCCCTCCCCGCTGCACAGCTCCACCTGGGGCCTTTCAGCTGTGCTGCCAGGCGGGGATTTCCACGCCTGTGCTCACACAGGGATGTGCCAGCCAACCACACTTACCTCAAACCTTTGAATGCAGACTAGGAAGCGCCAACAAGACAAGACTATGGGGAAAACGCCTTGCATCCCTTCTGGGAAATCGGAGGCCTCTCTGAAGTGCCTGTACACAAATGCATACAGCATGGGGAATAAACCGGGGTTAAGGGTCTGTGTGCAGTTGCAGTGCTATGCGCTCATTGCGGTTATGGAGACATAGTGGGATAGCTCGCGTGACTGGAATGTTGCAGTGGGTGGGTAGAGGCTCTTTAGGAAGGACAGGCCAGGAAGGCAAGGAGGAGGAGTCAGTCGCCCTTTATGTGAGAGAGCAGAGTGAACCTATGGAGCTCTGCCGAGGGGTGGCCAATGGGCCGACTGAGAGCTCATGGCTAAGGGTCAAGGGGCAGGCGAATGGGGGTGACACTGTTGCTACAGGCCACCTGATCAAGAAGAAGGAAATGAAGCCTTCTACACACAGCTGGAAGTAGCCTCGTGTTCGCAGGCCCTGGACCTCATGGGGGGCTTGAACCACCCCGATGCCTGCTGGAGGGACAGCACATCCAGGCACAGGCAGTCCAGGAGGTTCCTGGAGCACATTGACGACAGCTTCCTGATACAGGTGACAGAGAAGCCAATGAGGAGAGGTGCTGTGCTGAACCTCATACGTACAAACAAGGAAGGGCTGGCAAGAGACGTGAAGGTTGGGGGCCACCTTGGCTGTAGTGACCAGGAGATGATGGAGTTCAAGATGCTGAGAGGAGGGAGCAGGGCAAAGAGCAGGATCACAACCTTGCACTTCAGGAGAGCAGACTTTGGCCTCTTCAGGGACCTGTTTGGAAGAATCCCAGGGCACAGGGTCCTAGAAGGAAGAGGGGTCCAAGAAAGCTGGTAGATATTCAAGGATCACCTCCTCCAAGCTCAAGAATGGTCCCTCCCAGTGAGCAAGAACTCAAGTAAAGGGGGCAGGAGACCTGCCTGGATGAGCAAGGAGCTCCCAGCAAAACTCCAACAGAAGAAGGAAGACTACAGAAGGTGGAAGCAGGGACAGATAACCTGGGAGGGATAACAGAGGGATGTTGTCCAAGTATGCAGGGATGGGGCTAGGAAGGCCAAGGCCCTTCTGCAGTTTAATCTGGCAAGGGACGTCACGGACAACAAGAAGGGCTGCTATAAACACATCAGTAACAAAAGGAAGCAGAGGGGAAACGTGGGCCCACTGCTGAATGGGGCAGGGGGCCTGGTGACTAAGGATACAGGAAAGCCAGCGTTACTGAATGCCGCCTTTGCTTCGGTCTTTACTGCTGAGGCCAGCCCTCAGGAATCCCAGGCCCCGGCCACCAAGAAGAAAGTCTGAAGAAAGGAGGACCTGCCCTTGGAGGGAGGGATCAGCTTAAGGATCACTTAAGCAAACCGGACATGCACAAGGCCATGGGCCCTGAAGGGATGCATTCCCGAGTGCTAAGGGAGGTGGTTGATGTCGTTGCAAGGCCCCTCTGAATCATCTTTGAAAAGTCATGGCAATGAGGAGAGGGGCCTGAGGCCTGGAAGAAAGCAAATGGCACTCCAGTCTTCTGCAGCACCTCTGTGGGAAGGCGCGAGGCTGGCGGGGAGCAGATGCCCAGCACCCCGGTCGCCCCTGGCCGAGCTGGGCTGGCAGGAGGGCAGGGAGGGCACCCGGCAGCCCCCTGGGTGCCAGCCTGCCTGGCCAGGGACACCTCTTCCTCGAAGCACAGGCAGGAGGCAGGGCCCAGCACGGTCCCCACCAGCCTGGGGTCCGTCCCCTCCCCTGAGCTGCCGAATGACAGGGGACGGCCACAGCTCTGGGGCCCTAGAGCAGGACACAGCCACAGGCAGCGTGGGGCAGTGCAGGGAGGGCTGTGGAGGGACCTGCGCAACCATCACGAGGGGTCAACAGACAGCACTGTTCAATGGTGCCTGCGATGGCAGGAGGTTTTTCTCTCACTTCCCCATTGCTCTCTGTCACCGTGGGAGTAGCACAGCTACCAGTATGGCCACCACAGTAATACACTGCCTCGTCCTCGGCTTGCACCCCAGTGATGGTCAATGTGCTTGTGGAGCCAGAGGTGGAAGCGGAGAATCGCGCAGGGATGTTCGAGGGTCTGTTGGTATTACCATATATGAGAGTGACCGGGGCACTGCCAGGTTTCTGCTGGTGCCAGCTATAGTAGCTGCCACTACTCCCAGAGCAGGTGGTCCGGGCAGTTTGTCCCGGGGACACGGACAGCGAGGCCGGCTGAGTCACTGCTGCCTGGACCAGGGAACCTGCAGAGGGAGAGGAGAGAGGGCAGAAAGCGGCGGGTCAGCGAGTGCAGGTCACCTGGGGGGCTCAGCGAGGGCTGGCAAACCTGCATGCACCGGCCACACACACCAACATCAGCCCTCATGCTGCAGGGCCAGTCCCGGGGGGACACTCAGTCTGCAGGAGCAGAAACGCGGCAAAGTACAACGTGCCCAGTACAAGAGAGACATGGCACTCCTGGAGAGAGTCCAGCGGAGGGCTACCAAGATGATTAGAGGGCTGGAGCACCTCTCCTATGAAGAAAGACTGCAAGAGCTGGGCCTGTTCAGCCTGGAGAAGAGAAGATTGAGAGGGGATCTCATCAATGTGTACAAGTATCTGAAGGGGGAGTGTCAAGAGGATGAGGCCAGCCTCTTCTCCGTGGTGCCCAGCAACAGGACAAGAGGCAATGGGCAGAAACTGAACCACAGGAAGTTCCACCTGAACCTGAGAAAAAACTTCTTCACTGTAAGGGTGACAAAGCATTGGAACAGGTTGCCCAGAGAGGTGGTGGAGTCTCCTTCCCTGGAGATATTCAAAAGCCATCTGGATGTGATCCTGGGCAATATGCTCTAGAGGACCCTTGTTGAGCAGGGAGGTTGGACTAGATGATCTCCAGAGGTCCCTTCCAACCTAAACGATTCTGTGATTCTGTGATTCTGTGAAAGCTTTCCCAGGACACACAGCAGCTTCCAGCTCCACACACTGCCCCAGCCGCTGCCCCTGTCCCTCGGATGGGCCTCAGAGAGGCCATCGGGAGCTTTACACGCCCCAGGCACTGCTGCCCAGAATTGCTCACCTTGAACATCCCCTAAACACAAGGGCCTCGGCCCCTCCAGCCCAGCCGGCACTAAACTCCCTTCCCGCTGCACAGCTCTGGCTGGGGCCTTTGGGCTGTGCTGCCAGGCGGGGATTTCCACGCCTGTGCTCACACAGGGATGTGCCAGACGGACACCTCCCAGCCAGGCAGAGCCTGCCGGAGGTCACCGCACCTCAGCAGCACCTCTGTGGGAAGGCGCGAGGCTGGGGGGGAGCAGATGCCCAGCACCCCGGTCGCCCCTGGCCGAGCTGGGCTGGCAGGAGGGCAGGGAGGGCACCCGGCAGCCCCCTGGGTGCCAGCCTGCCTGGCCAGGGACACCTCTTCCTCGAAGCACAGGCAGGAGGCAGGGCCCAGCACGGTCCCCACCAGCCTGGGGTCCGTCCCCTCCCCTGAGCTGCCAAATGACAGGGGATGGCCACAGCTCTGGGGCCCTAGAGCAGGACACAGCCACAGGCAGCGTGGGGCAGTGCAGGGAGGGCTGTGGAGGGACCTGTGCAACCATCAGGTGGGGACAGCAGACAGCACTGCTCAATGGTGCCTGCGACGGCAGGAAGTTTGTGCCACACTTCCCCATTGCTCGGTGTCACCGTGGCACCACCATAACTACCAGCATAGCCACCACAGTAATACACTGCCTCGTCCTCGGCTTGCACCCCAGTGATGGTCAATGTGCTTGTGGAGCCAGAGGTGGAACCGGAGAATCGCGCAGGGATGTTCGAGGGTCTCTTGTCATTTGTATATATCACAGTAACCGGGGCACTGCCAGGTTTCTGCTGGATCCAGCCATAGTTACTGCTAGCCCCAGAGCAGGTGATCCGGGCCGTTTGTCCCCAGGGACACGGACAGCGAGGACAGCTGCTTAGTCAGTGCAGGAACCTGCAGAGGGAGAGGAGAGAGGGCAGAAAACAGCGGGTCAGCGAGTGCCGGAGCAGCAAAGCCCCCCTCTGACCACAGGAATGGCCACGGACACTCAGTCTGGCCAGGGACCCCTGTGGACCCCTGACTCCTTCTTAAACTCCTGCCCAACCAGGTAAGGGCCCCTCCAGGCAAATCTGCCCCACACTCATGTCCAAGACCTGCCGTGGCATCGCTCACTGCAGAGGGGCCAGGGCAGCACCACCTGCAGACAGCCCTGGGGACGCGACACAGGGCAGCAACGAGGCCTTCCTTTCCCCAGGCTCCAGACACAGGGGGCAAATCCCCCTACTCCCTCCCTCACCCTTCTCCACTCCTGCAGCAGGCCGGGGCAAGAGGAGCCTGTGCCCATTGCGGCAGCCTTAGGCTCTCGCTCTGCAGCCCAGCGCCCTCGGATGGGGTCGGACCGACCACAGACACTCCCTAGGAAACATCACCGGGCCTGTGAGATGGTCCTGCTGGGAGGGTGTCAGGGCACGGGGCTGCAAGCCCGCAGGACACAATCCTTCGGGACTGCCAGCTGCCGGGGCCTTCCCACCAGCACAGCCTTGCTCTCCAAAGTCTTTTTCTGAGGCACTGAAGGCCCAAAGCTATAGCTTGCTCTGCAGTTGAGGCCACATGGCCGCCTTTTGGTGCTGGGACTAACTTTTCAGCCCAGTTGAACCCCAGGAAGAGGAGACAAGCGAAGCCCCTGACAGGCCCAGCCTGACCACAAGGCACAGCCCTGGGGCCCTAACGGAGGGGCGAGCTGGGACACCAGGCACAGTGTGGGGAGGGCTGTGGTGGAGACCTGTGCGACCATCAGGTGGGGACAGCAGATACTGTCCAATGGTCCCTGCGATGGCGGAAGGCTGCTGTCACGATTCCCCATTGCACGGTGTCACCGTAGCACCAACACTACTGCTGCCAGCACCACCACAGTAATACACTGCCTCGTCCTCGGCTTGCACCCCAGTGATGGTCAATGTGCTTGTGGAGCCAGACTTGGAACCGGAGAATCGCGCAGGGATGTTCGAGGGTCTCTTGTCATTCTGGTATATCACAGTGACCGGGGCGCTGCCAGGTTTCTGCTGGAACCAGCCATAGTAGCCGCTACCCCCAGAGCAGGAGCCCTGGGCAGTTTGTCCCGGGGACACGGACAGTGAGGAGGGCTGTTGAGTCAGCGCTGCCTGGACGAGGGAACCTGCAGAGGGAGAGGAGAGAGGCCAGAAAGCGGTGGGTCAGCAAGTGTCGGAGCAGCAAAGCCCCCCCAGGCAGCAGGACGCAAGGCGGCCCCTCTGCCCGCAGGCCCCGGCCGGGGACACCCAGTCCGGCCAGGGCACCTGAGCTGTGGGCGAGCACCGCGAGGAGGAGAGGGGCCCAGGCCATGGCATGATCCCACCAGCTCCGCGTCCCCTCGTCGACAGGACTTTGCTGGAGAAATCCTGATGGGATAGGACCTGCGCTACTCAGCCCTGTTGTGGCCAGGCGGGTGGGAGAATATGCTCTCCAGAGGTACATCCAACCTCAGCCACTCCGGGACTTGCCCAGCCCCAGCACCTGCACTGCCTTCTTGTTCTGCTCCTTTTCTCTCGTCTCCTTCCCCTTCCTTCTTTGCACACAGGACCCAGCTTTTCAAGACCTTGGCTCAGCCCCAGGCTGCACCTCCCCAGCAGAACAGCAGATGCCTGGCACCGACCTCTGGGGCCACCAGCAACAACACTCCTTGAGCCGATCACAAGAACAACACCCCAGGGCTTTCCCCCACAGCACAGGGATCCCCAACACCCTCAAATGCCCTCGCACACAGGCCAGGAGCCACTGGGCCTAGGGGAAAAGTTCCTGCCCTGTGCCGCTTCTCTTTCCCCAGCCCAGCCCTCCCCAGGGCGCCTGCGGCCCAGAGAGGCCAATGGGCAGAGGCAGGGCTGCAGGGGGGCAGCACGCACAGGACACGCGCCCCACGGTGGGCTCTGCTGCACCAGCATATTGGAAGCTCCACAGCCAGGTCCCAGCAGCAGCAGGGAACTGGGGGACCCTGGCACCGCAGCGCATTCGTGTCTCCCTTCTCCGTTGCTCTCTGTCACCGTGAGTCTGATCAGCACTGTCAACCCAGCCACCACAGTAATACACTGCCTCGTCCTCAGCTTGCACCCCAGTGATAGTCAACGTGTTCGTGGAGCCAGAGGTGGAAGCGGAGAATCGCGCAGGGATGTTCGAGGGTCTCTTGGTGCTTTCATATATCACAGTGACCGGGGCACTGCCAGGTTTCTGCTGGTGCCAGCCATACCAGCTGTTGCCAAAGTAGCTGCTGCTAGCCCCAGAGCAGGTGATCCGGGCGGTTTGTCCCGGGGACACGGACAGCGAGGCCGGCTGAGTCAGCACTGCCTGGACCAGGGAACCTGCAGAGGGAGAGGAGAGAGGGCAGAAAGCGGCGGGTCAGCGAGTGCCGGAGCAGCAAAGCCCCCCCAAGGCAGCAGGACGCAAGGCGGCCCTGTGCCCACAGGTCCCAGCTGACCCGGGATCCCTGGCTGCCCTCAACAGCACTGGGGAACAGTCCAGGAGCCACCAGGCCCTGGGTAGACGGCTCCCCTTGCTGGTACGATATGTGACTTAAAGCTCATCTCCACAAAGGCATACGAGTAAAGGACAATGTCAAGCTGGGAACTGCAATGAGCAAATTGGAGGCAAGAGAGCACCCCAGCCCAGCTCCTCCTAGGGCCGCCACAGCACGAGGTCAGCCCACGGGCCCGGGGTGCAGCTCCTCAGGTCGTTCAGTGGGGAAGCTCTCCCCAGACAACCTTGCGGAGTGAGTGGTTTGCTGCCTAGGGGGAGGTATATGGACTCATCCGGGGGAGCCAGGGAAAAGCATTTGGGGATTGGACAAGACTTATTATGGGATGCTTGGGGGAAGGCCCAAAGGCGGGGAAAGGGAAGGATCAAGGCAGCCTGGGGACTGCCAAGAGAAAAAGAAATCAGAGGGAAGAGAGATTAAAAGGGGCCAGGCACACGTGAACAGGCTGCCGGTCAGCGCACCGCTCTGGCCGTGTCCTGCACCTGGTCATTGCAGCCCGGCCTTGAGCTCCATTTCTGACTATTTCCCTGGGTGAGAGGCTCTCCAGGCTGTGCACAGGTGCGTGTGGTGTCCAAGGTCCAAGTGCCAGCCTCTGGAGAGGGGCCACAGGCACAAGAGAGGTGTTCTTGGGTGCCAGCAACTGGAGAGGCCAGAGAGGGTGCATATTGCGTGGGGGTGCACGTCACTGTGCATTTGCTAGTAAACATCTGGCCAGATTAGCCAACATTTAGGAGAAGAGGCTTGGGGGCCAAGTATTGGAGCAGCCTTAAACCTGGGCTGGACACTGGTGAGACCAGGGAGTCTGAGAATTGGGTGCTGGAGGGACAAGGGAGTCCAAGCCAGCTGCCGGAGAGACCAAGGCATCTGGGGTCAGCTACTGGTAAGGGAGACTGTCTAGGCTGGTGTGCGTCTACAGGTGCTCACGCATATCTGCGTGAGAGGCATCTGGCAGACCCGAGGAGCCAGGAGCAGCTACGGAATAAACCGAGTGCCTAAGGCCACACTCAACAGGGCGCTTGCTTATACGCAATAAAAGGCTGCCATCCTGATCAGCCACAGAGGGGAACAGGATGAGGACCTGGTGTGGCTTCTGTTTGCACAAGAGCCATGTAGGCTTGATCAGTGTGGCCAGATGTGTTTAAATATTTATAGGCAGCATATAAAAGCATGCATGTGTGCCTTCCAGGAGTACACAGCCTCACAGCCAGCTGCAGCTGGGAACACGCAGCAGCAGCAACCTTACTGCTCCTGGGCTACCAGACTTGTTAACCCCTAGCACAAAGCTCGCGACCCACAGAGGTCTTTGTCCCACTGAACGTACGCTGCTACAATAGGGCGTCCCAGCAGCAACGGCAAAACAAGAGGCCGTGACATCAATGCAGGTTTGTACCTCACTTCCCCATGGCGCGTTCCGCCTTGTCACCACAACCCTGCTCAGCACTGCTGTCCCAGCACCACCACAGTAATACACAGCCTCGTCCTCGGCTTGCACCCACCAGCAAACCTGGAGAGGGAGAGGAGAGAGGGCAGAAGATGTGAGGTCAGCAAGTGCCGGAGCAGCTAAGCCCTCCCCCAGGCAGCAGGACACGCCACAGGCACCCTGCACCCACAGCACCCCATGCGACACACGGACCAACGGCCCCACACACAGCAAAAGGACAGAGCTCGCCAGGCCCTGCAAGCAGAGCGGGAGCAGCAGGCATGGGCAACGCCGCAGCAGGAGGAGAAGGGACCCGGGCCACAGGCACATTTGGGGAGCAGAGCCCAGCCTGGCGGGTGCCAGCACAGGGCCAGCTCTGGGGGGAGCAAAGCAGGGGGCCACTGGGCATAAGCCCACGTGGTGCTGTTAGTGCGGACAGGGACAAGACAGGCCTGGCCACAGATTCACCTCCTTGAGCCAAGGGACAGGACCTTCACAGACGTGACTGTGCAGATGAGACAGGTACCAGCATGTGCCCTGAAGCTACAGCCCTCCTTGAACACGAGGGAAAAGGGCAGAAAACCTTCCCCTTTGACTCATGGGGGTTTCTCTCACTTCCCCATCCCTCTTCATCACCTTGAGAGCACCACTGCTGCTGCCAGCACCACCACCACAGTAATACACTGCCTCGTCCTCAGCTTGCACCCCAGTGATGGTCAGCGTGTTCGTGGAGCCAGAGGCGGAAGCGGAGAATCGTGCAGAGATGTTCGAGGGTCTCTTGGTGTTGTCATATATCACAGTGACCAGGGCATTGCCAGGTTTCTGCTGGTACCAGCCATATTCATAGCTACCCCCAGAGCAGGTGATCTGGGCTGTTTGTCCTCAAGACACAGACACTGACAGTGGCCGAGTCAAACAATTTAGCAAGCAAAGGCCTGAGGCAGGAGCTCTCCCTACACACCTGCAGAGCACCTGGGCACTCAGCAAGGCTTAGTAAGCATGCATGTGCTGGCCATGCACACCAACACCAGCTCCAAAGCCGTAGGGCCAGCCTAGAGGGGAACCTCAGCCTGGGAGAGCACAAATATGCAAAGCTTTCTCAGGATGCTCGGCAGCTTCCAGCTCCACACACAGCCCCAGCCCCTGCCCCTGCACCTTGGATGGGCTTCAGCCAGCAGAGATGAGCCTCACCACCGCTTTTCCAGCGCCAGGAGTCGGGCACCTGGGGCAGCCTGACAGCCCCCAGATATGGGGTGGACAGGACAGGTCTAACAGACTCCAGAACTGAGGACACGGCCCTGCACAGCTGAGAGGAAGGGGGACACAAAACCTGCCTCCTTGACACTCCTGTGTGTGTGTGTGTGTCTCACTTCCCCATTGCTCTGAGGCACCAGGAGAGCACAACTGCTGCTATCACCACTACCACAGTAGTGACGAGCTTCACACTAGTCTTGGACCCCAGAGATGGTCAACATGTTTGTGGAGCCAGAGGTGGAAGCAGAGAAATGCACAGGGCTTTCTGGTGTTCCAGTATATCACAGTGACCAGGGCACTGCCAGGTTTCTGCTGGAACCAGCCATAATAGCCATAGCTACCCCCAGAGCAGGTGATCCGGGCAGTTTGTCCCGGGGACACGGACAGCGAGGCCGGCTGTTGAGTCACTGCTGCCTGGACCAGGGAACCTGCAGAGGGAGAGGAGAGAGGGCAGAAAGCGGCAGGTCAGCAAGCATCAGAACAGCAAAGGCCTCCCCCCCACCCACCCCCCCAGGCAGGCAGCTGAATGCAATGCAGCCCCTCTGCCCGCAGGCCCTGGCCAGGGACACCCAGTCCGGCCAGGGCACCTGAGCCGTGGGCGAGCACTGCAAGGAGGAGAGGGACCCAGGCCATGGCGCGATCCCACCAGCTCCGCGTCCCCACGCAGACGGGGCTGTGCTGCAGACCCCTGACCCCTCTTAAACCCCCGCCTGCCTGCGGCACAGCCCCTCCATGCAAGTCTGCCCCGCGCTCACCACTGGCTCGACACCACAGGTACTGCAGATCACATTTTTTCGGACAGAGCCACACTTCTGCTCAATCTAGTCTGGGCAGTCACTGGGGGTGACCACCTTGTGGCCAGGCTGCAGGACAGAGCAATGGTCCCAACAGGGGTCACCAAGGGAACCTGGAGTGGTAGAGGGCAGAAAATGGTGAGTGCCAGAGCAGCAAAGCCTCTCCAGGCAGCAGCAGAGGACAGGGCCCCATGTCTGCAGGCCCCAGCTGGGGACACAGAGTGTGGTCAGGGCACCTGAGCCTTCAGTGGGGACAGGGACAAGATGGGACCAGCCACAGAGTCACCTCCCAGAGCACCAGGACTGGAAAGGCAAGACGTTCCGATATAGCCGTGCGGAGGAGGCAGGAACCAGCACACACCCCACACCCACGGCCCTGCTTGATCACAAGGCAGAAGGGCCGAAAACTTTCCTCTTCAACTTACACGTTTGCAGCTTACTTCCCCAGTACTCAGTGTCCCCACAACAGCATCCCTGCTGCTGTCATAGCCACCACAGTAATGGAAAGCTTCGTCCTCACCTTGGACCCCAGTGATGGTTAATGCACACATGGAGTTGGAGGTGGATCTGGAGAATCACACAGGGATGCTGGGGGGGGGGGTCTTTGCAGATACCACAGTGACAGGGGCACTGCCAGATTTCTGTGGGTCCAGCCATACCAGCTGCTTCCCCAGGAATACAGTTTGTCTGAGGGAAAGGAGACGGGCCCAGGCCACGGCACAATCCCACCAGGTCTACATGCCCATGCTAGCAGGGCTGCGCCACAGACACCAGCTTGCTCTTAAACCCCCTCCCGTGGCTGGCACTTTTCCTTCCATGCAAAAACCACCCCACGACCACTGGCAGCTCCCAGCCCAGTGCTCCCCCCTGCCCACTTCAGGCACAGGCACTTCTTTGTAGCCAAGCAAACAGCACAACAGTCACACAGGGCAGCCTCCTGCCTCGCTCACTGTTTCTGCCATGATGCAGCAGCTCAGCACTGGGCTCATGGGATGGAGCAGCTCTGGAAACCAGCACCTGCACAACACAAGGCTGCGGGAACTGGCTTTCCGCCAGGCGCCTCAAGACAGCAGTCACGTGGAGCAAGACCTCTGGGGAAACGCACCTCAACGCTTCTTTTGTCAGAAACACCACGCAGCCAAGCCAAAGCCCTAAAGCAGCTCTCGTGCTCTCGGGTCCTGTCGTGCTGAAGCTTCCGCGCAAGCTGCCTTACTCCTCCCTGTTCCAGCCTGTGACCATCCATCCACCGGGCTGTGCCGAGGACGTGCCCGAGGCCCGCCGTGGTGAGGACCAACGTAAGGTCATACACGGAGCCACAGCCAGCTCACACAAACCAGCGTGCAAGGCGGTGCTCACTGCCCGAGACGTGCTTACTGCCACCCTGAACCCCAGCCCCACTTCTCATCCCAAGAAACCTCAGGGAAAGGCTCCAGGCACATGGAGACAGCCGTTTAGTCTGCGTTACTCTTACACAAGAGCTTCAGTCCCAAGCTACCACCACCTGTGACACCGCGAGGCCAGCAACACAGCAGCTCCTGCTTAGGCGCGCGATATTTCTCACGAGCTCTGCTGCTCAGCGGCAGCTCCTCGTGCTTCAAGGTGTGCTGCTAAAGCACGACCAGACCTGTTCACAAGCTCACCAGCAACCGCTGGGGCGTCGTGCCCCATCTGCGGTCCCAGGTGCTGCTGCAGCACCCCCTCGTGGCCTCCACCCGCTCACACCGGAGTGGAAAGAGAAACGGTGAGAAGGGGGGAGAAGCTGCGAAGCTCCCAGCAGATGCAAATGTGCCTCAAGGCTGCGGGAACTCATGACGCTCAGCCCTCTAAAGGCTCAGAAGGGAGCGCCCAACAGGCCAGCGCTGGGCGGTCGTGCCCAGCGCTGAACTGCAACTCCCCGGCTCCCGCTGCTGACGGAGACTGCACCGAGGCACCTGGGGCTGGACACCCAAAACCCTGACAGGGGCCAGAGGCAGAAAGCCTCGGGGAACGTCGGCACGAGGGAAGGACGCGGCACTTCTGCTCCGCAGGGCCCCGGAGGGCTTCCTCGCAGCAAGGCCTGGCACCGGCAGCAGGGAGCGGCCAAGACGGGCAGTTTTGGTCTCACTTGCCCGGGTGCCCACATCAGTGGGCTGTGCACCACCAGCCCACAGAGCACAGTGAGAGTCAGCCACGTCCTCCACGGGTGCCCAGGGGACGGTCGGCATGGCCACGCTCCCCGAGAGGGACTCCAAGAACTGTCCTGGGACAGGAAAGGCAGCGCGTTCACAGACGAGGCTGTGCAGAGGGGACAGGAACCAGTACGCACCCTACACCCATGGCCCTGCTCGACCACGAGGCAGAAGGGCAGAAAACCTTCTTCAACTCATGGATTTGCGTCTCACTTCCCCAATGCTCAGTGTCCCCACGAGGGCACCACTGCTGCTGCCAGCACCACCACAGTAATACACTGCCTCGTCCTTGGCTTGCACCCCAGTGATGGTCAATGTGCTTGTGGAGCCAGACTTGGAACCGGAGAATCGCGCAGGGATGTTCGAGGGTCTCTTGTCATTCTGGTATATCACAGTGACCGGGGCGCTGCCAGGTTTCTGCTGGAACCAGCCATAAGCCCAGCTGCTGCTAACCCCAGAGCAGGTGATCCAGGCAGTTTGTTCCAGGGACACAGAGAGAGCGAGCAGCTCAGTCAGCCTTGCCTGGACGGACCAGCAAACCTGGAGAGAAGGGAGGGTAGAAAAGAAAACAAGGGGTCAGCAAGTGCCGGAGCAGCTAAGCCCTCCCCCAGGCAGCAGGACACGCCACAGGCACCCTGCGCCCACAACACCCCATGCGACACACGGACCAACGGCCCCACACACAGAGCTCGCTGGGCCCTGCATGGGCAACGCCGCAGCAGGAGGAGAAGTGACCCGGGCCACAGGCACATTTGGGGAGCAGAGCCCAGCCTGGCGGGTGCCAGCACAGGGCCAGCTCTGGGGGGAGCAAGAGCAGGGGCCCACCAGCAGCAACAGGGAGCAGTGCTGGGGACAAGGCCACACGGTGCTGTTAGTGGGGACAGGGACGAGACGGGCCTTGAGCCAAGGCACAGGAAAGGCAGGACGTTGACAGATATGGCCATGCAGAGGGGACAGGAACCAGCATGCATCCCACACCCATGGCCTTGCTCAACCATGAGGCAGAAAGTCTTCCTCTGGTTCTGCGGTTTACACCTCACTCCCCCAACGCTCAGCGTCCTCACAACAGCATCACTGTTGTCACCACAGTAATACACAGCCTCGTCCTCGGCTTGCACCCCAGTGATGGTCAATGTGCTTGTGGAGCCAGAGGTGGAAGCGGAGAATCGCGCAGGGATGTTCGAGGGTCTCTGGTTGTTGTAATGTATCACAGTGACCGGGGCACTGCCAGGTTTCTGCTGGTACCAGCCATAGCTGCCACTAGCACCAGAGCAGGTGATCCGGGCAGTTTGTCCCGGGGACACGGACAGCGAGGCCGGCTGTTGAGTCACTGCTGCCTGGACCAGGGAACCTGCAGAGGGAGAGGAGAGAGGGCAGAAAGCGGCGGGTCAGCGAGTGCAGGTCACCTGGGGGGTTCAGCGAGGGCTGGCAAACCTGCATGCACCGGCCACACACACCAACATCAGCCCTCATGCTGCAGGGCCAGTCCCGGGGGGACACTCAGCCTGGGGGGAGCAGAAACGCGGCAAAGCTTTCCCAGGACACACAGCAGCTTCCAGCTCCACACACTGCCCCAGCCGCTGCCCCTGTCCCTCGGATGGGCCTCAGAGAGGCCATCGGGAGCTTTACACGCCCGGGCACTGCTGCCCAGAATTGCTCACCTTGAACATCCCCTAAACACAAGGGCCTCGGCCCCTCCAGCCCAGCCGGCACTAAACTCCCTCCCCGCTGCACAGCTCCACCTGGGGCCTTTCAGCTGTGCTGCCAGGCGGGGATTTCCACGCCTGTGCTCACACAGGGATGTGCCAGACGGACACCTCCCAGCCAGGCAGAGCCTGCCGGAGGTCACCGCACCTCAGCAGCACCTCTGTGGGAAGGCGTGAGGCTGGCGGGGAGCAGATGCCCAGCACCCCGGTCGCCCCTGGCCGAGCTGGGCTGGCAGGAGGGCCGGGAGGGCACCCAGCAGCACCCTGGGTGCCAGCCTGCCTGGCCAGGGAAACCTCATCCTGGAAGCACAGGCAGGAGGCAGGGCCCAGCACGGCCCCCACCAGCATGGGGTCCGTCCCCTCCCCTGAGCTGCCAAATGACAGGGGACGGCCACAGCTCTGGGGCCCTAGAGCAGGACACAGCCACAGGCAGCGTGGGGCAGTGCAGGGAGGGCTGTGGAGGGACCTGTGCAACCATCAGGTGGGGACAACAGACAGCACTGTTCAATGATGCCTGTGACGGCAGGAAGTTTGTGTCACCCTTCCCCATTGCTCGGTGTCACCGTGGCACCACCATAACTACCAGCATAGCCACCACAGTAATACACTGCCTCGTCCTCGGCTTGCACCCCAGTGATGGTCAACGTGTTCGTGGAGCCAGACTTGGAACCGGAGAATCGCGCAGGGATGTTCGAGGGTCTGTTGGTATTACCATATATGAGAGTGACCTGGGCACTGCCAGGTTTCTGCTGGAACCAGCCATAGTTGCTGCTGCTGCTCCCAGAGCAGGTCATCCGGGCGGTTTGTCCCGGGGACACGGACAGCGAGGCCGGCTGAGTCAGCGCTGCCTGGACCAGGGAACCTGCAGAGGGAGAGGAGAGAGGGCAGAAAGCGGTGGGTCAGCGAGTGCCGGAGCAGCAAAGCCCCCCCAGGCAGCGGGACGCAAGGCGGCCCCTCTGCCCGCAGGCCCCGGCCGGGGACACCCAGTCCGGCCAGGGCACCTGAGCCGTGGGCGAGCACCGCGAGGAGGAGAGGGGCCCAGGCCATGGCGCGATCCCACCAGCTCCGCGTCCCCACGCTGACAGGCCTGAGCCACGGACCCCCAACTCCTCTTAAACTCCCGCCTGCCTGCCGCACGGCCCCTCCATGCAAGTCTGCCCTGTCCTCACCCCTGGCTCGACACCACAGGTACTGCAGATCACATCTTTTGGGACAGAGCCACGCTTCTGCTCAGTCCAGTCTGGGCAACTTAGTTGCTGGTGGTCACCACCCTGTCACCATGCTGCAGGACAGAGCAATGGTGCCAACAGGGAACACCAAGGCCAAGTGCTCCGAGTGCAGCAGAACCTGTGAAAGAGCCCATCGACAAGCCATTCCCACCCACCAATTATCGCTCAAAAATGGCACCCTAAGGCATCCAGCCTTCCCCACCATCACTCCACGGTATGCTAAACTGTGCTCAGCACTGCTTCCCTGCTACCTACAGCCTCATCTTTGCCTCCGACCCCAGGGATCCTTAAGATGCCTGTGGAGCCACAGCCTCTACTGGAGAATCACGCAGCGATGCCTGAGCGTCCATTGTTGTAGTAAAACACAGCGACAGGAGCAATTGCAATTCCTGGTTTCCGCTGGTACCAGCCATAGCTCTTGTCAATCCTGGGGCAGGGGATGAGAGTGTCTCACTTCCCCATCCCTCTTCGCCACCACAAGAGCATCACTGCTGCTGGCCCAGCCCCCACAGTAACACTCAGCCTCGTCCTCAGCTCGCGCCCCACTGATGGCTCACGTGCCCGTGGAGCCAGACCTGGAACCAGTGAATCGCACAGGGATATTCAAGGGTCTTTTGCTCTTTTCATATATCACAGTGACAAGGGCACTGCCAGGTTTCTGCTGGAACCAGGCAGAGTAGCAGCCACCCCTAGAGCAGTTGACCTAGTCAGTTTGTCCCAGGGACACCAATGCCGGCTCAGTCAGCCTTGCCTGGACGGACCAGCAAACCTGGAGAGAAGGGAGGGTAGAAAAGAAAACAAGGGGTCAGCAAGTGCCGGAGCAGCTAAGCCTTCCCCCAGGCAGCAGGACACGCCACAGGCGCCCTGCGCCCACAGCACCCCATGCGACACACGGACCAACGGCCCCACACACAGAGCTCGCCGGGCCCTGCAAGCAGAGCGGGAGCAGCAGGCATGGGCAACGCCGCAGCAGGAGGAGAAGGGACCCGGGCCACAGGCACATTTGGGGAGCAGAGCCCAGCCTGGCGGGTGCCAGCACAGGGCCAGCTCTGGGGGGAGCAAGAGCAGGGGCCCACCAGCAGCAACAGGGAGCAGCGCTGGGGACAAGGCCACACGGTGCTGTTAGTGGGGACAGGGACGAGACGGGCCTGGCCACAGAGTCACCTCCTTGAGCCAAGGCACAGGAAAGGCAGGACGTTCAGAGACGCGGCCGTGCAGAGGGGACAGGAAGCAGCACGCACCCTGCACCCATGTCTTGCTTCACCCCCTCTTTGACTCTGGGGTTTGTCTCACTTCCCCAATGCTCAGTGTCACCAAGACCCTGGGTGGCACTGCTCTCCCAGTCAGCACAGTAATATCCAGGCCTTGTGCTCAGCTTGGACCCCAGGGATGCTTACGGTGTTCCTGGAGGCAGAAGTGGCTCCATGAATTGCACAGAATTGCACAGGGATGCTCAACGGTCTCTTGCCATTGTAGCAAATCACAGTGACAGGAGCATGGCAAAGTTTGGCTGGTACCGTGCACAGCTGTAGCTACCGCCACAGCAGGAGATCTGGGCAGTTCGACTGGGGACACGCACAGCGAGGTCCGCTGAGTCAAACCAGCAGGCAACAAGCAGCTGAGGCTGTCCACCTCTCCCTGCCCACCCACAGAGCGCCGGCGGGCTCAGCAAGGCCTGACAAACCTGTCTGCACCAGCCGCGTGCACCAGGGTCGGCTCTGCTGCTGCAGGACTGGCCCAAAGGGAAGCTCAGCCTGGGGGAGCAGAAACATGGCAAAGCTTTCCCCAGGACACCCAGCAGCTTCCAGCTCCACACACTGCCCCACCTGCTCCCGCTGCCCCTCGCATGGGCTTGACCAGCAAGGGTGAGCCCAGACGGCGCCTTCGCAGCAGCAGGGCCCTGGTGCCTGGGGCAGCCTGACAGCCTCCAGACACAGGGTGGACAGGACAAGTCCAACAGCAGACACTACGGCTGGGGACTTGACCCTGAATGGCTGAGAGGAAAGGGGACACAAAACCTGCCTCTTTGACTCTCCAGGGTTTGTGTCTCACTTCCCCATTGCTCGCTGTCACCGTGGGAGTAGCACAACTACCAGTATAGCCACCACAGTAATACACTGCCTCGTCCTCGGCTTGCACCCCAGTGATGGTCAATGTGTTTGTGGAGCCAGAGGTGGAAGCGGAGAATCGCGCCGGGATGTTCGAGGGTCTCTGGTTGTTGTTATATATCACAGTGACCGGGGCACTGCCAGGTTTCTGCTGGTGCCAGCTATAGTAGCTGCCACCCCCAGAGCAGGTGATCCGGGCAGTTTGTCCCGGGGACACGGACAGCGAGGCCGGCTGTTGAGTCACTGCTGCCTGGACCAGGGAACCTGCAGAGGGAGAGGAGAGAGGCCAGAAAGCGGTGGGTCAGCGAGTGTCGGAGCAGCAAAGCCCCCCCAGGCAGCGGGACGCAAGGCGGCCCCTCTGCCCGCAGGCCCCGGCCGGGGACACCCAGTCCGGCCAGGGCACCTGAGCCGTGGGCGAGCACCGCGAGGAGGAGAGGGGCCCAGGCCATGGCGCGATCCCACCAGCTCCGCGTCCCCACGCCGACGGGGCTGTGCCGCGGACCCCCGACCCCTCTTAAACCCCCGCCCGCCCGCGGCACGGCCCCTCCATGCAAATCTGCCCCGCGCTCACCGCCAAAGCCTGCCCGCGCCTCCCTCCCCACGGCCCTCCCCGCTCCCAGCCCGCCTCGGCCACGTGCTACGCAGCGGCGCTTGTCCGAGCCCCGGCAGCGCAGACACGGCCCCGCCGACATGCCTGAAGCCGGGCACCCACGGACACCCCATCCCCACACCGCGGTGAGCCGAGCAGGGCCAAAGGGCCTGCGCGAGCCGGGCTCCTTGGAGCAGCAGGGCACCAGGCGGCCCTCGCCCCTCCAACACCCCCGCCGTGGGGCCGGGGTCCTGCTGACCGCCAGGAACAAACCCCACCCTCAGCATCGGCCCCTCTTACACGGGTCCCCGGCCCCACACAGGCCTTGGCCCTTCCTGCCCGTCCCCGCTGCAATTCGTGCCCTGCACTGCTGCTCGGCTCCACCTGCCCCGGCCCCTTTCCACAAAGGCAGGTGCCAAGTCCTGCCCCGGGGCCGGAGCAAGCCCTCGCCCCGCACGGGCTGGCGGCCGACCGGCTGCAAAGCAGCTGGGCAGAAGAGGCCCTGGGCCTCCTGCCGGACCCCAGCTCGCCCAGCAGCCACCAAGGCGCCCTCGCGGCAAAGGAGGCCCAAACCGCCCTGTGCTGCGGCAGGAGCAGCGCTGCCAGCAGGTTGAGGGAGCTGAGCCTTCCCCTGAGCGCAGCCCCGCCGAGGCCACTGCTGCAGCGCTGCGTCCGCCTCCGGGCTCCAACCTCAGTGACTCCGGGTCTTGCCCAGCCTCACCACCTGCACTGCCCTCTTGCTGTGCTGCTTTCCTGCTGCTTTCTGCATGAACATCAGCCCTCATGCTGCAGGGCCAGTCCCGGGGGGACACTCAGCCTGGGGGGAGCAGAAACGCGGCAAAGCTTTCCCAGGACACACAGCAGCTTCCAGCTCCACACACTGCCCCAGCCGCTGCCCCTGTCCCTCGGATGGGCCTCAGAGAGGCCATGGGGAGCTTTACACGCCCCAGGCACTGCTGCCCAGAATTGCTCACCTTGAACATCCCCTAAACACAAGGGCCTCGGCCCCTCCAGCCCAGCCGGCACTAAACTCCCTCCCCGCTGCACAGCTCCACCTGGGGCCTTTCAGCTGTGCTGCCAGGCGGGGATTTCCACGCCTGTGCTCACACAGGGATGTGCCAGCCAACCACACTTACCTCAAACCTTTGAATGCAGACTAGGAAGCGCCAACAAGACAAGACTATGGGGAAAACGCCTTGCATCCCTTCTGGGAAATCGGAGGCCTCTCTGAAGTGCCTGTACACAAATGCATACAGCATGGGGAATAAACCGGGGTTAAGGGTCTGTGTGCAGTTGCAGTGCTATGCGCTCATTGCGGTTATGGAGACATAGTGGGATAGCTCGCGTGACTGGAATGTTGCAGTGGGTGGGTAGAGGCTCTTTAGGAAGGACAGGCCAGGAAGGCAAGGAGGAGGAGTCAGTCGCCCTTTATGTGAGAGAGCAGAGTGAACCTATGGAGCTCTGCCGAGGGGTGGCCAATGGGCCGACTGAGAGCTCATGGCTAAGGGTCAAGGGGCAGGCGAATGGGGGTGACACTGTTGCTACAGGCCACCTGATCAAGAAGAAGGAAATGAAGCCTTCTACACACAGCTGGAAGTAGCCTCGTGTTCGCAGGCCCTGGACCTCATGGGGGGCTTGAACCACCCCGATACCTGCTGGAGGGACAGCACATCCAGGCACAGGCAGTCCAGGAGGTTCCTGGAGCACATTGACGACAGCTTCCTGATACAGGTGACAGAGAAGCCAATGAGGAGAGGTGCTGTGCTGAACCTCATACGTACAAACAAGGAAGGGCTGGCAAGAGACGTGAAGGTTGGGGGCCACCTTGGCTGTAGTGACCAGGAGATGATGGAGTTCAAGATGCTGAGAGGAGGGAGCAGGGCAAAGAGCAGGATCACAACCTTGCACTTCAGGAGAGCAGACTTTGGCCTCTTCAGGGACCTGTTTGGAAGAATCCCAGGGCACAGGGTCCTAGAAGGAAGAGGGGTCCAAGAAAGCTGGTAGATATTCAAGGATCACCTCCTCCAAGCTCAAGAATGGTCCCTCCCAGTGAGCAAGAACTCAAGTAAAGGGGGCAGGAGACCTGCCTGGATGAGCAAGGAGCTCCCAGCAAAACTCCAACAGAAGAAGGAAGACTACAGAAGGTGGAAGCAGGGACAGATAACCTGGGAGGGATAACAGAGGGATGTTGTCCAAGTATGCAGGGATGGGGCTAGGAAGGCCAAGGCCCTTCTGCAGTTTAATCTGGCAAGGGACGTCACGGACAACAAGAAGGGCTGCTATAAACACATCAGTAACAAAAGGAAGCAGAGGGGAAACGTGGGCCCACTGCTGAATGGGGCAGGGGCCCTGGTGACTAAGGATACAGGAAAGCCAGAGTTACTGAATGCCGCCTTTGCTTCAGTCTTTACTGCTGAGGCCAGCCCTCAGGAATCCCAGGCCCCGGCCACCAAGAAGAAAGTCTGAAGAAAGGAGGACCTGCCCTTGGAGGGAGGGATCAGCTTAAGGATCACTTAAGCAAACCGGACATGCACAAGGCCATGGGCCCTGAAGGGATGCATTCCCGAGTGCTAAGGGAGGTGGTTGATGTCGTTGCAAGGCCCCTCTGAATCATCTTTGAAAAGTCATGGCAATGAGGAGAGGGGCCTGAGGCCTGGAAGAAAGCAAATGGCACTCCAGTCTTCTGCAGCACCTCTGTGGGAAGGCGCGAGGCTGGCGGGGAGCAGATGCCCAGCACCCCGGTCGCCCCTGGCCGAGCTGGGCTGGCAGGAGGGCCGGGAGGGCACCCGGCAGCACCCTGGGTGCCAGCCTGCCTGGCCAGGGACACCTCTTCCTCGAAGCACAGGCAGGAGGCAGGGCCCAGCATGGTCCCCACCAGCCTGGGGTCCGTCCCCTCCCCTGAGCTGCCGAATGACAGGGGACGGCCACAGCTCTGGGGCCCTAGAGCAGGACACAGCCACAGGCAGCGTGGGGCAGTGCAGGGAGGGCTGTGGAGGGACCTGCGCAACCATCACGAGGGGTCAACAGACAGCACTGTTCAATGGTGCCTGCGATGGCAGGAGGTTTTTCTCTCACTTCCCCATTGCTCTCTGTCACCGTGGGAGTAGCACAACTACCAGTATGGCCACCACAGTAATACACTGCCTCGTCCTCGGCTTGCACCCCAGTGATGGTCAATGTGCTTGTGGAGCCAGAGGTGGAAGCGGAGAATCGCGCAGGGATGTTCGAGGGTCTGTTGGTATTACCATATATGAGAGTGACCGGGGCACTGCCAGGTTTCTGCTGGTGCCAGCTATAGTAGCTGCCACTACTCCCAGAGCAGGTGGTCCGGGCAGTTTGTCCCAGGGACACGGACAGCGAGGCCGGCTGAGTCACTGCTGCCTGGACCAGGGAACCTGCAGAGGGAGAGGAGAGAGGGCAGAAAGCGGCGGGTCAGCGAGTGCAGGTCACCTCGGGGGCTCAGCGAGGGCTGGCAAACCTGCATGCACCGGCCACACACACCAACATCAGCCCTCATGCTGCAGGGCCAGTCCCGGGGGGACACTCAGCCTGCGGGAGCAGAAACGCGGCAAAGTACAACGTGCCCAGTGCAAGAGAGACATGGCACTCCTGGAGAGAGTCCAGTGGAGGGCTACCAAGATGATTAGAGGGCTGGAGCACCTCTCCTATGAAGAAAGACTGCAAGAGCTGGGCCTGTTCAGCCTGGAGAAGAGAAGATTGAGAGGGGATCTCATCAATGTGTACAAGTATCTGAAGGGGGAGTGTCAAGAGGATGAGGCCAGCCTCTTCTCCGTGGTGCCCAGCAACAGGACAAGAGGCAATGGGCAGAAACTGAACCACAGGAAGTTCCACCTGAACCTGAGAAAAAACTTCTTCACTGTGAGGGTGACAGAGCATTGGAACAAGTTGCCCAGAGAGGTGGTGGAGTCTCCTTCCCTGGAGATATTCAAAAGCCATCTGGATGTGATCCTGGGCAATATGCTCTAGAGGACCCTTGTTGAGCAGGGAGGTTGGACTAGATGATCTCCAGAGGTCCCTTCCAACCTAAACGATTCTGTGATTCTGTGATTCTGTGAAAGCTTTCCCAGGACACACAGCAGCTTCCAGCTCCACACACTGCCCCAGCCGCTGCCCCTGTCCCTCGGATGGGCCTCAGAGAGGCCATCGGGAGCTTTACACGCCCCAGGCACTGCTGCCCAGAATTGCTCACCTTGAACATCCCCTAAACACAAGGGCCTCTGCCCCTCCAGCCCAGCCGGCACTAAACTCCCTTCCCGCTGCACAGCTCTGGCTGGGGCCTTTGGGCTGTGCTGCCAGGCGGGGATTTCCACGCCTGTGCTCACACAGGGATGTGCCAGACGGACACCTCCCAGCCAGGCAGAGCCTGCCGGAGGTCACCGCACCTCAGCAGCACCTCTGTGGGAAGGCGCGAGGCTGGCGGGGAGCAGATGCCCAGCACCCCGGTCGCCCCTGGCCGAGCTGGGCTGGCAGGAGGGCAGGGAGGGCACCCGGCAGCCCCCTGGGTGCCAGCCTGCCTGGCCAGGGACACCTCTTCCTCGAAGCACAGGCAGGAGGCAGGGCCCAGCACGGTCCCCACCAGCCTGGGGTCCGTCCCCTCCCCTGAGCTGCCGAATGACAGGGGACGGCCACAGCTCTGGGGCCCTAGAGCAGGACACAGCCACAGGCAGTGTGGGGCAGTGCAGGGAGGGCTGTGGAGGGACCTGTGCAACCATCACGAGGGGTCAACAGACAGCACTGTTCAATGGTGCCTGCGACGGCAGGAAGTTTGTGCCACACTTCCCCATTGCTCGGTGTCACCGTGGCACCACCATAACTACCAGCATAGCCACCACAGTAATACACTGCCTCGTCCTCGGCTTGCACCCCAGTGATGGTCAACGTGTTCGTGGAGCCAGACTTGGAACCGGAGAATCGCGCAGGGATGTTCGAGGGTCTCTTGTCATTTGTATATATCACAGTAACCGGGGCACTGCCAGGTTTCTGCTGGATCCAGCCATAGTTACTGCTAGCCCCAGAGCAGGTGATCCGGGCCATTTGTCCCCAGGGACACGGACAGCGAGGACAGCTGCTTAGTCAGTGCAGGAACCTGCAGAGGGAGAGGAGGGCAGAAAACAGCGGGTCAGCGAGTGCCGGAGCAGCAAAGCCCCCCTCTGACCACAGGAATGGCCACGGACACTCAGTCTGGCCAGGGACCCCTGTGGACCCCTGACTCCTTCTTAAACTCCTGCCCAACCAGGTAAGGGCCCCTCCAGGCAAATCTGCCCCACACTCATGTCCAAGACCTGCCGTGGCATCGCTCACTGCAGAGGGGCCAGGGCAGCACCACCTGCAGACAGCCCTGGGGACGCGACACAGGGCAGCAACGAGGCCTTCCTTTCCCCAGGCTCCAGACACAGGGGGCAAATCCCCCTACTCCCTCCCTCACCCTTCTCCACTCCTGCAGCAGGCCGGGGCAAGAGGAGCCTGTGCCCATTGCGGCAGCCTTAGGCTCTCGCTCTGCAGCCCAGCGCCCTCGGATGGGGTCGGACCGACCACAGACACTCCCTAGGAAACATCACCGGGCCTGTGAGATGGTCCTGCTGGGAGGGTGTCAGGGCATGGGGCTGCAAGCCCGCAGGACGCAATCCTTCGGGACTGCCAGCTGCCGGGGCCTTCCCACCAGCACAGCCTTGCTCTCCAAAGTCTTTTTCTGAGGCACTGAAGGCCCAAAGCTATAGCTTGCTCTGCAGTTGAGGCCACATGGCCGCCTTTTGGTGCTGGGACTAACTTTTCAGCCCAGTTGAACCCCAGGAAGAGGAGACAAGCGAAGCCCCTGACAGGCCCAGCCTGACCACAAGGCACAGCCCTGGGGCCCTAACGGAGGGGCGAGCTGGGACACCAGGCACAGTGCGGGGAGGGCTGTGGTGGAGACCTGTGTGACCATCAGGTGGGGACAGCAGATACTGTCCAATGGTCCCTGCGATGGCGGAAGGCTGCAGTCACGATTCCCCATTGCACGGTGGCACCGTAGCACCAATACCACTGCTGCCAGCACCACCACAGTAATACACTGCCTCGTCCTCGGCTTGCACCCCAGTGATGGTCAATGTGCTTGTGGAGCCAGACTTGGAACCGGAGAATCACGCAGGGATGTTCGAGGGTCTCTTGTCATTCTGGTATATCACAGTGACCGGGGCACTGCCAGGTTTCTGCTGGAACCAGCCATAGTAGCCGCTACCCCCAGAGCAGGAGCCCTGGGCAGTTTGTCCCGGGGACACGGACAGTGAGGAGGGCTGTTGAGTCACTGCTGCCTGGACCAGGGAACCTGCAGAGGGAGAGGAGAGAGGGCAGAAAGCGGTGGGTCAGCAAGTGTCGGAGCAGCAAAGCCCCCCCAGGCAGCAGGACGCAAGGCGGCCCCTCTGCCCGCAGGCCCCGGCCGGGGACACCCAGTCCGGCCAGGGCACCTGAGCTGTGGGCGAGCACCGCGAGGAGGAGAGGGGCCCAGGCCATGGCATGATCCCACCAGCTCCGCGTCCCCTCGTCGACAGGACTTTGCTGGAGAAATCCTGATGGGATAGGACCTGCGCTACTCAGCCCTGTTGTGGCCAGGCGGGTGGGAGAATATGCTCTCCAGAGGTACATCCAACCTCAGCCACTCCGGGACTTGCCCAGCCCCAGCACCTGCACTGCCTTCTTGTTCTGCTCCTTTTCTCTCGTCTCCTTCCCCTTCCTTCTTTGCACACAGGACCCAGCTTTTCAAGACCTTGGCTCAGCCCCAGGCTGCACCTCCCCAGCAGAACAGCAGATGCCTGGCACCGACCTCTGGGGCCACCAGCAACAACACTCCTTGAGCCGATCACAAGAACAACACCCCAGGGCTTTCCCCCACAGCACAGGGATCCCCAACACCCTCGGATGCCCTCGCACACAGGCCAGGAGCCACTGGGCCTGGGGGAAAAGTTCCTGCCCTGTGCCGCTTCTCTTTCCCCAGCCCAGCCCTCCCCAGGGTGCCTGCGGCCCAGAGAGGCCAATGGGCAGAGGCAGGGCTGCAGGGGGGCAGCACGCACAGGACACGCGCCCCACGGTGGGCTCTGCTGCACCAGCATATTGGAAGCTCCACAGCCAGGTCCCAGCAGCAGCAGGGAACTGGGGGACCCTGGCACCGCAGCGCATTCGTGTCTCCCTTCTCCGTTGCTCTCTGTCACCGTGAGTCTGATCAGCACTGTCAACCCAGCCACCACAGTAATACACTGCCTCGTCCTCAGCTTGCACCCCAGTGATGGTCAACGTGCCCGTGGAGCCAGAGGTGGAAGCGGAGAATCGCGCAGGGATGTTCGAGGGTCTCTTGGTGCTTTCATATATCACAGTGACCGGGGCACTGCCAGGTTTCTGCTGGTGCCAGCCATACCAGCTGTTGCCAAAGTAGCTGCTGCTAGCCCCAGAGCAGGTGATCCGGGCGGTTTGTCCCAGGGACACGGACAGCGAGGCCGGCTGAGTCAGCACTGCCTGGACCAGAGAACCTGCAGAGGGAGAGGAGAGAGGGCAGAAAGCGGCGGGTCAGCGAGTGCCGGAGCAGCAAAGCCCCCCCCAAGGCAGCAGGACGCAAGGCGGCCCTGTGCCCACAGGTCCCAGCTGACCCGGGATCCCTGGCTGCCCTCAACAGCACTGGGGAACAGTCCAGGAGCCACCAGGCCCTGGGTAGATGGCTCCCCTTGCTGGTACGATATGTGACTTAAAGCTCATCTCCACAAAGGCATACGAGTAAAGGACAATGTCAAGCTGGGAACCGCAATGAGCAAATTGGAGGCAAGAGAGCACCCCAGCCCAGCTCCTCCTAGGGCCGCCACAGCACAAGGTCAGCCCACGGGCCCGGGGTGCAGCTCCTCAGGTCGTTCAGTGGGGAAGCTCTCCCCAGACAACCTTGCGGAGTGAGTGGTTTGCTGCCTAGGGGGAGGTATATGGACTCATCCGGGGGAGCCAGGGAAAAGCATTTGGGGATTGGACAAGACTTATTATGGGATGCTTGGGGGAAGGCCCAAAGGCGGGGAAAGGGAAGGATCAAGGCAGCCTGGGGACTGCCAAGAGAAAAAGAAATCAGAGGGAAGAGAGATTAAAAGGGGCCAGGCACACGTGAACAGGCTGCCGGTCAGCGCACCGCTCTGGCCGTGTCCTGCACCTGGTCATTGCAGCCCGGCCTTAAGCTCCATTTCTGACTATTTCCCTGGGTGAGAGGCTCTCCAGGCTGTGCACAGGTGCGTGTGGTGTCCAAGGTCCAAGTGCCAGCCTCTGGAGAGGGGCCACAGGCACAAGAGAGATGTTCTTGGGTGCCAGCAACTGGAGAGGCCAGAGAGGGTGCATATTGCGTGGGGGTGCACGTCACTGTGCATTTGCTAGTAAACATCTGGCCAGATTAGCCAACATTTAGGAGAAGAGGCTTGGGGGCCAAGTATTGGAGCAGCCTTAAACCTGGGCTGGACACTGGTGAGACCAGGGAGTCTGAGAATTGGGTGCTGGAGGGACAAGGGAGTCCAAGCCAGCTGCCGGAGAGACCAAGGCATCTGGGGTCAGCTACTGGTAAGGGAGACTGTCTAGGCTGGTGTGCGTCTACAGGTGCTCACGCATATCTGCGTGAGAGGCATCTGGCAGACCCGAGGAGCCAGGAGCAGCTACGGAATAAACCGAGTGCCTAAGGCCACACTCAACAGGGCGCTTGCTTATACGCAATAAAAGGCTGCCATCCTGATCAGCCACAGAGGGGAACAGGATGAGGACCTGGTGTGGCTTCTGTTTGCACAAGAGCCATGTAGGCTTGATCAGTGTGGCCAGATGTGTTTAAATATTTATAGGCAGCATATAAAAGCATGCATGTGTGCCTTCCAGGAGTACACAGCCTCACAGCCAGCTGCAGCTGGGAACACGCAGCAGCAGCAACCTTACTGCTCCTGGGCTACCAGACTTGTTAACCCCTAGCACAAAGCTCGCGACCCACAGAAGTCTTTGTCCCACTGAACGTACGCTGCTACAATAGGGCGTCCCAGCAGCAACAGCAAAACAAGAGGCCGTGACATCAATGCAGGTTTGTACCTCACTTCCCCATGGCGCGTTCCGCCTTGTCACCACAACCCTGCTCAGCACTGCTGTCCCAGCACCCCCACAGTAATACACAGCCTCGTCCTCGGCTTGCACCCCAGTGATGGTCAACGTGCCCGCGGAGCCAGAGGTGGAAGCGGAGAATCGCGCAGGGATGTTCGAGGGTCTCTTGTCATTCTGGTATATCACAGCGACCGGGGCACTGCCAGGTTTCTGCTGGAACCAGGCAGAGTAGCAGCCACCCCTAGAGCAGTTGACCTAGTCAGTTTGTCCCAGGGACACCGATGCCGGCTCAGTCAGCCTTGCCTGGACGGACCAGCAAACCTGGAGAGGGAGAGGAGAGAGGGCAGAAGATGTGAGGTCAGCAAGTGCCGGAGCAGCTAAGCCCTCCCCCAGGCAGCAGGACACGCCACAGGCGCCCTGCGCCCACAGCACCCCATGCGACACACAGACCAACGGCCCCACACACAGCAAAAGGACAGAGCTCGCCAGGCCCTGCAAGCAGAGCGGGAGCAGCAGGCATGGGCAACGCCGCAGCAGGAGGAGAAGGGACCCGGGCCACAGGCACATTTGGGGAGCAGAGCCCAGCCTGGCGGGTGCCAGCACAGGGCCAGCTCTGGGGGGAGCAAAGCAGGGGGCCACTGGGCATAAGCCCACGTGGTGCTGTTAGTGCGGACAGGGACAAGACAGGCCTGGCCACAGATTCACCTCCTTGAGCCAAGGGACAGGACCTTCACAGACGTGACTGTGCAGAGGAGACAGGTACCAGCATGTGCCCTGAAGCTACAGCCCTCCTTGAACACGAGGGAAAAGGGCAGAAAACCTTCCCCTTTGACTCATGGGGGTTTCTCTCACTTCCCCATCCCTCTTCATCACCTTGAGAGCACCACTGCTGCTGCCAGCACCACCACCACAGTAATACACTGCCTCGTCCTCGGCTTGCACCCCAGTGATGGTCAGCGTGTTCGTGGAGCCAGAGGCGGAAGCGGAGAATCGCGCAGAGATGTTCGAGGGTCTCTTGGTGTTGTCATATATCACAGTGACCAGGGCACTGCCAGGTTTCTGCTGGTACCAGCCATATTCATAGCTACCCCCAGAGCAGGTGATCTGGGCTGTTTGTCCTCAAGACACAGACACTGACAGTGGCCGAGTCAAACAATTTAGCAAGCAAAGGCCTGAGGCAGGAGCTCTCCCTACACACCTGCAGAGCACCTGGGCACTCAGCAAGGCTTAGTAAGCATGCATGTGCTGGCCATGCACACCAACACCAGCTCCAAAGCTGTAGGGCCAGCCTAGAGGGGAACCTCAGCCTGGGAGAGCACAAATATGCAAAGCTTTCTCAGGATGCTCGGCAGCTTCCAGCTCCACACACAGCCCCAGCCCCTGCCCCTGCACCTTGGATGGGCTTCAGCCAGCAGAGATGAGCCTCACCACCGCTTTTCCAGCGCCAGGAGTCGGGCACCTGGGGCAGCCTGACAGCCCCCAGATATGGGGTGGACAGGACAGGTCTAACAGACTCCAGAACTGAGGACACAGCCCTGCACAGCTGAGAGGAAGGGGGACACAAAACCTGCCTCCTTGACACTCCTGTGTGTGTGTCTCACTTCCCCATTGCTCTGAGGCACCAGGAGAGCACAACTGCTGCTATCACCACTACCACAGTAGTGACGAGCTTCACACTAGTCTTGGACCCCAGAGATGGTCAACATGTTTGTGGAGCCAGAGGTGGAAGCAGAGAAATGCACAGGGCTTTCTGGTGTTCCAGTATATCACAGTGACCAGGGCACTGCCAGGTTTCTGCTGGAACCAGCCATAATAACCATAGCTACCCCCAGAGCAGGTGATCCGGGCAGTTTGTCCCGGGGACACGGACAGCGAGGCCGGCTGTTGAGTCACTGCTGCCTGGACCAGGGAACCTGCAGAGGGAGAGGAGAGAGGCCAGAAAGCGGCAGGTCAGCAAGCATCAGAACAGCAAAGGCCTCCCCCCCACCCACCCCCCCAGGCAGGCAGCTGAATGCAATGCAGCCCCTCTGCCTGCAGGCCCTGGCCAGGGACACCCAGTCTGGCCAGGGCACCTGAGCCGTGGGCGAGCACTGCAAGGAGGAGAGGGACCCAGGCCATGGCGCGATCCCACCAGCTCCGCGTCCCCACGCAGACGGGGCTGTGCTGCAGACCCCTGACCCCTCTTAAACCCCCGCCTGCCTGCGGCACGGCCCCTCCATGCAAGTCTGCCCCGCGCTCACCACTGGCTCGACACCACAGGTACTGCAGATCACATTTTTTCGGACAGAGCCACACTTCTGCTCAATCTAGTCTGGGCAGTCACTGGGGGTGACCACCTTGTGGCCAGGCTGCAGGACAGAGCAATGGTCCCAACAGGGGTCACCAAGGGAACCTGGAGTGGTAGAGGGCAGAAAATGGTGAGTGCCAGAGCAGCAAAGCCTCTCCAGGCAGCAGCAGAGGACAGGGCCCCATGTCTGCAGGCCCCAGCTGGGGACACAGAGTGTGGTCAGGGCACCTGAGCCTTCAGTGGGGACAGGGACAAGATGGGACCAGCCACAGAGTCACCTCCCAGAGCACCAGGACTGGAAAGGCAAGACGTTCCGATATAGCCGTGCGGAGGAGGCAGGAACCAGCACACACCCCACACCCACGGCCCTGCTTGATCACAAGGCAGAAGGGCCGAAAACTTTCCTCTTCAACTTACACGTTTGCAGCTTACTTCCCCAGTACTCAGTGTCCCCACAACAGCATCCCTGCTGCTGTCATAGCCACCACAGTAATGGAAAGCTTCGTCCTCACCTTGGACCCCAGTGATGGTTAATGCACACATGGAGTTGGAGGTGGATCTGGAGAATCACACAGGGATGCTGGGGGGGGGGGGTCTTTGCAGATACCACAGTGACAGGGGCACTGCCAGATTTCTGTGGGTCCAGCCATACCAGCTGCTTCCCCAGGAATACAGTTTGTCTGAGGGAAAGGAGACGGGCCCAGGCCACGGCACAATCCCACCAGGTCTACATGCCCATGCTAGCAGGGCTGCGCCACAGACACCAGCTTGCTCTTAAACCCCCTCCTGTGGCTGGCACTTTTCCTTCCATGCAAAAACCACCCCACAACCACTGGCAGCTCCCAGCCCAGTGCTCCCCCCTGCCCACTTCAGGCACAGGCACTTCTTTGTAGCCAAGCAAACAGGAGGCTGCCCTGTGTGACTGTTGTGCTGCCTCGCTCACTGTTTCTGCCATGATGCAGCAGCTCAGCACTGGGCTCATGGGATGGAGCAGCTCTGGAAACCAGCACCTGCACAACACAAGGCTGCGGGAACTGGCTTTCCGCCAGGCGCCTCAAGACAGCAGTCACGTGGAGCAAGACCTCTGGGGAAACGCACCTCAACGCTTCTTTTGTCAGAAACACCACGCAGCCAAGCCAAAGCCCTAAAGCAGCTCTCGTGCTCTCGGGTCCCGTCGTGCTGAAGCTTCCGCGCAAGCTGCCTTACTCCTCCCTGTTCCAGCCTGTGACCATCCATCCACCGGGCTGTGCCGAGGACGTGCCCGAGGCCCGCCGTGGTGAGGACCAACGTAAGGTCATACACGGAGCCACTGCCAGCTCACACAAACCAGCGTGCAAGGCGGTGCTCACTGCCCGAGACGTGCTCGGGCATCTCCCAAGGCCACGGCCCAGCACCGCTCCAGCAGCACAGCCACTCCCTGCCCGCACTCACTTGCTTATTGGCAGCACGCCGAGACACACGCTTGGCCCTCTGCGACCTCTCGCTCCGACCTGCTGCAGGAAGGCAAACGCCCAGCCTGCTCAGCTCTCCGGCACCGCACACCACACAGAGCTTCCCACACCGCCGTGCCCAGACCTGCCTCTGCCTGCCAGGGCCCTTTCCAGGCAGGCGTCGCTCGGGTCTGCCAGAGCGGCTCCAGTCCTGGGGCACCGCGCACAGACAAACTCAGCAAGGCCGAGACGTGCTGCGGGAAGCTGCCAGGAGCTTCTTTGCACACCGCCACCCTGAACCCCAGCCCCACTTCTCATCCCAAGAAACTTCAGGGAAAGGCTCCAGGCACATGGAGACAGCCATTTATTCTGCATTACTCTTACACAAGAGCTTCAGTCCCAAGCTACCACCACCTGTGACACCGCGAGGCCAGCAACACAGCAGCTCCTGCTTAGGCGCGCGATATTTCTCACGAGCTCTGCTGCTCAGCGGCAGCTCCTCGTGCTTCAAGGTGTGCTGCTAAAGCACGACCAGACCTGTTCACAAGCTCACCAGCAACCGCTGGGGCGTCGTGCCCCATCTGCGGTCCCAGGTGCTGCTGCAGCACCCCCTCGTGGCCTCCACCCGCTCACACCGGCGTGGAAAGAGAAACGGTGAGGAGGGGTAAAAAAAAAAAACCATAAGTGGATACAAGTATGCTTCAGGACTTCGTGAACTCCATTCTTTCTACTTTCACTTCCTCCTCAATCAGTTGATACACATAAGTTATCACCGTGGATGCCTGGATATCCATCAGTACAAAGGAAGGGATGATGTTTCTGGAAAGAAAAGATAGTTTGTGGAACCTCTCAGCAAGAGGCGTAAACTACAAAAGAATGCGGTTAAACGTATTAGCCTGAAAACACAGAGTCCTGCAGCAAAAGGGACAACGTTGGACTTCAGAGGCACTGACAACAGCACGTCAAAGAGATTTGAAGCTAGTCTAGGAGAGCCCTCAAGGGCCACATTAGGGCCAGATGCTTCAGCTGCTAATGCCTTACAAGGTCTGGCTTCCTAGAAGGCATTAGTGTTTGACTGTGGGGTAGACACCAGGAGTCAGACGCCATTCAAGAAGCTGCTGCAACTCCGCCCTCTAAAGGCTCAGAAATTAGCACGTGACAAACCAGCACTGGGCTGTTGTACCCAACTAGATAAAGCCTTTAGGCTAAATAAAGCCTTCTCAGTGCAGGCAGCCACATTTCATGATCTGTGAAGAGACAGCTGGCCTCCTACTTGTCACAGGTGCTCATGAGAGCTCGACAACAGTGCTGGCTGAACACTAGGGGGTGAACTCGCACTTTTAAGGTAATACCAACAGGTTCTTGGGGCACTGGGCAGTTGCAAGTTCCCTAGACCCGTTTCACTCACATCTCCAAAGCATTGTAGGCTCCTGTTGCTGATCCAGGGTTGATGTAAAATTTATTTTCATGTTCAAAGGCTTCAAATTTGTGCGTATGTCCCGAGATGAGAATGTCCACATCCAGCTGCCTCTGCAGCAAAGCCAGGCTGGCCACATCGCCCCAGGGAATGACTTGATGGCCATGAATCAAACCAATTCTGAACTGCCCAACAGTTACAACCTTCTCTTCGGGATAATTCAGACTCTGAGAATCAGAGATGCACAGGTTATATATATATGCTAAAGATCCCCTTACATGTATTTAATGTATTCCACATTAAATGCATTCCACACACATGAACCCATTGTTCCCTGTTGTAGGGCACAGCATCTCTTTCGAGGTGTACAAGCCACTGAGTGCGTGCACCATACCCAACAGCGCTGCAAAAAACTGGGATTTCGCACCAGACTGGAATCTCCTAGAGCCTAGCAGCTTTGAGACCACCCTACAGTAAGTAAGCACTCACACAAGCCCCAGCTCCCACCACCACAAAGGAAGCCGGGAAACCCCGACAGCCTCACTGCAATCCTGAGCAGACTTGGGCTTGAGTTCACATGAATGAAGTGACATGTAACTTCACCCCTCCCTCACTCCCCTCTATCACAAGCGCAAGCAGCAGCACCTGGAGCATTATCTGGATTGCTCGGCCTCACACTAGCCCCCATGCCCGTGAATTGCTAGCACGGAAGGACGCTCCCGGTTCCATCAAGGCAACCACGGCACGCAGCATGGTGGATACAGCAATTCACAGCAGTGAGCACTTTACCTCGGAGTCCCCCCTAACAACATGAATATCTGCAGCCAGAGTCCGGAGATAGTCATAGCTCTCCTTAGTGCAGAGGTTTCCCGTACACAGAATATGCTGGATCTTTCCTGGAACCAGCAGCTTCTTGAACTTCACTGGCAGGCCACTGCATCGGTGCGGGATGTGCAAGTCCCCTAACACTAACACCAACTTCACACCGGGCAGGACGAAAAAGGGAACGTTAAGCCCCGTTACTTCAATAGAACGGGGCAGCGACCCTCCGGGGGCCGCCGACCGGGGCGAACGGCTACAGGCCGCCCCAGTAAGGGAGCCGGAGCCGGGGCCGGGGCCGGGGCCGGGGCCGCCCAGCCCAGCCCAGCCCGCCGGCCCCCCGGGCGGCCACTCACCATCCTGCCTCGCCACCGGCTGCCGTAACCAGGCAACGCCGCCGCGCTCTTTTTTTCTACTCTGGCCCAAGCCAATCGCAGCGCCGGAAGCGCCCCACGTGACGGCCGTGCCGCCGAAGGCGAAGGGCCCTAACGGCCGCCGCGGCCGGCGGCGCTGGGCATGCGCAGTGCGGCGCGGGGCGGCGGCCGCGGCTCCTCCGCGCTCGGCGCCGTGGTTTGGCGCCTTCCCCCCCCCCCCCCCCCCCGACGGGTTTTCGTGAAATCCCTGAGTTTTTTTTTTCTTCCTACGAAAACACATCATGTTTCTGTGTGAAAACGTCCATTTAACTGCCCAGAGATGCCCGTGTGATCAAGCGCGTCCTTTTGCACGCAGAAGCTGTGGGGAGACGTTGGGGCGGGGGAAGACGCTGGGGTGCGGGGAGAGGGAAGGCGCCGGCGCCTGCGAAGAGACGGGGCGAGCGGAGCTGCGCGGCCCTCCGGCCTGGGGCCCGCGAGCGACGGGGATGAAAACACGTGAAACCCGTCTGAACCGCGGCGCCGCAGGGTAACGGGGCCACTGAACTGCAACTCCCCGGCTCCCGCTGCTGACGGAGACTGCACCGAGGCACCTGGGGCTGGACACCCAAAACCCTGACAGGGGCCAGAGGCAGAAAGCCTCGGGGAACGTCGGCACGAGGGAAGGACGCGGCACTTCTGCTCTGCAGGGCCCCGGAGGGCTTCCTCGCAGCAAGGCCTGGCACCGGCAGCAGGGAGCGGCCAAGACGGGCAGTTTTGGTCTCACTTGCCCGGGTGCCCACATCAGTGGGCTGTGCACCACCAGCCCACAGAGCACAGTGAGAGTCAGCCACGTCCTCCACGGGTGCCCAGGGGACGGTCGGCATGGCCACGCTCCCCGAGAACCATGGAGGGCTCCCTGAGCGTCTGCTACTGGTATTGTAGATGGTCCTTTGAGGGCAGAGGCAGCTTTCTGTTGGAACCAGTGGGCTAGTTGCTGGACGCGATGGCCCCCGTGCTCAGGCTGCGGGACAGAGTGACAATCCCGCTGGGGATCACCAGTGCTGGGGCTCCTCACTGCCAAACACCTGGTAAAAGGTCACTGGAAGCACAAAAGGGGTCATCAACCCAGCAGGACCAGGAGGGACCCAGCAAAGCTTGCCATGCATCCAGTGTTTGAGATTCTCCCACCTGAGCTGTGGGCGAGCACTGCGAGGAGGAGAGGGGCCCAGGCCATGGTGCGATCCCACCAGCTCTGCGTTCCCACGCCGATGGGGCTGTGCCGCGGACCCCTGACCCCTCTTAAACCCCCGCCCGCCTGCAGCACGGCCCCTCCATGCAAATCTGCCCTGGTTTCTTTACCCTAAAGTCCATCCCTTAGAAGAGCCCTGCCCTGCATGCAACAGGGCGATGAACTACAGCACAGAAACACAGCCAGGGGGAAACACAGGAGTGCCTAGGGTGGCACAAAGTACAAAGACACAGATCCCACCCCATTCCTCACCTCCAGTCCAGCGCTCCTCAGCTCCCAGCTGCCGTCCTAGGCCCTTGCTGTGGGTGAGGGTCTACTGGGTTCATCAGCCCCCCTTGCCCCGTGGAAGGCTGCCGAAAGCCACACAGGGATGTCCCAGTGGAGCTCCCAGCGCCCCAGCCTTGCCAGCACAGGTGGCCATACCAGCCCCAGCGCTCTCCTGTGTGGGGCCCTGGACTGAGCAGACAGGCAGGGGCTTCGCAGCCTCCCATAGGAGGTTTTCATCAGGGCACTTCCGTTGCACAGCGTTACGTTGGCCTCCATCACAGGCCCTTCCCCACACAGCCCTTCCAGCACAGCCTCACAGCGACTCCCTGGTGCTGTACCTGGGGCAGCTAGCCCTGCCGTGTCCTCAATGGCCATTCCCTGGCCATGGACCCCTCCTTGCCAGGACTAGCTCAGACCCCATGGGAACGTGAGGCCGGGCAGGGGGATTTTGTCTCACTTCTCCGTACGGGAACACCACTGTGGTGCAGACTGCCAGTCCACAGGGCACTGCGGATTGGTATCCACGGAGGGGCTCTCCAGCCCTCCAGGGAACACCAGCTCTGGCAAGGCTCAGGATGGGCAATGGAGCTGCAAAAACCACAGCTCCAGCAAGGCCTGGGAAATCCCACCAGACTCAAAAACATAGCGCCTTTGCTTCATCACTCTTAACTTGTGTACCTCTGGGCACCCCGACAGCCCCACAAATATAGAGAGCAATGCTTGAGAGGTTCCTCTCGATTCCATGCACATGACACCAGCCACATGGCTAAGGATTAACCTTTATTATCAGCAGGGCCAAACTGTGGAGAAGCCCTAGCCAGGACCAAGGCCCCATTTTGCCGAGTGCTGTAGGAGCCTGCTGCAGAGCTCTCCACCACCTGCCGCGGGGGGGACATCTCTGCTCCCATGCATTCCTGGGCTGAGGACTGGCAGGTCTCTCTCACACCGTATCAGGGCTGCCTAATGCTCCACGGGGGATCTTGGGTTGAACAGGAGGTTGCTACGCCTCACAGCCTATGAGCACAACGGGCACGGTGCTGCTGGGCTCGCTCAAGCATGCAGGAGGCTCTTCTTCCATTCCTTCTAGGGCTGCTGTTCTGCCTGTGAAGGGCTCAGCATGGGGGGTCGCAAGGGAAAGGCAGAAAGCTCTGGTTCCCCATTTCTACAGCCAGCTGATGGAGCGCAACAGCGCGCAGTAATAGTTGCCGTTGTCTTCATCCTGGACAGCCTCAATAATGAGGATACAGGCATTGCTGGCAAGGTCTTTGGTAGCGGAGAAGCGGTCAGGAATCTCAGGGGGCTTGTGCTTGTCCCACTCCGATTTGTAATAGAGCAGATACCTCAGGAAATGCCCTGGACGCTGCTGGTACCAGGAGATGCCGAACTTGCTGATATTGTACTGAGGGTTCAGGGTGCAGGACAGCCGAGCGGTCTGCCCTGGCAGCACTAACACGGCAGGTGGCTGGGTCAGCACAGGCTGAGCCCTGGAAGCTGCACAAACCAAGGACACAGTTACTGACAGGCTGAGCCACCGCCCCCCACCTCCCCCTGCTCCAAAACATCCTGCTACCCGCTGGAGTCACCCACCTGCCCAAGAACCCATCCTCCATCTTGCTCACCACACAGCCCTGGAGCAAACCACCCCGCTCAGGCCAGTGTTCCCACGTCCAGCTCAGTCCTGCCCGCGGCCCACAGCGCCTCCCCCGAACGGCAGCTAGCTTGGCCACGCTGGCCTTACCCGTCAGCACCGTCCCCACCAGGAGCAGGACTGTGAAGCCCAGGGCCATGGCAGGGGCCAGGGAGGGAAGCAGAGGAAGAGACGCTGGTTTGGAGACAGGCTGCAGTCCTGTGCAGACCCAAGCTGCTGTGCCGCCGCGCGCGGCAAGGGTTATGTAAATGACACTGGGGACTGCAGCTCCCCGTGTCACTGTTTGCTGCAGTTGGGCTTCAGGGAGGGGGCTTGAGTCAATGGGGGCACGAGCCGAACATCGCGGCCCGGCACCTGTCTTCACCACGGGCTGGGTCGTTTCTTCCAGGCGCCTCACTGTATGCACAACTTGCCCCACTGCCCTCTGCCCAGGGCCTCCAGAGTACAGCATCCCCTCTCTGATGGGGTAAGAAGAGAGGTTTTCCTTGAACTCAGTGGTTTTGCTGCAGTCCCTCTGCTACTGGGTGTGTAGTAAAAGGGACTAGAAGGCCAGCAGCCTTAGCTGCCCCACACCGAAAAGCCAAGGCTTGCCCCATGGTAGGAGCAGGCTGGCAGCCAGCTGGCTCAGGGTCATGTGAAGGTACGGGGGAAGCAGCTGAAGGCAGCAAGATCCCCTCAGCAACATTGATCCGAACACCCGGCCCTGGCCATGCAGCCAGCTGGGCACCTCTGTGTTTCAGCGCCTGCCTTTGCAAAGCAGGAAAAGCAGCCAAGGCATCAGGAGAGGCCTCGCTACCACCACGCTGAAAAACACTACCTTGGGAGGGCTGCAGAGCAACCCTCCTTCCTCAGCAACGTGCATCCCAGCAAGGATGCTCTGGAGCCGGCCAGTGAGCATGAAAGCCAGGACATGCCAGAGCCCCCCCAGGCAGCTGTCTCATCGGAGAAGCAATATAAGGCAAGTTTCTGCTCCCTTCTCTATGCGGCTCCACTGCTGTGGCGAGACCAGCCCCATGGCCCAGGCTCAGGCCGGGAGCTGCCAATGGCACTAGGAATGCTGCCTCTTTGCTGTAGCTGCCTCATAAATAGCAGCCCTAGGTGAACACACAGCAGGCCCTGCCAGATCTGCCTGCCAGGAGCCAGTTCCCAAGAGACGAAGTGCAGGGAGATGCGGCTGCAGCGCAGCTGGTGCCTTGTGCGGAAAGTTAGTTGCAGCAGATGGTTAAAGCAAAAGACTGTCAGATTCACAGACCGTAAAGACCCTCCCTGCATGTAAAATGCCATCACTGTCCCCCAGAACAGCCCAGGGACGCCACATTACACGGCCGTCCAATGTTGTGCACTGACCTCCCTCCAAGCCGTGCATTCTCTTGGTACATTCCTGCCTCTCCCAGCCATGAGCACATGCCGGTCCCTTGCAGCAGGGCTGTCAGCAGGCAGTTTGCAGGGTCCATACCCAGTCGATACCTCCTGCCTCCACAGGCAGGCTCACCCCTCCTGATGCTGCCCCTTCCCCATCCAGAAATGGCCCTTTTCCTTCTCCTCCACAGTGCCTAGCACTGGTCCCAGGGTGCAGTCGCTATCCTGTGGCCTCCAAGCCACCAAAGATGTTTGCACATGGTCCCTGACACAACTGTCCCATGCACGTTCTGAGTTTCAGGGGAAACAAAGCCATGCACTCTATCCTTCACCCAAGACAGGGCCGTGCCTTGTTAGATCAGCCTGGCACCGTGTCCCCAACACAGGCAGCTCCTGAAGAGGAAGCACCAGTGTTGCCAGAGCATGAAATGCAGCAAGTGGGCGCTTGCTCTGCTACGATACGCTGCAGTGCTCTGAACAAGGGCTCGTGCACCCAATGGCTCATCTATTTTTTCCACATTCTTTAACAGTTGGTCTAACAAAAGCACTTCTCCCCACGCAACCTTGCCCAATTTACTGTGACGTGATGGCCCTTGGGAACAGAGAGACCAAAAACAGTGAGAGGGGCTAATCAGAGCAGCTATAATGCAAATGCTGCTGAGGAAGACCCATACGTGCAGTACCAGCAGGTTAAGAGGTGCTAGTTAGACCTGATGCAACTGTACAGCACCTTGCACAGCTGGGTTTCAGGAGCTGCTGGAGTACATGAGGCTGGCAAGAGTTGTCATACATCTGCCAGGGAGATATGGAGCGTATGTGTGTTACACACAATCCGTGCACACACAGTAAATCCCAGCTTCCCCTTCCCACCTTTGGGAAGCAGCCCTTAGGGCACCTTTGAAAGCACAAGACAAGACATGGCATCCCCCCCCGCCCCCATCAACAGCCTGCAGCCTTGCTTTGGGGGCTGCTTGCAATCATCAGGGGAAACTTTGGCTCCTGACAGCAAGGGAAGGGCTCAGCGGGGCTGTGGGTAGGATGGCAGGGGTGCCCAGTGCGTAGGGTCCACCTGGCTGCCCAGGCACCAGGGAGGTGGCAGGTTGCCTGCAGAGGCTGACCAGACACACTAGGCACCTCTCGCCTCTTGGGAAGGCCCGTGTTGGATGCCAGCCGCAGGAGCAGCCCTGCTAGCCTGGGCCTGCCCTTGCAGGGCGACAGCCCTTCTGACATCAGCACCTGGCCCAGCTCTTTACAAAAGTCACCCCAGAAGCCAACAATGCAGCAGGAGACAGGTCGGAACCATGAGAAGGTTGTGGCGCTGCAGCCTTGCTCTGGGTCAGGAAAGGATTTGCTGTCTTTCCTCTGCTGGAGCTTGCGATGTGCTGCATGGGCCGTGGGAGGAGGGACAACGCTGCAGAGGACAGCCAGCCCCAGCAGGCATCTGAGCACCTGCACGATGCTCTGCTGGGACTGCGTGAGGCTGGCTCCAAAGCCGTTCAAGGCAGGGGCTTTCTGGATGCAGCCCACAAGGAACAGAAATACATAACAACTGGGATATGGGCTCTCCCAAAACACCCTGCTGTCTGAGAGCAGTAAGGTCATCAGCTGGGGCACAGAGGCAGCCTGTCTGCCTGCAGAGCTCTGCTGGGTCCAGCACGAGACTAGTGATCACCAGAGAGAGCAGCTCTGGGCAGGAAAGGAAACTGAGGGCCCTTCCCACAAACCTCCACATACCAACTCAAAAAAAAAAATCTCCTTACGCAAAACCAGCACAACCATCTCAGTGTGACTGCACAGAGGTTTGATCAGAGAAACCGAGGTCACGACAGCGCAAGCTGATTTTGGAAGACCTTCAATTCTCCCATGTGCCCACACGTCAGCTGTGCCTGCAGGAGCCGAATGCTGCAGCACCAGCAGCCATTCAGGAGACCCCAGCGCTAGCAAGGCCAGTGAAAATTAGTGGTTTGCTCTCTGCTCTGCAGTTTTGTGCTTTCTTAAGGGTGAAGCAATAGGGACAGAGATATGGCACACCTCTGCCCACACATGTTCCTAGTTCTGGGACAGGAAAGCCCCCCAATGCAGGCCTTGCTCCACCTGGCAAGGCTGCAGGACTTTTCCTCCATGGGAGGAGGATGTGGCTGTGCCTGGTGGATTCCACCAGCTGTGGACAGCAACGCAAAGGTTGGTCTGAGCAGGACAACATGGCAGAACAACTGAGAGCCAGCTCCACGCAGAGCTGGAGCAGCCAACGCAGCAGAGACTGCATTTGCGCTCGCAAGGTCTGTCCTCGAGTGGTTTTAATTGATACACTTGCTAAACACAACAAACAACTGTCGAAGGAGAGGAACATTTGCTAGGGACCTTGATGCGATGAAAGGGAATCCATCCACAGCACCATGAGCACAGGATGTACAGCACAGCTCCCCGTCCCTCTTGGGATGTCACCTTTGTCCCTGGCCCCCAGCACTGGGGCTCCTTCCAGAGAAAGCGAGGAGCTGTGAACAAAGAGCGACCTCGGTTATGCCATGCAGAACGAGAGCCACAAGGGCCCACTGCTGCTGCTCATCGCACACACAGGGCCGGAGGGTAGCCACAGCCTCCTGCTGCTTGGGGTACCAGTGCCTGCCCCACTGCAGCACGGGGGCCGCAGCTCTTCCCTCGCCCACACCAGCAAGGCGCAGAGACCAGCCACGGCCGGGACGTGTTAGCCCATCTCCGCTCATTCACGTGCAGGGAGGGGGCAAGCAACAGCCCAGCCCTGCTTCACCTGCTCCTCGGCTCTGGCCGCAGCACGGGACCCACACTTACACTGTACTCGCTGCTAAGGCTAGCGTAGGTGGCTTCCCTGTCCACAGGCTCCCTCGCACCCTCCTCAGCAGGCCCAGCGAGGGGACCAGGTCTTTCCAGCGAGGTGTATGGGCTCCTCACACAAGTGCAATGCCTGTTGAAGATGGAGCAGAGGGGATGCAGAGCTCTGCCAGGGCAACCTGTGGCAGCAAAGCAGCGTCTCCATTCACAGACCAGGGGCTCATTTCTACAAGGAGAATTTTTCCTGGCAGCTTTTTCCTGCTGCAATGACTTGCTCCACACCTCCTTGCCGTCCCAAAGGTGTTTCCTTTGGCTGAACCCCACGTCACACTGACTGCTGAATGGCATTTTGTCAGGGCATGGAGGAGCCCACGACCTGCTGCACTCCTCACCACTTCAGGTGATGGCATGGGAGAGTGGCGGCCTGACCGCAGCCCCACTCGCACAAGTCATGGCCATGAGCTGCCCCACAGCTGTCCCTGGGGCCCGCACCTGACTGAGAGCATAGGATGCGGTGAGGTGTCAGCAGAGAGACAGCATAACACAAGGCACCATGCCCCAGCCATGTTGCTGAAGGGCAGATGTCCTCACAGACACGCAGAAGACAACTAGAGACACTGCCATGATGAGGGGACACCTGGGCAATTGCCCAATATTACTTACACAGAAAGTACAGGCAGGAGGCAGCCAGAGCAAACCCAGCACTCCCCAAAGCCACGAGCAGCACGTCAGGGAGCCTGGAAAGGAGAGCAAAGGCCCAATCTTTAAGAATTTCTTCTGAAATATGAATCACATATTTTTGGCAACAAATCAACTGGGACATGGCAAGTCATACACTTCAAAGCAGTGTCACGCTTTATCATCAAATTATATATTCCCCAGCTGAGTCAGAGCCCAAATTACTGCATAATTTCAGTTAACCACATTCTGGATTAATTGGCCAGGCTTCGCATGGCCAGACACCAAGTGCAGTCAGGATTTCCTTAGAACAGCTCTGCTGGGCTCTGTTATGGGTCATACTGGATGAAAGACATTTTTGCACATGAAAGTAAACGCATAAAGAATCCATATCATCATCAGGCATAGATGAAAACCTGTTTCTTAAAGGGCTACATCACCAGCAATCAACAGCTCTTACAGATAACCATCTGCAGCAAGTCACATAACCTGCAGCTTGTCACAGATGACATCCTGTAGTTTTATAGTTGCTTTAAATTTATCTGTGTCTTGCCTTATCGGTGTCCGGCCCTGCAAAGCCTCACCATCACAGCACAGCAGCAGCTTGCTCTGTGCAGCCAGCCCTGAGCCTGCGCTGGTACAAGCACGCTGCAGGCACAGCTCCAGCGGCCAGCTACCTGCATGCCCCAAGCACTGCAAGGTGGTGGTGTGGCAAGCGTGAATCACCCTGCCCGTTTTAAAGCTATGTCCTAGATGAGAAGTGTCATGCATTCACTGTGCCCTAAGGAGGTCAAGCCCATGGATTAAGACAGAGAGGCTAAAACGTAAAGACCAAACAAGACAGAAGGATTTCACATACAAGCCCAGGCTCCCTGAAAACATGCTCACCCTTGACAGTGAGGTTGGTTCCCCTCCCTCTCTGCTTGCCAGAAAACTCCCCCAGGCTCTCACACTGGTACCAGCCGCTGTCACTCGTATGCAGCCTGGAAATGGTGAGACGGCTCTGGTGATTTTCCAGATCTAACGAGCTCCGAAAGCGACTCTCAGTGCTGTTCCTGTCCGGGCAACTGGATTTGTGGTGCCACGCGATGAGTCAGGGTGGGCTCTCCTCTCGCTCATGCAGCCAGAAGAGCTCTGTGAAGTTGCCAGTCACATTGGCGGAGAAATCGCACTCCAAGGTGACTTCGCTGCCTGGAGGTGCAGAGCAGTGGAGGCCCTCGGAAGCTGAGCTGAGTTGCTGACCTGCAAAAAAGGGTGTTTGGTGGAGGTGGCCATGATGGGGCTGCTTTGACGCTGGCAGGCCGCCAGCCACAGGCAAAGTGCGGAGCCACAAGGCTTTTTGCAGCATCACGAGCTAGTGGGAATGTCCTGGGGTTCCACACATGGAAAGTGGCTCAGCTCAACTGCTGCCCCAACCGGCCGCTTTGTGTTTCACATCATTCCCCCACTTCTACTTCTGAACCACCATGGTCCCCTTCAGCATAAGAGCAACAGATCCCTGCAAAACGCCAGGGCAACGTGCTGAAGAGTAGCCCCTGGCCTCGGGGCTGCGAAGAGCCGGGTGAGCGACTCGTGTTTGCTGCAGGGGCTGCAGTGAAGGCTTTGACCTACGCTTTGCCCCCTCGTGTAGCCTATCTGCTGCCTATAAGGCAAAACAAGGGACCCAGGACACTTTTGTCAGAAGGAAAGAAGGGGCCCAGGACACTTTTGTCATTGGGAAATCTCAGCCCCCTGCCTCAGGGATTACACTTGTGTGCAACTGATACACTGGACTACTTCTCCATGCAGTTACCAACTGTCACGACACTGGGATTAGCAACAGCTCTGGAGATGGGTACACAGTTCTGTGGTTGAAAAATTCACAGCGAGACTTTCCAAGCAGACTTCAGCTTTGGAGAAAGCTAAAGCATAAAGAGCAGAAGATTACTAAGCTGTAAACAACACATAGCCACCAGTGACCATTATATTTTTCTTCTCTTTCTGACTGCCTCATTCAAACAGCTAATGGCAGTAAAGGTTATACAGATCATATATATTTATCCATTTATAGAAAATTTTTAAAAAAGGAGGACGACAGAGGGAAAGTGAAAAAATTACAAGTTCAAAAGCAAATACAGTTGCAAAGAAAATTTATGAAATAACATCATACAACACAATTACATAATAAATTAAAATGGATGCAACTCAGTGCCGAAGACAACTTTGCATGCTGCACTGCAAGTGAGTAAGAATTGCAGAGCTGCAGTGTCAAACGTGTAAAGCAAGGCTCTATAAGGCAATTACAGTGCCTGCCTCAACCAGCTGAGTGCTAAAATGCAAATTCTCCTCCCTTTCCCAACACAGGGGCAGGTCGGCAGGTCCTTATCCACCGAAGTCACTCTAACAAGGCTAATGCTTCCCAAAGGCTTTGAATCTGACTTAGGCTCTCTGAGAAGTAGTCAAAACATTAAAAGTAAACGTATCCTATGCAAAATGCTGACAGAGTCTATGAGCTATTAAACAAGAGCAGAAGCTGATGCAGGGGAGAGTCAAGCTAGACATTAGGAAGACCTTCCTTACGGGAAGACCAGGTATGCAGGGAAATAGTTCTCAAGGGAGACAGTGGCATGTCCTTCCTTGGAGGCAATTAAAAGAGATGTGATGTGATGTGCCAGGACTGCTGGAGGCAGAGCTGGTTGGCTTTGAGGGAAGTGGCACAGCCAAAGGTCTCCCAGCTCCCTCCAGCCCGTTGGCATTCCCAAGCAATCAGAGTGAGGCCAGCTACGTACAGGAGAACAGCGCCTGGGTACGCCGAGAAGGATTTTCAAGTCAGTCACAGCCAGGCTTAAATCCTGGACGTTTTCATTCTGTGACAGGAGAGGACTAAGGTGTCAGGGTACACTGCTGGAGAGAGAGAGAAACAGGAGAACAGAGAGAGCGCCAGACTCACTTCTAATGTGCAGGTGAGTCACCTCTGTTGTCGGACTGCTGTGCCCTACCTTCACATAGCAGAGATAACGGCCAGTGTCGCTTATAAGCACTTTTGAGATGTTGAGAAAGCTGACGCACCTTCCAAAATCCAGCTCACCTCCAAAGTGACCTTCCTTGCGTAACATAACAGAGGTTTTATTAGGAGGTGTCGTCCTAAACTGCAGGATCCTTCTCAAGTCTTTCTCATAGCTCCAGATGATCTCATAGAAGGTATTGTCAGTGCTGCAGCGTTCATGGAAAGGACACACGATCGAGATGGGCTCCCCCTTGGTTACAAGAATTACTTTGCTCTCACGACATCTGAGAGCCTCTAAATCCAAAACAAAAAGTGAGAGTTAAAGGCAGACGCTTTCTCAGACCTAAACTCTGCTCCTGGACAAGGAAGGGCCACACTTGCATAAGTCCACATCACTGTGCTGGCTCCAAACGTTGAATTTTTAGTAAACGCCATCCCGGTGAGAGGCTGACCAAGTGATCTAACTAAATTCGTTTCTCTGGCAGGTCACAGGGCAAACAGAAGCCCTCACCAAATTCCAAGCAAGTACCTCAGCCCTAAATCTCTCTCTAGCCCCAGAGAGCCTAAGGAAGTCTTGAGGCTTGTTCATGTGCCTGCCTCTCTCTAACACGCTATGAGATTCCCTAATTATCGTAGGCTTTGCATCCCCAGCCAGAATCACAGCATATAACACTGCCAAGAGCAGCTTTTTACTTCATACCACGTGTGCTATCTAGACAACAAGCAGCCCTGCATGATTTCATTATATAAAAGCAGCAATGGCAACATGGCAGAGTAGGTTTCAAATCAGCAACTGCTAAATGATCTTGGGAGCTTTTTATCTTACTTTTATTCTTGGCTATCAGCACACTTGATCTTGATAAACAAATTAATGCACCCAACTCCTTATGCTGCTTAGACAATATTTAGTACTGCTTAGCTGGTATTTCCTTTACCGGTTCAACATCCAAATACTTCTGCAAAAAATGTCAGAAATTGTTTTTTGTTTCCCTCTTCATTGCAGCAACCTCCAAAGAGGCAGGGCACAACTCAAGTGAGCAAACAGCGTGGGCTCAGCCCTGGAGAGCACCACTTTCAACATGTCTCCACAGATCCATCGTAAGAAAACCGAGACGTCAAAGAGAAACCCAGACCTGACGAACAGAGAACAGCCCTCAGCCTTGGCTCCATCAGCTCGCAGAGCCACAGGGCTGGTTTGGCCATTGCGAGAGGGAGACCCGCGGCCGGTGGCCCTGCCGAGACAAGGACAGCGCTGAGCATTGCTTGCATTCAGACCTCTGGGCAACGTCCCCCCTTCCTGCAGCTGTGCCGGCTGCCTGAGGTGGGGTGGATGCCCACCTGAAAGGACACGGCTCAAGGGCTTACCTTGGGGAAAAGCCAGTGGCAGCAGGAGCACAAGCACAGCGCAGGACAGGACAAAAGCCATGCTCAGCCCCAGTGTGTTGTCCCGCTCTCTCCAGCCCGACTCATCGCTGCTGGCATCTGCGGCCAATGCAAGAGGAGGCAGGCTGCGCGCAAGCCTCTGCGCAGTGCCAGGTTTCTCACCTCCTGCAAAAGCACCACCTGCAAACCACATAAGCAGAAACAACTTGCAAAAGGGCTCTAATAATAACCCAGCTGCCCCGGCAAGGCCTCAGCGCAGGTGCCCAGGCAAGGCCCCACGCTGCAGCCCTGCGATGCCAGCATGGGTCCGTCCTCTAGGAAGCAGAGCAGGATGCCGTGGGAGATGGCATGTGGCAAACATCCCCCCACCGGGGTGTCCTCCTCCAGCAGGGCCGAGGGACCTGGGCTCACCCTGCGGCCACTGAGGATGCTGACACAGGGAGGCAGCGATGGTGGTGGAAGGTCACAATAGCCTATCCTCAGCACCCTCAACAGCCCCAATGCAGCGCACGGGACTGGCACCGAAGGCCGTACCTCTGTCCCACGATGCACACAGCGGGGACCCAGTGAGATGCAAGCCCCGAGGTGGCCGTGGTCTCCTCAGGTGCATGGTGCCGAGGGGCTGAGGTGGAGGCCACGCATACATGCGAAGCTCGCCGCTTCCCCCAGTCGCCCCTCGGAGACCCAGAGACTGAGTGCCATGCACCTACCTCCTAAACCCGCCTTTAGGAACGTTAACTCCACAGCGTCAGGCTTATCAAGATTTGCTTTTCTACCAGCCCAATCGGGAGCTGCCCCAGGCCACATCCTCTGCACGTGCACAAAGCCAGCGCTGCTCATGGCAGGCACGGCCAGGCAGGTAGGCACTGACCCTGACCTTTGTTAGCCCAGCAGCAGTATTTGGACGCCAAAGAAAAACTTTCAGGCCCACGAGCCATTCTCTGGTCTGAGAGCAAACAGAAATACGTTGGCAAGAATTGCTTTGGGTTTAGTTAGTTGTGATTTGATGGGGCGATCTGTGAGAGAGGGTAGCTGGAACCTGTGGCGGAGAGGGGGGTCTCAGTGGCAGGCATCTGTGAGCAGAAAGACAAGTCATTTCTTTCTTCTGCCACATGCTGTGGTTTAGGGGAGAGAGGGAAGAGTTTAATGTGCCTTAAACCCACTATCTCTGTTGGCACCACAACTTGGCATCTCCAGGAATTAGGGGTTTCTGCTCCAGGCTCAGCTTTGGCAGAAGCTTTCCCAGGGATTGGGAATGAGCAGCCAAAGCCGGTCATGGTGATCATGAGCCCACCAGCCCCAAGGCTGCAGCAGAGACACGGAGAGCCATTGGGCAGAGCCCAGGTCTCTGCTTGCGTCTGAAGGAAAAGGAATTTGGCCTGGTTTCTGCAGGTAGACAAATCTACCTCCCTCTTCATGCCTCTCTTAGCTTCTTTCTTCTAGATGCTCATTCCTAGAACTGAATTTGCTGCAGATCAGGGGCAAAACAAAGCACAAATGCTTCCTCCTTCACCTGACAACCACCTCCCCGGGGACAGCTTCAAGCTGCATCCTTCTTCAGTGCATTAGTGTTGCCAAGGAAACGGTCCCACAACAGCCACAAGAAACTAGGCCTTCTGGTGGTGGCAAAAGCTTCAGAGAGAATACAGGTTTTGTATCAGCAGGTTGTCATCCTTGGGCACCATGTCACAGATTGGCACCTAAGAGAGCCGCTCCAAGGTTCCTCTGTACCCAGTGGCCACTGGAAGGGCTGATGCTGAGGAGGCCCCGCACCTCTGCAGCATGGCCGCTGCCTCCTGAGACACACCTGCCACCATACCTCACCCTGAGACTCCTCCACTAGCCTGTCTGTAGCTCTCTTCCCATGGGGCAGGAGCTGGAGGCAAGCTGCCCCATGGATGAAGCCGACAGACAGATAGCAGAGGGAAAACATCAAGGCTGGGGCTAAGTTGCCAATTTCCTCCTTTTCACGAGAAGCCTTTTTACCACAGGAATGTGCTCTCCACAGCCCGTTCAGCTCACCAGAAGAACTCTCATGCCCTCCACTGAGTTCTGCATCAGCTCCTGGAGACCAGAAATATCAAATCCTGGCTTATAACCCACCTTGGAGCCTGCAAACATGGCCCAGGGGGATCCAAATACCTGCCTCTCTGTGTTTGCCTCTTGGCATACGTGCAGGGTCCGGAGACCCGTGGAAAGATCCTGTATGACGTGGAAAGAGGACGTCCCACATAAGCCGAACACAAACATTTGTTGCACCTCGCAACACAGTGAGACCTTTCCCTGCAGGGTGTGAACCTGTTACCCTCAGAGACATTCAATCAGGAAACTGAGGTTGCAAAAGCACAAGCTGGTTTTAGGACACCCTCAGCAATGGGAGCAGCGAGGGCTGCAGCCCAGCTGACTCTGGCGCTGGAGCGGCTGGTGAGAACCAGTGCTTCGCTCTGAAGCTTCACACTTGCTGAAGGGAAAAGTAATAGGAGTGGGGACATTGGCACAGCTCTGCCTGCACACGCTCCAGGCTACAAGAGCCTCACACAGGCCCTGCTGCACCCTACACAGCTGCGGAGCCCTTTTTCCATGCAAGGAAGGATGGTTGCGTGAAATGTGATGACAGGGAAGTTGTCCACAGGGCCACAAGCGCTGGATACGCAGCACTGCTCTCCATTGATCTCCCTGCAGGCTTTGTTACCTGCTCCTGTTTGTTAGGTGCTCTGCATCTGTTGACCAGCCTCCAGCAGTGATTTGATCTGTGTCTCAGCCTCTCAGCTGGAAAAGAGGACAATGCTACAGGACATCAACATTTGGGCACTAAGTGGAAGACGCAGGCGCCGCACAAGCGATGCAAACCACTCTGGTAGCACGTGGGTGCAAGCAACTGGCTACATGAAATGCAAGAGCAGATACGAACACAGCTCAGTGCTCACCCTCTTCTGCCATCGTTATTCCCTCCCGCCGTGAGGTACTAGATGTGCTTAGTTAACAAAAGAAACTCACCCAAATAAAGCAGGTTTTATCCCAGACCATAGCTCTTCCCATCAAACCAGGGCAAAGTTGTCCTGAAGGGAGGTTTTGCTGGTGACATCTTGCCCATCTCAGAAGACCACAGCTGCCCTCACTGCCAGTCCAGTCACGCTGGGTTCAGCAGGGAGCAGGATGAGCATGACCAGGCACCCCCAGCACAGGGGCAGGAAACACAAGTCTTGGAAAAGACTGAAATCCAGAGAGTTTGGGACAACACAGGCTGAGTAGCCTTCCCTAAGGGCCCCGTTTCGTTTGTGCAGTCCCTGCTCTCCCCTCTCTCTCCCCGGCTGCAGAAGGCTTGGGAATCTGCTGGAGCCGTTCCCCGTTGCTGGGAAATCTGGCTATTGAAACCCAGAGAGTGTTGGCTGGAAACGCAGCCCCTCCCCTAAGCGCTGCCAGGACTAACCACATCGGGCATTTTGTCATCCCTGCAGCTTGCAGGACTGCTCCCCTCGCAAGCAGCCAACACAGCCCCAGCCCGGGCCCGAACCGGAGGAGAGCAGCTCTGGAAAGAGGCGTGCTGAGAAGCACTATGTTCGCTACGGTGAGATACGGAGGTAGGTGGGAAAAGCGCTGGCTTTGACTCAGCTCTCAGGGCGGGCCGGTCTCCTGGACTGTCTCTTCACCAGATGGTGGCCCTACAGGGGCAGGAGGGACAAGGCACTTCAGTGCACAGCAATGCCTAGTGGTTCCAGACCAGAAGGTGGAGCAGGAGAGCCCTGCTGGGCTGTAGCAGCTTCCCTGGCCTCACCCATTTAAGAGATACTTAACCCTTACACAGTGAGTCAGAAAACCTGTCCCAGCAGGACTGTTACTAGCCAGGAGAGAAACCAGAGGCAAGCACAGGTGGGTTATGGGGCTGTGCTACAGCCAGGACACCTGCACAGCAGAGCTTCCCATGAGCAGTCCTTGCTGCACATCTCCAGCCTCTAGCTCTGGCCAGTGACTTGGCAAGAAACACTGGAGGGACTTTGCTTGTCTAGACACAGTCAGGAGAGCGGTACACAGGGCAGAAGGAGCAGCACCCAGAGCTCCTCGGCTCCCCACTGTGTCTACAATGTGGAAAGGGCTCCCCTTACCCAGAACCCGGTACTCTGCTTCAGAGAGCAAATAGCCTGCAGGGAGAAAGAGCAGACCCAGGTCAGCTGGAAGACGCTGTCCCAGCCTTGCCCACAGTTGGCCGAGAGCCTCTGCCTGATCCCAGGGACTCCCTGCAGGAGTGCCAGACACATGGTCCTAAGCCTTTGCTCCTTCTGCTATTTGAGCTGGATCTGACGTTCAGCAGCCCAGGGGATTTGTCAGTTGTGCCAAACTTGGTGAGATTTCATGGCCCAAACATCCTGCAGTGACTCAGCCAAGATCTTCACTCCTTCCACGTGTGACCTGGACAAGTTTGTAGCAGGGGAATGACAGGAGCTGCGGATCATGGATGTTCTCGTTTCTCCCATTTGATGAAACTAAGTTAAAGGACAGTGGCACTTCATGAAGCAGAGCAATTCACATCCAACCCAAATGCTTAGCCCAGCTCCTGACTTGGAGCATTCCCAGCACCAAGCACGAGAGGATGTGACCTGCTCAAAACCAGCTGACAGGCAGGCAGGGATCCTGCCCTCACTGGCCAGGACAGCAGTGGCAGTTCCCAGCCCCCTGTTGTGCCGGAGCTAGGCTGCAATGGTGGTGGGCCCCCAGGATCTGGGGTGACTCCAGTCTTCTCTCATTCTCAGGTCTCTTTTCCTGTCTACAGCCAACTGCCAGGAGATGGTGAACCTGCAGTGCCGCATCCTCATCCTCATTGCCCACCTGAAGAGGAAGTGTCAGTGCAGGCCAGAAGGTACCACATGCTCATGAGCAGCCTTCACCTGAGGGATGGACACTCTTAGAGAAACACACAGCAGAGGGTGACAAAGGGCTCATGGGGAATCACAGACCACTCTGAAGTGCAGGGGAAGGGGAAGCAAACCTCCTCACCTCTAGACCTCAACATAACCTCTTCACAGCATAACTCCTCATGGAAATGTCCTCTGAACCACACAGGTTGACACTGGCCATGCAGAGGCACATAGAAACATCACCCCTCCTCTCTCCTTTTAGACAATATTGATCTTCTGGATGAATCAGGGGTCCTGATGAACCTGAGCAAAGTAGAAAATCCTGCATCTGAATTTGCCAGTAGATACCTGCAGGAAAGGCAGCGCTACATCCTCATCAGAGTCATCCGTAAGTTCCTCAGCCAGAAGGCACAGCTCAGCCTCTGCACCAGGAAGGGTCTGCTTTGAGTGTGAAGCTTCACACAGCATTTCAAGCAACTGTCCCACACACCAGTGAAACCCTGTGTGGCAGAGCACAGACACCCTGCCACCACCTAGAAACAGAGATGCAACTTGGAGAGGGGCTCTATTCAGCGATCATTTAGACCTGGCACAGTAGCTCAGGGAGGGCAGGAACCAGCTCACATGAAAAACTAGAACTGCACATAATGGTGTTGCACCCTGCAGTCTGAGGTGGCACCTTTGGGAAAGGGGGAGCCTTTAGTGAGCAGAACCACCTGCCCCAATTACAAGTCTTGACTTCAGGAGAGAGATTAATCCAGTTCTCCCATTCTGCTGGCAGGAGAAGAAAGCACTGAAGCCACCTGCTATGAATCCTTACTGGAGAACCTGGGGAAACACTACCCTGACCTCCCAGGTAAGAGCCAAGCACCAACCTCACCTCCACAGAGGGGCTGAAGGTGCAGGCTTGAGTCCCCTCCCTGCCACAGCCCAAGGGAGGGTCATTCGCTGTCTTCCCCAGTGCCCCCTCACAACAGTTTCAGGCTGCTTAGAGGAACTTTTACAGGACTTCCCCTGGCAGGAATGGTCACTGCTGGGGCTAACAGGTGAATTCAGGAAGAGAAGGGACAGTAAGAAGCCAGAGATGCTTTCCAGAAGACCACCTAAGTAGCACAGTAGTTGGCTGCCAGCCTTCCCACACCCCAGGCTGTAGTAGAGTACAGCACTAGCCTCACAGCACAGAGGGGTCAGAAGTAAAGAGGAGACATTTTCCTGGCACAGAGGGAAGAACAGGAGAGATCAGGAAACTCAGAACTCCACCTCCTAGGCTGAAGCCATAGAGGTTGGCACAGCCTCCCTCAGCATGCCAAGTGGCAATTAACTCATTGAAGAGTTAATCCTCATTGAACTGGAGGAAATCTAACATGTTTTCTGGGATTGCTCTACAGATCAGCTGCAGAAACTGTCAGCAAACCCCCAGCTGAGAGACCAGTGGAGAAGGGGCCCTCCACAGAAGAGGGCTCAGTCCCTCACCCGCACCCCAGCCAGGCGCAGGCCCACCCCACAGAGCAAGAAGAGCCTGGAGCTAAAGGGCACCCCGAGATGAGGTACAGGCCTGATGGGAGCAAGGCCTGTTGCTGCTCACAAGTGCAGAGTGACCATACCAGGTTCATCACTGCTGCACAGCACTAACCTGAGCAGTCCTCCAGCAGACCAAGAACCCTCTGCTATATAGCTGTTTGTTCTTCCTGGCATCTCCCCATCCCTCTCACATGTTCATGCTTCCCCATCCAAAGCAGCACCTTGACAAAAGCATATAAAAGCTGCACCACAGCCAGGCACACGCAGCAGCTACAGTCTGCTGTGTGTTCCAAGGGGTCATTTTTTTCAATGGCATAACTTGTACTCCTGTGTGACAAGCAGCGGCACCTCTTTTCAAACCCTGGCAGCAAGAAGAAAATATGGATCAAGTGACATCAAATCAGCAGACATGCCTGCCTCAAACACCATCACCATGACCATGCCCTTCTAGAGACTCCCTGTCCCTTGCATCCATCAGGTAAAGCTGTTGAAGCCACATCCAGCACCCCCACAAATCCAAAAGGAGCATTGCTTAAACTTAACCAAGATGGGCCCAGAAGACAAAGCACAGCTGCTACAAGTACTCTTGATAGTTTTAACAGCTTTTTCCCTCCCAGACCAGCCCATACAAACATCAAAGATGTTAAGTTGAAACTATTGCCTTACAGTAGCTACTCCCTATTCACAGCAGGGCAGCCCAGCACACAACACACGTAAGCACAGGCTTGGAGTCTCTGGCACCTGCTTTCTTTTTTCTTGACTGTCTGTCAAGAGAGCACAAGGCACCACAGACAAAGCTAGACACCATTCAGGACATTATCTACCATACAGAATTTGAATACTGACATTTAGAAGGAACAGGAATTTCAATAGCGGCCTCCAGTATCTGCTGCCAACTTTAAGCATCTAAATCTGGACTTACTCACAAACCATGGCAAGGGGCAGGGAACTAGTCCAATACTCAACAGCTAAAGGTCATCAATTTGAAATGCTTAAACTGCCATGGAAACCCAGTTGTTAAGGATCTGAAATTCACTGCTGTGCTACCAAAACTCAAGCTAGAGTCTCAATAATTCTGTTTCAACTAATATCTTACACACTAATGTGAAGACCTAGGTCTGCTAGAGGAGTCTGCAGGCAGTACTGGATAAGATTGTTCTGCTCTGATGACTGTAGCGAGTAAGCAACTAAGAACTTAGCCTCATCCTAGTCACCTTGAGAATATTGCATAACCTCTTAAGGCTTTAACTAAGATCAATCAACAGTATCATCATGCAACCAGACAGGTCATTTTCTTAGCTCCTGGCTCAGAATACAGCTCTTTAGGAAAAGGATACTGATAAAAAAAGAATAAGTCACTGAAAATACAGCAGGATACATCTCAGGACCTCTGTTCAGCCCTCATCATCTGCCCAGAGCACAGCCAGTCAAGCCTCAGATTGGTCATGGATTTGCTTTTCTCAAGTCACATAGGCATGGCCCTTGTTAGGCTGCACCTCCTGTTTGTTTTTACAAGGGGAATGCAGCTGTCCTGTCCCATAAGTGGAGCTGATGCACATTTAGTATTTCAGTAGCTTAATTGTAGCTTGAGAATAAATAAAGGAAATGCACAAATTACAGGTTCACATAGTCTCCTTTATTTCTCTGCAACAGATACAGGGCTATCTGAATTCCAGTCTCATCGGCTCAACTATTCTTTCCTTACTAGTCTAGAAGTGAGTTACCACTAGAAGACTCTTATCTGGTCCTTCTGTTCCTTCCACATCATCACCTGTCCATCTGTCCTTCCTTCCACTCCCTGCAGCCAGCAGGGCCCTATACCAGGCTCTGTTATCCCTACAGGAAAGGGGAGTCTTCACAGGAGAGAAGAAACACCTACAGGGGAAAAAGCACAAATTCAGCATTAGGTGCTATTTCCAGCAGCTTGAGTTCAATAAAAGCTCTCTTGCCCAGCTTTTTAGATCAAGTCATGATATACAGAAGTCTGCTTTTAACAGCTGGAGCAGGAACTAGGAAACTGAGTTGAGAAAGCAGCAGGCTTCCCAAAGCAGCAAGAGAAGAATCTGAGAGGGTATCTGCAGCATCCTCATCTTCACTGAGACGAGACCAGAACCATTTCTCCTGCCCTTTCCAGTTCCCTTTGGCATTCTGGAGTACAGGAAAAGTACTTGAGGCTGCAATGGCTTCCCATTTAATACCTTGAAGGGCAGCAGGCCCCCAAGAGGCTGGTTTTGCAACCTTTGACCCTTCTCAGATACTTCCCTGGCAGCAGCTCACTCACCGCCCAGCCCCTGCTGCAGGGACGGGTGCAGACTCTCACCGTTGCTATATTTGCACTGCTTCAGGGCCTCGTTGAAGCCCTCACACAAGGTCAGGTCACTTTGGTTGGTGGCGCATTCCAGGAACTGCTTCATCTCATAGTGGCAGGGTCCATAGGGCGACTGGTGGTACGCAGGCTGCCGGGGCTCCTGTGGACAAGGACAGGCTGGCCCAGGTTAGGGCACTGGCCCCAGAGGAAGAGCCAGCCCTGCCAGGATCGCCTCTTCTTCACCCACCGGCTTTAAGAAACGCACCAGAACCTCCCAGCAGGAGACCCCGCTCAGGGCAACCTGAACTCCGCAGGACGAGAGAGCCGCCGCGCCGACTACACGCCTCGCGGCCTTGGTCACCTCTGCGGGAGCCAGTGCGATGACCCTGACCCGCCGCCGCCCCGCGGCACCCGGCCGCCGCTCGGTACCGCCGGTCACCCGCGGCGGGGCCGGCAGGGAGCAAACGAGCCGCCGGGAGCCCGCGCGGCCCCGGCCGCCGCTGCTCTTACCTGGGCGGCGCTGGGCGCTCGGGCCGCCTCGGGGGAGCCGCTGCCGCCGCCGCCGCTGAAGGCGCCCGTGAGGGCGCTGCCCACGACGTGGCCCACGGCGGAGCCCACGGCCACCCCCGCCGCCGTGCTCGCCATCTGCGCCATCAGCCCGGGCTGCGCCGGCTGCGTCGCCACCGCCGCCGGGGCGGCGGCGGCCGCCGGGGCCGCGCTGCGGAGAGAGGCAGGTGAGGAGGCTGCGGCACCGGCACCCGCGCTCCCGCCCCGCCGCCCCAGCCCCCCCCCGGTACCTGGCCGGGGGCGCCGCCGGCCGCGCCACGCTCCTGCCGCCGCGCGCCATGTCCTCGCCGCTCTCCTTGACCCCCGCCGCGCTCCGCCTTAAGAGGGGCGCGCCGCGCCGCGTGACGCCGCGCGCATGCTCAGTAGAGCGGGTGAAGCCGGCCCGGCCCTCTCGGGGAGCTTTGCCCTTGGCGAAGGGGCGGGGCGTTCCGGGAGGCGCATGCGCGCGGGAGCGGGGGGGGCGCGGCCTGGTGACGTTTCCCCCCGCCCTTCCCCGGCGGGGCAAGATGGCGGCGGGTGCGGGGTGAGGGGGTCTGGCTACCCGCTCCCCCGGCCCGGCCCGGCCCGGCCCGGCTCCTCCCCAGTGCCGGCCCGCGCCCGGGTCCGGCCGTGCAGCGAGGTGGCTCCCGCGGGCCGCACCAGAGGGCGCTCGCGGGCCTCGGCCGAGCCCCGGAAAGGGAGGGGGAGGGGGGCTCCCGCCCGGCGCCGCGGCCGGGGCTCGCGGCGGGTCGCTGCCGTGGGCGCCGGGGAGCGGGCGGCCGCGGGCCCTGGCGGAGCCGCGCCGGGCGAGGGGACGGGCGCTCGGCGCGTCGGCCGCCCACCTTCAGCGGCCTCCTGGTACCCTCCCCGCTGTCCCAGCAGAAATGAGCCTCAAAGTCGTTGACCGTTTTGCACGGCACGGGTAACTGCGGGGACAGGTAGTCGAGCGGAGGCTTCTCCTTTTGCTTTGCTCAGAGCGGCTGCCGCAAGCGCATCCTGTCCCATAAGTGGACAGGACACACACAGTGGGCTGTGATTCCCCGGGGCGCAGAAGCAGTTCAGCCCGCGCCCTCCGTGCAGGGAGCCCAGCTGTCCCTCTTCTGCACCGCCACCGGCATCGCTGCTCGCATGGAAGAGGCTCGTGAGCGCGGGAGAAGGAACCGCGCAGCAGCTGCCTTGCTTGGGACACCAGAAGGCAAATACAAAGGGTCTAAACGTTCTTTGATAAGTCTCATAGTTTGCTGTCCCAGTTTTATGCTTGTTTACACCAGGTTTTCATCCTCAGTAGTCAGAGCCGGCGATATAGCCGCTTTCTGAACTAATTGCAAAGCCAGGACAGAAACTTCAGGGATGGGAATTACTGAAATACCTAAGCAGACAGATCCACTGAACGGTTCTTACTCCCTGTTTACTATATTTTGGCCAACCTGCCTGAAGTTCCATCCTATGCTTTTCTGTAACAAACTAAATGATTTCCAAAAATATGAGCGTGTTTCTCCCGTCCTGTTCTGGAAGGAAAAAGTAGTTTTCCTGCCACGACCTCATCACAGCCTGTTGTCACCTCTGCTATAGAACCTGCCCCCAGGCAGAGATCCTGAATGTTTCCGGAGGTCATTAACAAGTGAAATATGCTGATGACCTGCTGTCTTATTTCAGCTGTGTGGCATTTTCACCTCTCTGAAATGGAAAAATGTTTGTCCAGAAAAGGAGAAGTTTCCTGTGGAAGCAGATTCCTTTTCCTGGCAGGAGGGCATGGAGAAGAGGTGTTGAATCCAAGGGAAACCTGTGGGAAACCTCTCCACCTTTACCACGAAATTCCAGAGAGCTTGCTCACCAAGGCAGAGCGATGGTGATGCTGCAAGTGCAGCTGCAGGTTCATGGCAGCATGTGCAAACAGACCCAATGCAGACAGTCTGATTGCGCTCAGACATAAGAGCTTCAACCCGTAACAGGGAGGCGAGAGACACCACATCCGCTGGAGGCTGGTTTCCTACCCCTTCTCCCTATTATTGTCTGGAAATCACCACCGCTTTCCATCAGCACACATACTATCACCAGAGAATCTTGTACTGGGCCTTTGTTGTTTCTTGCCCGCAAGTTGTCACTGTCTGGAGAGGGGTGGCTGAAGGAGCAGTCAGCTATTGAGAACAACACCCAGAGGATTAGTCAGGCTAGGGTAATACAGAGGGATTTTTCAGGAAAGCCCCACATCGGTTTCAGGTAATTCACTGGACTCTTGTGTTCAGAGCCGTGATTTCAAGACGAGACATGGTGACTGGCAAAATCTGTGGGAGCTTTCTGTGGTCCTTTATCAGTGTGGAAACTCCTTGCTTGTCTGGAACAACATCACAGTGAGGTGTGATCGAGACACAGCCTGGCTCTCCACGCCTGCCGAGCCAACACAGCCGCATTTTCAGCATCTGTTTTTCCGCTGTCAATATTTTCTGTAAGGGAACTGGGAGTTGTAAAGACATCAGCATCCAGGCAGGGGCCTGGCCTATCTCCCACTCAAGTGAAACAGAGGAACCCACGACTGAAATACTGCCAAAAAGATACCTACTGGAGTAGGCAACAAATTCCTCTCAAGCAGGCGGTGGGGAAGTGAACGCTGATGCTGAACTGGCAGCAACGACGTCTCTCTGACATGGATCAGGCTTCAGCCAAGGGGGCAGCTGCAGCTCAGGCGTTTTCAGGCAGGGAGGCGCAAGCCTGTCATGCCTGGCCCAGTATTTCCAGGCCTGACGCCTTCTCTAGTGATTAAGGTGCCCTGTTATGAAAGGCCATTGGAGGGGCGATTCAAACCCACCATGGTAACAGGAGGGGGGGTTGCAGGAGGTGAGGAAGAATTTCTCCTTTTGCGATGGCTTTCACTTCCATAGGAAACACTGGCCATAGTTCTACCTGCTCCAAAATTGTTTTTCACTTTGCATTTTGGTTTGTCCCACTACATTGCAGCCAGACAACAAAACGCACTTTGAAGGGCAAAAACATACCTTGTTACACCCCAAATTCAGCACCTGGAGATGAAGCATCGTTTCACCTCTGGAGTCACCGGCCCAAACTTGGCTTAGCTTGTTTTGGGGGAGCTCCCACCACTGGGTGAGGACCGCATTCTGCTGAGTGCTGGAGAGCCAGAGCCTCAGGGAGTCTGTTTGGCAAAGGACAAGAGTGGGGCACAGGTAGACGAGGGAGCGTGAGGGAGCCATGAGGCGCTGATAGTAGGCAAACAGCAGAGCTGTCACAGTGAAAGTTTCTGCAGATGTCATGGCAAAGAAGAGCTTAAAGCAGGGCAATGAGGTGGCTTTGCAAATGCTCAGAGGCTGTTTCTCCCAGGTGTGAAGAGCAGAGCAGGGGAGAGCGTGAAGGGGCTTGTTGGAAATGGGCAATGGAGTCAGCCTCTGTTGCATGAGAGATGATGGGTGGAAGAGAGGTGGATAATGAAGGGCTTGGAAAGGGAAGATGAGCAGCCTACAATCGGGGCAGAGAAAAGAGGGAGCCAGGGAGGAGTGTGGGGAGGAATGATGTGGTCTAAGCCATTGGCCAGCATGACAATTTTTACAACAGCCTTCTGGGTGCAAACCAGCAGATCAAGAAAACCTTTGCAAGGCGTGGACAATGTTAGGAGGAAGAAACATATGGAGAGATCCAAACCGAGTCCTAAAATCACTAGCACAAGCTGGAAGACGCCAGTTTTACCTTCAAACCACTCTCCTGACAATCATCCCTTCTCTGGCATCTCAGCTGGACTCCTGGGCCTGTGTGCCTGCTTGGTGTCTCCCAGGAACAGGCCTGCTTGTTCACTCCATCTTTGGAGGGTCCTTCTGCCCTGTGAGTGAAAAAAATCTCCAGAAATTGACAAGGATCTGGAAGTTCCTCAGGGGGAAAAAAAAATCTCAGTTATGTGATGGCCCCGGGGCTGTGTTCATACGTTCAGTAACTTATGAAAACCAGCTCTTTGGGCTGCTTCATTGACTGGCAGGAATTAGAGAGCTAAGTCACTGCAGGGATGGTAATCAGCCGCTGCATTAGTGTTTTGGTAGAATCAAGTTTTCAGCATGAGGGGAAGAGGAAAGCATTTGTAAAGCAAGCTACCCCGCCAGCTGCAGGAGCTGGGCGGACAGGGCTCGCAGGGGCAGAGGTGCAGCTCCTACACTTCTGAGAACAGGGATTTTATCTCAAACAGGCACCGCTTTGGTCTCCTCTTCTGAGGAGACAATATCCCCAAATCCTTCATCTCTTGGCTCCTCCACCTGCCCTGGGAGCTGTGCTGAGCAGGCCAGTGCTCAGTGCTCCTGGCTGGGAGGAGGAGCTGGGAATGCCCCGGGGAGGAGATGAAGGAATTGCAGGGGGCACAGGGAATGCAAGACATCCAGCCATAAGAAATCAAAGTTCATTAGTTCCACTGCACACAGAACGGCTCGCTAAAAGACATTTCAAGCTGAGAACATCTCTTTAAGCTGTGTCTCTGGGACCCTTTGATTTGGTTAATTAGAGGTGAAGTTTTTCTAGGCTGTGGGAGGAAGGGTATGTGCTGAAGAGCACAGCTACCTTTGGTTTGCTAATGAGATGATATGTTGTGGCTGTCTGAGAAAGCTCTGTGTACACAACTCCACATGTGCACCTGCGCACACGCCACCCACTTCAGGCTCTTGGTGCCCAAATTCCGTTCCCGGCTGGGGAATCATCAGCTCCGGAGGTGGAAATACTTTATTAGGTCACCCTGTGCAGACCCCTGCCAAGGAGCGATTTTCCCCTTTAGAGTATTTGAATAGCAGGACCCAGTTTACATCTAAATATCACCACAATGGTTTTCACTACTTCCCTGGCCAGACTTCCTAATTCTTCCTATTTTTCAGCCTATATTTGATCTTTGATTCAATCGAGTAGCTGCGTCTCTCTCTTCTCCCGCTCCAGAAGACCCCTCCTTCTATAATTCGAGCATTAGGGCTTGCCTACACTGGAAAGTTAGTTCTCGATTAAGGTGGGGAGTAAATCTGAGACACCGTAACGAGTTATTGAACAGTTCTGGATAGGATTTACTTAGAAGTAGCCATTTCCAAATAACTTAGTGCGCAGGCAGGCCTATGTGTTCCCTTCTATTAGCAGCAGGATCAGGTAAAACATGATTTGTACAAAGCGGATCTATTTTTTCCAACTACTCTCTCTCAGTTAGTCTAAAAGCAGACAGTAATCTCCCCCTTCAGTTTGCCTCACTTATATCCTCACACTGTCACAGGTAAAATGTTACCAGAAAGAGATCTAGGAATTCCCCAAATATTTGGATTTCAAGGAGTTATTTCATAGATAAGGAATGCAATATTCTCCCTTCATGGGTCTCTTACATGTCTCTTCTCCACCCAGACAACAGAGAAGGGGTCTTTCACAGCAGGCTGCAGTTCCGCCGGGCGGTTGCAGAGGAGAACGATGCCACGCGGAAGTGGCGTGTTTCCACAAAACCTTATCCAGGCGGCAACGCGGCAGCACATCCCTTCCCCGTCCTTGTGACATGCCACGGGGAACAGGTAGCCATTTGTGGATGTTTACAGAGCTTACTGCCTCCCCAGCTACAGGTTTGCGCCTGGAGTACCCTAATTATGACATGCATGGGCAGATCGGGGCAGTGCTATGGGTGTACCTGAATTTAAGTTATTTAGGTTAACAGTAAATTGCATGAGATGGTTGCTCGGGGATCTGGGCAAGCTATTCAAAGCAAAAGAAAACGTCTGATGAATTAGCCAATATTTTTGTTTGTGGTCGATCCCCCCCCCCAAAAGAAACAAAACCTCCCATTCTTACCAGTGTGTTTGTTACTCAGAATTACTCCATGAATCATTTGTGACTGAATATATTGCAGCCAGTGGGTTTCTCGTGTCCTGCTTTTATTTTAATCTTTGAGCTCTGGCTAGCTCTAATTTTGTTTGTGCTGGGGGGTTGATTTCAGTCTCCCAAGTCCACATGGAGCTTTCAAGTTTGATGTAAATACGCAAGGACTACTTTTCTTTTTAATCCTTTAAAGGTTTGTGCAAGCAAAAGTTTGCAAACTGACACCGAAAAAAAAATCCAGTAAGCTGCTACCACTAAAAGGAATTCACAGATTTCTGATGAACAAATGGACACATTTTCTGGAGTATTCCCTCAGCTCCGGTTTCTCCAAGGCATAACAAAGTGGTAATGTCAGAAATGGATGGCATTAGATGGCATAGGCACTGCCACATGACACATAGCTATATCTCACATTAAGTGCTATGGGCTTTGAGCACACTCTCCGCACGCAGACATTTTGCTACCCCTTTTAGCCAAAATACAATGCTGTAAAATGAAATAATTGTATTGCAAGGTTGTTTCTACTGCAAGAGTCAGAGATGAGAAAAAGGAGAAAGGAAAAAAAAAGCAGCGTCTAACTGGAAGACCTGCAGATGGTTAGACGTGACTGCAAGGAAACTGAAAGCAGCACTACAGAGCGCAGTTTCAGCTTTCAAGTCTTGTGCTCCCAAGATCTACGTGCCATTTCTTGGATGTGGTTTGCCCTGAGGGCAATCTCAACAGCTGTGAAGTTTCAGAAGATGAACAATGTAGTTTTCCATAAATTTCATGAAGCAAACGAAAGGATTTTAACTCATTCATGCTAGCCCGCTTTTTGTCTGAAGACTCTGCCTGACTTGAATTCATTCACAGAATCACAGAATTACAGAATGACAGAGGTTGGAAGGGACCTCTGGAGATCATCTGGTCCAACCCCCCTGCTCAAGCAGGGCCATTCATGTCATGAGTGTTTCCCATTCGAACCCCAAGGCCTGATTTTTGGAGCACACCTAAGCTATCAACTAGCTCTGCTCTGGGTTTTCTGGGAAGAGGGTTCTTTCAGTCATGCCCATGGATCCGGAGAGGTGTAAGTACACTCTGCTGCATGATTCCTCCATATTCCTGCTCCACCTAAACTTGCCTTGGTAGCCAGCTTCTGGAAGAAGGTACTGAATGTGGGAGCTGGATTCATTTCTCCTGGGACCTGGTTTCGCCTTTTGCCTCCCAGCTGCTATATAGCCACCTGCTAGCCCAGGCTGTGTAGATAGCTCTTGAGTTAAGAAAAGGAGGAGCTTCTTAATGTTTAACTGTTTATTCATGAACACCAAACCTTGGAGGAGGGATTTGCCCTCATCATCTACTGGGGAAAGGGGGCAGGATGGGTAGGATGAGCAGTTCCCCAAATCTCTTCTTCCCTAGTGACAGCTGCATCTCAGAAGACCAACCATCCTTTTTATTCACACATCCAGCTGGGGAGCTTGCATACTTTGTGGCATGTTCTGATGCCAGCTGAGGGCTAATGTCATTAGCTGTAACTTAAAGAAGGGCTTGCATGTCCTGGAAGTTCTTCACGTAGTCCTATTCAAGCAATTATTTCTTCAAAAACATCTCCATTATAAGCTCATGAGGACTACAGTGCAAATACTGTGAGCTCTCTGAATTCATCTACTAAATACAAGACAAGATAGCAAACCAGAGCACGGAGTTTTTGTTTTGTTTTCTTCAGGGCAGCAGATTCCTCCTGTAAGCAGTGATGATTAAAAAGCCAGTGCAGGTTTGCCAGGTGTGTACCTAAGTGATCCGAGCAACAAGGTGCTGCAGCTCGCTGCCTCTTCTCCCCCAGATGGGATCTGCCAGGCTGTTTCATGGAGTCTAAAGCAGCGAGCTCCCATCCCCTTGCAGGAGATCACAGTGCTGAGTAGGCCCCAGAGGGATCTCATACCTTTAGAGGGCTCCCTGTTTTACCTGCGCTGTTGCAGTTGATGGGCTTGGGGCTCAGCATTTCCTCCTCATCCAAATGTCTACCCAGAGGCCATTTCCCTCCGTTCCTCCACAGCTGGTCCCTCGCTGGTCTCATTTCCATCCTCTCTGTTGCAGATACACAGCAAACAGCTCCAGAGAGCTGCTCTCAGCAGTTTTCCCAAGCTGACAGCTCAGAGAAGTCTGTAGTAAAATGACACGTGAGCAAATAAGGAAGCAAGGACAGAGTCCTGTGTTTGGCAGAGGCACCTGTGACCTTTCATGAGGCTTTTAGCACCAACTCACATGAACAGCTACTGCTTTGAACTAGACTATTACAGCCAGGGACAGGCTACCTCCCTCCATTTCCCCCTTCCCAAGCAAGATGTAGCCTGTATGGCAGCCTGAAAGATGTTGCGAAATAGTCCAGCCTCTATACAAACAGTTCACAACCACCTGTGATTCGAGTCCTTTGCCTCATAGCTCTCCAAAAGGTCTCATGAGTTTTAATGACTATATTGCTGTCTTCTGCCCTACTGACGCTGTCCAACCCATCAGCTTCCAATAGACTGTTCTCAGATGGCAATTAAATACTTGAGTCTGTCTTTTCTCTCTTCTGTAGAAGAAGCTCGTGGTGTCTCCTCTTCCCATGGAGGGTGAATAACCCCTACAGATGCACAGGAAAGTCCTGCTGAGTGCACCCCAGCTTGTCATGATTTCTGCTGAAATGCTCTTCTTTTAGCTGCAGCCTCCACCATAGAGAGTGCTGAACTCGACACACGGGCCATCCATGTGCTCCTCCATAGGAACACTGTACGCTCGTCCGGGCTTTGCAAAACTAGTGTTGAGCAAACACCGCAGCCCTCTGCAGAGGCCAGACGCTGTGGACATAGTGCTGGATTCATGCTAGATTGTTCTTTGGAGTCTTCAGTTTTCTCTCCGGGTGCTTCCCCAGATCTGAGGCTTTCACATGTAGAGTTTGTGATAGCGCAGTCCCAGAGTTCAGCAATTGCTGGCCAAGAGAAAGTGAAAAAGCACCTTGGGAATTGAGCTCTGCTAGAGTCTGGCAGCCAATTTATTGCTGTGACATTTGTCACTATATTTTGTCACATATTTTGGCTATGCAACATGGTCACAGACACTTCCTTCCTTGCAGTGTCTAAGGACCTCTAGCATGAGGTCCAAATTGCAGGGCATTGTATGTCTGCTACATAAACTAACAATTCTGACAATCACTTTGCACCCCTGTGGAAGGCAAGATGGCACTTGCACCAACCAAAGCCCACACCTCCATGCCCTCTCTCCCCAGTTATCTCCCCGTGATTGAGTTTGGATTTTGCCTGGTCTCCTGTCACTCTTCCCTCGGGGCTCACAGCCTTACTGCTCTCACATAGGTTCCTTCAATCAGAGCCCACAGCACTGCCTCAACGCAGGATGAATGCCTATTTCTGCTCATCTGGCATCAGCCAGCCCAACTGCTCTCTGGGCCTACGGATGTGGGGAGCGCACTGGAGAGCAGCTGGCCCCTGGCCAGCCCCTGGCCAGTGATGGCCCTGGCATGCTGAGCTGGCCTGCACATCCCAGGGACTGACACCTTCCGCTTATCAAAGGCCAAAGCACACCCTGGGATGACGCCTGTGCAACGCAGAGGGAGAGGAGGGTCTCAGCGGCAGTGAGGCTGTGCAGCGAGGTGCGGGGGGAGTCATACCTGTTTCAGGGAGGAGAGTTCAGTGATGTTTGCAGAGGAGGGGGAAGAGGAGGGGGATGAGGAGGGGGATGAGGAGTTTGGCTGTTCCGAGCCAAAACATGCGTGAGGAAAGCCTCAGCCCACACCCTGAATTCCACAGCTCAGCTCTGGGGACAGGGGGAGGGAGAGAGGACAGGACGGGACATTTCCAACAGACCCATGACTTGTTCATAAAAGCCTCATCTCACCAGCCCTGCTTGCCTCCCTCCCCCAGTGCCTTCACATCTCGCAATGGATTTTATTAACACAGTCCCCCTTAGGCTAGAGGGAATAATATCCCAGGAGACATTCCAATCTCAGCTCCACTTTGGAGGGGATCAGAGAGAGGCAAGGGTGGGGGGCGTTTCACTAGGACACTTCGTTTGCAGAAATCTGGCAGGTTGAGAGCACTGCAAGACAGCACTAGCAACCTCCTTATCAGACACGGAGCCGCAGGCTGGAGTCAAGTCTCTGCTCTACTCTCACGCTCTTGCTCTTTATCTCCCAAAGCCCAGTTATTTCTGCTCTGTCCAAACTGCTGTCTGAAAGCTCTTACTTGAGCGTTGTGGTTGCTCAGAAAGGCTCTGCCACTGGCTGTAAGGCAGGGCACAAGTCTGGAGGAGAGCTCTGCCCTTTTGCGGAGGCGAGGAACATGGTTGTTTGCAATATGCTATCAATCCACGCTGCCATGGGGGCTCAGCCCAGGGTCAGCGCCCTTCTCCGGGCACTGCCTCCACCATCCGCTCCGCATCGCATTCGTTCTCTGCACAAGTCAGGGCTGACACCTCCTGCCAGAAATGGGAGCCGGCTCCCAGGCGTCTGGCTCCTGAGGTGAGTTGTGTTGTGCCCTGAGCCTACGCCAGGAAAACACCAGCAGATGAAACTCCATCTCAGGCCAAAAGACATGAAGATGGATGTGTTTTCCTTGTCTGGCTTATCTCGCAGGCAGTGCTTCTCACCGGAGCTCTGCCCTGTTTGTGTGCGCTCCGCTCCTGGCACGGGGGTAGGAGCTGATTAGACAGCAACGCTGCGGCCTACCTCTCCCCAAGCCTGGAGCCTGCCCGTGCCCTGCAGAGACCCACGGCACAACAGGGAGCTGCTTGCTGGGGGGGCAAATCCCAGCGCTGGATGCAGCTGCAACGGGGCTGCGGGGGGAGAAGGGGGAGGAAGAGCTGCATAACCCTGCAGCCGTTCCAGCATCAGGTGAGTGGCAGCACGTGCCGCACAGGGCGGTTAATGGGGACAAGACAACCTGCTCCTGCACAGACCGCTCCTGGGCTGAATCCCTGCTGTGAAGAAGCAGCTTTGGCAGCTGCACAGAAGCTGCATGCCCAGGGCTGCGTAAGGCCCCGTGAGGCATGGAGCCCTGGCCCACCACTGCTTCCCGGGCAGCTGTGCATCTCGTAACAGCACTGCTACGCCTCGCTTGTACCAAGGCTGGAGGAGATGGCAATGTCAGAGGAGCAGCTCATCCCTACCTGCCCGCCAGTTAGTCATATGCCTGCTTTGCACTCAGCCCAGGGGCAGCAAAATCAAATTTGCCCCTTGATTAAGCAGGGGCAGCATACAGGGAAGATCCAGCCTCTTCCATCTCTGCATCACCAGGTTCATCTCAGAATTGGAGTCAAGGCAGGTTTTTTTCAAGACAAAATCAAATAAATGCAAAACAAGTAAATGTGGATCAAGCAAAACTTCCCATAAATTCATAGCAAGACTGTTATAGCAACCTAGTTAAAAAGTCTGGAAAAAATCAAAACATTTCATTTTGGCATTTTCAAGGTGCAAAGTTTGGATTCTGGACAGCCTGCACAATTTAAGCCATTTTCATTTTAAAAATTTTAAAAAGCTAAAAAAAATTTTGAAACAAAGTATTTTGCTGACCAACATAGAATTTTTCATGTATTGCTTTACATATTACTTTACTTTTCAGATTGCCAGGATATATAGGAAAAAATCCTTGTAGACCAATTCCCAACAAGGTTCTGGTGTGAGGGGACCATGATATTACTTGCTCACACCAGGCCTCTGAGATACCACGGTGGCTGCTTTCCTCCTTGTGCTGTCCCAGCCTGGGCCAAACACCTGGCCCCGTGACCACACGTGTGTCGGGGGGAGACACATACTTCCCACTACTGAGCTGAGACACAGGAAAGTGCCTTTTGCAGAACCACGGTGGGCTAAACCTTAACAGGTCTGTCCAGAGCTGTAAACTCAGTTGAAAGAGGGGACAGAAAACCTCTACTGGAAACACTCCTGTTTCTCACCATGTTGGTAGAAGGCAAAATCTTTAATTATGTCATTAATGGGAAAAATGGCTCTGGGAACCCAGGAGTCCGGACCACAGCACCCTGGTACGACAGATGATATTAACCCAGAAAGATGGAAATGCACATCAGTCTTCCTGCCACTCCAATATTTTGGGAGTGGCTAATCAGCCAGCACAGTGTGAGGTGCCAAAGGCCCGAAGTCCAAATTTCCACTAACTTTCCAAGTTCTCTCCTTGCCCCCTCCCCATGCCCATGCTTTGGGCTGCCAGCTGAGGAGGAGAACCAGGTAATTCAAGGTCTATTCAAGTGGGAAGTACCCCAGAGCCCTGGTTGTGTACCAGAGCAGTTCATTTTGCATGACCCCCAGCATTATTTGCCCTTCCTGTTTCCTGTACAAACACCCACTTTGGCTGCCCAGGGTAAAACAAGATGCTAGGGCCAAAGAAAAGGGAGAGGATGAGAAGAGAGACTTACCTGGTGGGGATGCATTCCTATTTGCCACCCACTGAGTGGTGATGCTGGAGAGATCAATTCATGAGGCTGTCACCTACAGAGAGAACATCAAAGATATCAGAAAGGAGAAATCGAAAGGGTTTTTCTGTCCTGGGGCTTTGGCTCCTGGGCCCTCCTCCAGCTGCTCAGAGAAATGCCCAGGAGGTGTAAGGCTCCATGCTAACTTTGCAGGGAAAAAAAAAAGTGAGCCCTGAGCCACAGTGAATAAAGCTGTGAAAATCACACCTGGGAGTGGCAGGAAACAAAGGTTTTTCCGGCAGACAGGCTTAATCTATTTAAATTCAGTTTGTTATCTCTCACCTCATCCCCTTTGCTCTCATCAGCGACCTCATCTCCCACCTTCTCTCAGGCCAACATGCCACAATGGTGTCTTACAGCAGTTTCATGCTGAAATGGCTCCATTAACTGAAATAGAGTTATTCTACCTCCTAGCTGCTCATGGCAGAGAAGAATCAGACCTGGTGTTTCCTTCCTTTCTCCTGCACAGTCTCCTTCCACCTCACACCTATTGGGAGGAGGGCTGCTGGGAGGAGTCAGCCCTGGTCGGTGGTTCCTACCAAGACTCATAGTACGATGCTGAAAAGGGGACACGCTTGAGTTGATACTGAAGGAATGAAATGCTCTGAGAAAACGTCCAAAGGCTAGAACCCAGCAAATCATGCCCCAAACTTAGCTAAAGGGGGATTATCCAGAAGCGCTGGGGAAGGTGAGCGAGGGAGGTGGGTCATGACTGGAAGGGCAGGGAATCCCCCAGCCTTCCATGCATAGTTTCCCTGAGACCACAGCGCTCACAGTGCATGTGACACAAGAAGTTTGAAGGGAAGTCTCTCTATGTGCTTTTTTCCCCAGTCCCCTTGGTTTCTTCCTCAAGGGAGTAGGGAAGCCCCAGCAATCTTCTCAAAACCCAGGAGTTAAAGAAAAAGTGCTAAAGCACGTTGAAACATGAATCGTTTTGGTGTGGGATAGGAGGTAAAAATTCACACCTTTTATTTTAGTCCTTCCTCCCACCATCTTTTCTCTTCTGCTTTGGATGAAGACAAGTGAGAACAGAACATCTGCAGGACACAAGAGCAGGTATGCCCCCCTCCAGCCTGCTCCCAGTGCCGCCAGCTGCCTCTTCCAATCCTTGCAAGGGTCCCCACCACCCTCCTCCTTGCTGGGAGGTTCTTGCTGGTGAATAGGACCTGGTCTCAGCCCCAAGGACCATCCATAACTGATGACAGTAAGGAATGAAACTTGGGGTCCAGCTGAATATGCTGCCCTGCACATGGGTCCACATTAATCATTGGGATATTACACTTCAATCTTCTCTGTTTCAAAAAACATTCTCAAACTCTCCTAAACAACAGACCTACTCCTAATGTTTTGTACTGTATTGAAACCTTACTGACTCATGTTGTAGAAAACAGCCATTAAAGGAGCCCAGGGGACCCAAAGTGATGACTTGCAGTGCCTTTGCACTCCCATCTTCTAGAGAGAGTGTGGAGAGGATGCAGCCCAGTATGGCAAAGATGTGTCCTCCTCAGTTGATTAGCATGTACGTTCCTGTGCCCAAACCACTAGATCACTCCACTTCACCTGCCTAGGCATTCGTGAGTGCTCTCCTTACTGTAAAGCCTCAAGGGAAAGCAAGAAGAGCTAATACTTGTGGCCAAAAGGACTTGGAAAACCCATGACCACTCTGCAACTTGCTAGGACCGGAAGGCAGTGAGGTGGCTGCTGAGCAAGGAGACCCATGTGTGGGGATGCTGTATCAGCGACATCAGCGACCAGCGATCACGAAGGCAAAGGCTCCCACTGATCTCCTGCAGCTGTCCTGAGATCCCTGAACCCCACTTCGGACAGCAGGGGCTCCTGGAAAGCAAGCAGAGAACTCCTGCACAGAGAGACACCAGGTTGTGAGCACCCCAGGGCTGGGGTGGAAGCCCCTGAGCTCATCTGCAAGTAGCCTCTTGAAATTCAGCAAGCTATAAATGGAGGTAGGGATGAGGGATGCACAGACAGACAATGGCTGAGAGAGCTCCCAGTAGAGCCCAGTAGAGGATCATTAGCAAAAAGGACTTCTGCTGGCTGTGCTTGAGGCCCTCTGTAGAAGGTGAGCACTCAAGCCCCAAGCCCACCAAAGGACCATCTCTGCTGTTAAACACGTACTCGCTCTGCTGGGAAATATTTGTAATCCCAAATAAGCTGTCCATTTTCTTTTGTGTTACGTGTTTTGGTAGGAGTCAGTAGTTCTCACGCACGGTCCCATCTCTGAGTACTGTGTTTCCCAGAACACCCCCCTCAAAATTCTCCCTCTTAAGAAGAGCCAAACTGCCTGTCACTGCCTCTCAGGCTGCTCCCACGCCTCTCCCCTCTTCCTCAGGGTGCCAGCAGATGCCATTGGCATGGGCTGGAAGGCACTAAGCTTTCAGAGACACCAGCTATTCAAAGGAAAGACACTATAGAAAAGAGAGAGAAAAAGGCAGGAAAACTTGCCTTGCTGGGACCCAGCTGTCTGGCTCAGAGCAAGGCAAGAAAGGAGGAACTGCTCTGCCTTCACAGGCACAGCCAGAATAGCAAAAGAACTGTAAATTCACAGTGTAAAAGGAGCCCTGTGAAGACTGGCTCCTTGCTTCTTCCCATTTGGCTTCTCTTACAAGAAGAGCCTCAGGGATACTCCGAACACACTGCTCTGCTGCGGCCACGATCCCTGCCAGTCCTAGTGCTCATGGCAGGCCAGGACTTGGAAGGGCAGATAGATGGTGGAGTGGTGCCTGGGACGAGGGCACTTAGCTCTGCAGCTATAGCAGTGCCCCGCATTCAATCTGCTTCCAGTGCTGATGCCTGGGCCAGGTCAGGATACCATTTCTGATTCCCCCAGCCTCCAATGCTGTGCGACTGCTGGCCACTTTTTCATTTTTCTGCCTCGGCTTCCCTTGTTTAATGCACATTCCCACTAGCTAAGCACTGGAGCACCATCCAAGCATGACCACGACCAGACTCATTCTTTTTGCATCTGTTCAACATACTCAGAATTTACGTCCGAAATATGGTTCCCATAAAACAAAACACAAACAATCGATCACAGACAAGTAAATTAGTAATACAATCCAGGATGTCAGGAAGCTTTACCCACTCCTTGCATACCAACCCAGGCAGCTGGAGATCAAAGTTTTCGTGTTTGCATACATTTCTTGAAACAATTTGCAGTTAAACTCAGGCCACTGAGGGGATGCTGACACAGTCCAGGGCTTCTCCCACAGAAATAGACACCAAGAAAACAGAGCTGTCCATTGCCTACATCCACCTCCAGAAGCAGGAGTGCACCTTTCCTTCCCCTACATCAGCACCCTGCAGAGAGAGCTAGGGGCACACAGGTCGGAAGGCTTCAGAAGAGCCCTTCACAGGCAAAGTGGCCATGCAAACCCCTTTTCTCTCATTAAACCCAGAGATCAGATATTCCCCACAGAGTCTCAGAGGTCTAGGCAGGCAGCAAGGATCTAAGAGGACTGGGTTTTGTCCCTGGTAATCCTAGGCAGGAGAGCTGGACAACACCTTTATCGTCCTCCCGTCCATTCCCCATGCCCCCATGGTCAGTTCTTTTTTGAACTCTCACAGAAACAGTGAAGTATGAACTTGAGTGATGGCGCTGGGTGTGATCGAGATGTCTGAACCATTACCTCTAACCTGCTTCGAGGCAGCTCCAAGAGCTTTCATGGTCCCACAAAAAAGGGGATAGAGAGTGGTGAATGTTTGGGGATTTCAGTACCACCTTTGAAACTCTCTCCCAAACTTGCCCCAAAAAGCAGTACTAATTGCCTCTATTAAAGCCATCCCAATACAGAGAGAAACCAGCTACAGGACTGGAAACATTTACGCTGTGTGTGGACAACTCCAGCAAGGTGCTCCCTTCCTTGCAGATATAAAAGCCTGCAGGCAAGGCAGCATATCAGCCCGGGGAGCAGTGCCTAACCGTCCCCCCCCACCCTCAAGTACCTCCTCCAGGGCTGCAGCATGCTCACAGTGCCCAGCCAGCTGCACACGCACAGGGAGCAGCAGTGAACAGCAGAGAAGACAAACAGGGGCAGAACATACCACGAGCAGACTCATTGTGGAGAACAGGAAAGCTAACACCAATGGGGAAAACTTCCTTGGATGGGTTTCAGAGGAGACGGGGCTGGACAGTAGCAAGAAAAGGGACCCGTGGGGGATCAGCTGTGTAGACCACAAGTGACAAACTTGCAATAGAAAAAAAAAAAAGGCCCACATAATCCCAAAGGGCAAACGGGCATCACTGTGTGACAGAGACAAGGTAAATGATACTGGAAACCCTCTCTGGGGGTTTTGCCCTGCAACAGCAAGCAGCAGGCGATGCAGGGGCAGCGGGGGAGGCCCACCCGTGCCGGGCCAGCCCCGGAGGCCTCGTGCTGATGCTGGAGCAGCCATCGAGGCCTCCTGCTGACACTAGGTCAACCACCAAGGCCTCCTGCTCACACCGGCTCGGCCACCGAGGCCTCGTGCTGAGGCCAGGTCAGCCACCGAGGCCTCGCGCCAGCGCCTGGCTGGGGGCACAGGACCCCCCCCCCGACGACGAAGGCCGCGGGGGGCGTCTCGGGGCCCGGCCCGCCCGTGGGCGCCGGGGCCAGCGGTCCCCGCCCGCGGCTCGCCGGGGCTGCCCCGGGCCGGCCCTGCCCGGCCGCGGCGCGGCTCCCCAGCGCCGCCCGCCGACGCCGGGCCCCGGCGGGGCGGGGAGCCCGCGGGGCCGGGGCGGCGGGGCGGGACCCCCCGCCCGCCCGCCGCGGCTCCGCCCGTGATGCCGCCGGGCCGTGTCCCCTCAGCCCATAAAACTGTAACTCGACGAGGGGAGAACAAAAGGCAGGAGCGGGAGCGGGAGGGAGGCGCGGGGGGAGGGCAGGCGGCCGCGGCGGGATAAAAGGCGCTGCGGGACCCCCCCCCGCCCCATGTCCGAGCCCGCCGCCGCCCGGCCCCCGACCGCCGCGCTCCGCGCCGCCCCGGCATGGCCCGGCCGCCGCTGCCCGCCGCCGCCCTGCTCGCCGCCGCCCTGCTGCACTGCGCGCCCGCCGCGCCCGCCCGCCGCCACAAGCCGGTGAGTCGCGGCGCGCCGCCGGCCGGGCGCCCCCGCGCCCTCCCCGCCGCTGCCCCCCAGCCGCGGCCGGGGCAGCCGGCGCCGGGCGCTGCCTCGCCCCCCCCGCCCCGTCTCCCCTCCCGCCGCCCCGCGCCTCTCGCGCCGCGCGCGGCGCTCCCGCTGCTGCTCCGAGGGGGGCATCTCCCTCCGCCGAGGGACAGTACACCTCCCGCCCCCCTCCCCGAGCTCCCGGCACCGCCGGCACGGGCAGCGACGCGCTGCTGGGCAGCCTCGGCCCAAGGGAGCGCGGGCCGCGGCCCCGGCCCCTTCGTGCCACGGGCAGCCTCGCCCGGCCACGGCGGCACGCGCGGCTTCGCGGTGCGGCGGCAGAGCGGGCGCCACCGGCGTCTTGGTGTGTCGGGGTAGGTTTTATAAACGTGTTCCCTTTTGTGGCGTGAGACAGGGAACGGGAAAAACAAACTAGCAGGGCAAGGACCGGGACAATGAGGGTTTACAAGAGGACAAGGGATCCCCCCTTCCTTTAAAGGTAGCAGAGCACTCGCTGCCTGCTAATAACACATCCCACATGCTGTGTGCTGGCAATTCCACATGAAAGCGAGAAGTGTTACAGGGAGACGAGACTAAATGGATGAATAAAAGGGGCAGGCAGGAGGGGAGCAGCAGGGCTTTCTTCCTGGACACGCCTGCCAGATCCTAGCACCTGGGATGGGGCTGCGAGCAGCAGGCTCTGCTGCTGCTGGCGAAGAACAGCGGTGTGCAAGAGATTTAGGGGACTGGAAACACAGAGAGCTCCTTGTGCTGGGAATGTGTGCATGTGTAATTGGGTTATTATATAGATGCGCTTTGCTGGTGTGCTATAAAATAATGACAGAGCAAATGCCCAGTAGCAGCCCAAGGGGATTAGTTCAGGTTCTGTCGATGGTTTTATTATCGGCTCTGTCATCTGAGTACTTTCTAACTTGGCTGCTAAACATGCTGTGGGCTGGAACTTGGCATAGAGCAGCCTCGGCCCCCAAAGCGCTTGTACTTTTCAAAACAAAATGTCACTGCACTTAGCTCTGCCCTGCCTCTGGAAGGTGAGGCCAGGCGGTCACGCAAGGTGCTCTGCTCCCCAGTTATGACACCACTCTGTGGATTTCACCCAGATCTAAATTTAGCAAGTGGTGGGCTGGGTGGCACGTAAAGAGGACAGAGCTCCAGCTGCGCAGCGCTGGAGACTGTTGGGCTGGCGGGGTGCCTCACGCTCTGCCGAACGCAAGCTTAGAAATCGCTGTTCCTGGAGAGACTTACACAGCCTCTGGTCCTTGTCATGCTGCCAGCATGGACCTGTGTGTGATCCTGAGGGAAAGGGAGAGCCAGCCCTAGGTTTTCACACCCTGTATGAACTTTGGTTTGGTCCAACTGAGACTTGCACTCTTCACGTCCTTTTGCCTCTGTCTGCAGCTGCTGACTGAACGCAGAGGTTGCTGAGGCTTATCTGCCTTGGCCAGTGCCCCGAACAGAGGGGAATATACCAAAACGCTGGAAGAGTGCAGTTAATGCAGGGACCAAGGTCTGCTCAGACTCCTGGTCCATCTAATCCAAGACCACACTCCTGAAGAAGGCTCCTCACTTGGCAGTCTGCTGCCCAGAGATGTTTTTTTCTTCACCCCAGGCTAATGCCCTGAACTGTGAGTGCTAATACTTTTCTCCTAGTTGGAGCAACTCTAGGTGATGTCCTCACTGATACGTTTTATTCAGGGCCATCTTGTGCTGGTGCATTTCACCAGCCATGTGGAGCTCATGGTTAAAAATCAAAACATTTCACTCAGTCTCCAGAGATGGTGGCTGCATTGTGTTTGGGTTTGAAATGGACAGATGCTTTCCCATCCTTTCAAACAGAAGTTCTCTCCATCCTAATAGATGCCCTTTTGGGTACATGTTTCTGATCTGGTGCCAAGGCTTCTGAAGGTCATTCTAGTGCCTCTGAGGTGAACAAGGAAGCCAGCATCACGGAAGTTGCTCTCACATACAAGCATGTAAGCTGACAGTAATGAGCCCCATTCCTCCCCCCGGCCAGGATAACCATGTCAGTGCAGAATGGCCAAAGTGGGATTTCTGGGTTGACAGTGGCCCTTGGATTGCTGCTGCCCACATAACTGGGTGTCTGCTCCCCTCATACACAAGCTTCTGGGCTCACCCCTCCTTTACCTTCTTTTATGAGAGAGCTCTGCCATGCCATCACATGTTCACTTCTCCTGGCTATTTTTAGTCTCTCTGCACAAAGAGGTGTTCCCATATGTCTAATTCTGGGTATTTTCCTTTCTGTGCACCTTTTGCTGTCAGGTGATAAAAGAGAAAGGAGCCAAGGGGCTGAGCTGGGAAGAGAGACCCACATGCTTATAGGCTAGAGGATGGTGACTTCCTCAGGCTCTGTGCTAGTAGATGAGGTGGGCAAGGACTGCACTATACAGCGCAGAGCACAGAGGGATGCTGGACCATGCCTGGGGCTATTAGGTGCTCCAATAACAAATCACAGCAGTTAGCTTGAGGAGTGGGGGGAGGGAATCAAGGGCTAAGATTCATTTTAAAGCCAGGGTACACAGGGGAAGTTATAGGAGGAGCTGGAGTTCTTTGGAGCAAAGCTCTTAGATCTCCTAAACACCTAAAGAAAGAAAGAAAGAGAAAACAGAGCAGAATACAGACTGTCTCTGGTGTCCACTGTAAAACCTGAGAACAAAAGATCTGCAGTCCTCAGGACAGTGCACGCACACACACTGAATTCCTGCATTACTTTCGGCTCCCCTGGGAAATCAAAGTCAGTTCATTTTGCTGGGAACTATCTATCTGTCGAGAAGTAGCATGCACCTTCCCAGCTGCCAGCATAATCCATCAGGAACCCCATCTTGCAGCTCTCTCCCTGAAGCCAGCTGGTTCCCACCTTGAAGGCGCTACGCTGCCCTTCCCTCCTGGCTAAGAGATGAGCTGGGGGAGGCTGTTGGGGACTTACTTGCCTGCCTCCCTCAGGGCTCAGGCAGCTCTTGCAGGAAGGGTTTCATTTGCACTGTTTGGTTTGGCTATTTAAATACTGCAATGAGTGTTAAGGTAATTTTAGGCATGTTTATCCTCTGTTCCGGGAGAAACTCAAGACACATGTAAGCAGTTACTCTCCAGCAGGTTTGTTGTGTTTGTGCTTTCACATGCAATGCACCCATGCACACCCTGCAATGTGGCAGACTCTGTGCGCAGCCAACAAAGCAGACTGGAAAGGGAGAAAAGAGGAGAGAGAAGTGCTTGCGGGAAGAGCCCCCACTCCAGCTCACCCTGCACTTTGCTCACTCCCCCCACGTATATCCTGCCCTAGCAGCAGAGGCAGGGTGCACTATCTAGGTCTGTTTAAAAAGGACCTTGTAGAAATTGTCCTGTAGAAATTTTTCACATCAGAGATGCTGCCAGCTCTTCCATACCAATCCCCAAGTACAGCAGACAAGTAAATGAAGGGCTCTTGGCTATTCTTACACTGGGAGTAGGCTCAGCCCATGGCACAAATGCAGGCTGAGTCAGCACATGGCTCTCGGGCAAAATTCTCTACTCCAGGGGTTCACTGAGGGGCACAGACACATTTTAGAGGTTTACTGAGATCCTAATGCAGATAAGACCCCCAGGGCAGACAGAAATAACATAGGCTGACCAAACCTCCTCCTCTAGGTGGGATTTGGGCAGAAGAGAGGGATCATCATCTCACAGTAGGGTTTCTGCCTGGACAAGAACAGCTGAGAAGGGTTATTCGTGCTCTAACAGTCCAAGAAGGGGATGGAAAGTGTCACAAGTAGAAATGTTCCTCTTAGATGTAGGTTCTGCCTGATTCTAGAGGTGTGTGGAAACGCAAAGAATAAGCACGAGTTGTCAGAGCATTTGCAAGCTCTGGACGAGTTTCAGATTGGGTTCAGTTCAAGTTTCAAGATGTTTGAAGTAGAAGCGTTCCTAGTGCGCTGTGAGTCCCGCAGCCACCCTGAAGTGAGGAACAGATGGGACAAGAGGCATCCAGAGGAGAATGCCTGGAGGATCCATGGGAGAGCTGCACTCTGTCCGGGATAGAGAGAAGATCAGGTTCAGACTGAGTGGTAGTTTTCGGTCTGTTGCTGTGCGTAGAGGATGCTGGGCTTGTCAGCCTGGGTTTTCTGCTCATCCTGATCCCGCCAGGGCAGCGTGTGCATGCAGATTCACTGTTAGTTAGCTCAGTGAAAGGACATATTCTTGCTCTCCATGGTGTCCTGCACTGAAAAGGCCACACAGACGTGTAACCAATGAGTTTTTCAGGACAAAGCTGCTAAAACTACTCCATATTGATAGCACAGTTGAGCCACTCCAGTACAGTGCCTTGTTTTTTCTTCCTAACTTTCCAGCAACCTGAGGGTCTTCACTGACTCTCTCCAGGGCATCTGCTACAGAACTGGCTCTGAAAATTAGGCAAGCCCCACAGACCAGGACCCTGGACCGCAGCAGACCTCTCCGGGAAACTGGGCAGACAGAAGTGCTTGTCCTGTAGGTTTAGAGATTGCAGCCTGAACATCCAAGGAGGATATACTCCCTGAGGGTAGAATGTCCCCCCACAGCTTTGGAGAGGGCTGCACTTGTGCCAGGTAGCTTTACCCAGCAGATGTCCTGGCTGTTATCCTTGAGCTGGGTGCTGATAGCTCATTGCTTGCCTTAACTTGGATGCAAATACACCATGAACAAAAACCTCAAACTCCTCCCTCCTCTGGCTTGAGTGTGCTGCATCCCAGAGTGGTTCCTTGCTTTCAAGGGGATTTCTAGGTCATCAGATTAAGGTTTCTTGAAACCTTTTGCTTTCCTGGGGGCATATCCGTGGGTTTGTTTGCTTTGTAAGTACTCCTGTTTCTGGCAAACTGTTGCTTGGGTGACACCAGGAGCTTGGTTGTGGTGCCATTGATGGACTAGACTCACAAACTGTCACATTATTAAACTGTCTGATAATAAAAATAGTCCTGCAGTGTTTATTCATTTGCTTTCCCTTGTTACATCAGAGCTTAGGCCTTTTCATTCTGTCTTTGGCCATAAACATTTGCAGTCCACAATGTTTCATGTTCCACGTTGCTTAGGAAAAATAAACATTTTCCTTTTTTCGTTGCCAACAACAACTACCACGAAATAATCCGGAAACAAACCGTCAAGCTCCAGGAGGTAGTGCTTGATGGTGCACAGAGTATGGGAAGTGAGTGGAAAGGACCATCCAACTGTGCATGTAACACCAGGCCCTGCAGTACCTTTCGTTTGGCCTCAGACTGGCCTTGGCCTTCGCATCTCCTCTGGCTCTGACTACAGTGGGACCAGACCGTAGCCCAGCAGGAAGGAGCCAGTCCTGTTGCAGTAGCATTTTGTGCAAGCAAGGAGTGCATAGTCAGAGGGATTAGGAGACTCTGCCCTGTTCAGGGGAGGGGTGAGGAGTAGGATCAATACATTTGGTGACTTTGTCTATGCATTGTTTCCTCTGAGTTTCCTGTTTCCACTAATACTGCCTATTGATTAGGAGCATGCTCAGCTCAGGGGTCCAACCAGACCACAAGTGTATCCGTCTGTGCCCTGAAACGTCAGCTGCAGCATTAGCACTTTCCAAGGGCATGTAGTGCTGCACTTCTGGGATGTAACCTGTCTCCACTCTCCCAGATTGGAATGGAGCTGGTTCCAGTTTTATTGCTAACTAGAGGCTGTAGCCACACTTTGAAATCCAAAGTGTGCATCAGGAAAACAGCGCTGATCTCAGTCAAGAACATTGCAAATTGCTAAGAGAGAAAAGGGGTGCAGAGCCCCCAAGGGGCAGTGGCCAGGGGTGGGGATGATGAAACTGTCTTACCTGCAAATTGCAAGGGAAAGCATCTGCGCTCTCTTTCCCCATGCATCAAGTTAAGGGAGAGTGCTCTGAGGTGGAGGCAAATAGGTGGGAAGAAAATAATGCTTCAGTAGTCTGTGGGTCCTTCTGACTAGCCAAACAGGGAGCAAATACCAGGGCCTCACCAAACACACTGGGTAACAGAAGGAGAAAGCAGGGAGAAATAGAAAAGCAGCAGCAGAAGGGACGAGGATGTGGAAGGAAAACCCATTAGCTTATCCCCTAGCAAAAGAGGAAATAGCTTCCAATGAAAGGGGAAGTATCCAAGACTGATGGGATTCATGTTGCGGTAGTAACTTGACCGGTTGCTCCCATCTGCCAAGGAGCAGGGATTCCTTTCATTGCCATGCTGCAAGAGCATGCCGAAGCCCGGTCATGGAGGCAATTAGGTGCACGACAGAGGAGACAAGTTTAAGTGCAGGGCAAGCAGCAGAGGATGGACTCTGGGAGTGGACATCCCTCTGGGATGGACAGAGGGGAGCACTGGGACTGCCAGTGCCAAACAGCAGCCTTGCTTTTGAGGCTTTTTATACACCATGTTGCTGACGCTCCATTGTAGCTGTGCTGCTCTGGCTGCTTCTCCTCCTGGGAGGCTCTGGAGGGTGAGTGCTGCCCAACACAATGAGGTTAAAGATGCTCCTGGCTCCTCAGGATGGCTGGGACACTTCCCAGGGAGCTTGGCCAGTGTTCATCTGGCCCCAGCAGACCCAGAAGTGAAGTCTGTTGTGTCACAGCACTTGAGGGCTGATAAAGCTGCAGGGAACCAAGTGGGCAGTCTGCATCTCTGCTGTGGTTTCTGCTCTCCCACAGGATCTTTCCTTTCCCTCCTGTTCCCCATCAGCCTTTTGGTCACAAGACTGCTGGGAAGTGGTGCTCTCTTTGCGAGGAGCTGTGGCCAGTCTGCAGCACAGCCCTGCTTGTGTACAGTTCTCTCCCTCCACTGTCCTGACTGCCCTCTATCCATGGTTTCAGGCCTGGCAGACAGGCACTCTCTCTGCACTTGTGTTGCACAGACATGGAACTGCTCAGTCTGTATTGCAAAGCCCAGGCCTCTTCCCGTGGCTAAAAACTGCCTGTTCCCAGGCAAGCAGCCATCTCTGACTGTAGGCTACACGATGAAGGGCAGTGAAAGTGGCTGCACACAGCCTTAGGCAGAGCCTCAGAGCCAGGCCCATGCATCTTGGGAAGGGTTCTCATGGGCTGGGGCACAGTGATCCTTTGGGAGAGAGGCTGGCAGATTTCTAGGGTCCCTCATTTCCCCCAGGCTGGCCACAAGGGATTGCTGCAGGGTGAAACAGGCTCTCTTGCCTTGTCTGTCTGGTTCCCCTTCTCCCCTGTCTGGTTCCCCGTATAGGTCCTTTCCCTATACGCTAACCCAGCTCCGCACTCACCCGGTCTGAACACCTTCCCTGGATTAGAGGGACCTCCCTTTGATTTTAGTCTTTAGTAATCTTTTCCCCTCCAGTGTCGGGATGGGAGGCATGGGGATGCCCTGATGGTTGCTCAGCAGCCAGCGCCTTCCTCCGCCTCCCTTCACAGGTTTGCACTTGCTTGTCTCAGCAGCAGTACAGTCCTAGAGCTGCTCCTGGAGGGAGGGCAGGTGGGGGGGGGCACTGGGGAGCTGCCACCCCCTACGCAAGCAGTCAGGGCTTTAGACCACAGCCCAGCTCCAGAAAACAAAGCCAGATCTCTCCCACTTTCCCACATACACCCCACAGAGGGGTGGCCTCAACACTGGGTGGGTAGGATGCAACCTTAAATGAGAGGACATGTTATCTAAGCCTTGGGAAGTGACTGCAGCAAGGTGTGTCCTGCCAAGGAGGCTGAAATCCCCAGCCTGACATGTCTCCAGAGCATTGTTTGGCAACTGGTTTCTGCCTGTCGCATTTCCCTTTGCCGGCTGCGCCTGCAGTGGCATTTTCCAGCCCTTTCCTGCCATCGTGCTAATGCCAGTACATTGACGACAGGGAGAGACTTGCTGCCCTACCAACTGTTTGTCCAGGGGCACAGCGAGCACATGGGGCAGGCGGGCAGATCTAACCTCCTGCCTCCACCCAGAGCCATTCACAGGGCCAGTCTGTGTCCCCCTTCACAGGGCAGGGTAAGGGCAGAGCGCAGGCAGGTGGGAGCAGGGAGGGTCCTGCCCAACACAAAATGGGGTTTGGACAGCTAAAAGTTGGGATTCGTGCCAGCGGCCTCCAGTTCACTAAAAAAGAGAGGCAAAACTTACCTTCCTTCTGCCCCTGGACATGGGCTCCCGCCAGGTAAGAAGGAAACAGGCAATTCCTTCCCTCTCTGCCCCGGCTCAAAGGAAGATGATGGTCCCAAACTTGAGCCAGTGACCCCAGCAGTGAAGCCAGTAATGCCTTTCTGGGAGACCTGTTGTGCCCTCCAGCTGCCCAGGGGGATGTTCCTGGCATAGATGAGACAAAGCCAGGAGTGAGCCCATCTGGGTCAGCTCCAGCCCACTTGCCTACCTGAGCAATTCCTTGAGGGCTTCACAATGCTCCCAGCTCCACGGTGAAAGCTCTCCCCAGGGTCCATCTCCACTCCTACTCCTCATTTGCCTTGGTGTAGCTAGCCAGCATCTCCTGCATCTAGGAATCCAGACACATTCATTACCCAGTGTCCCCAGGGTGGCAGCTCCTGCTTCAGGTGGTGGCAAGTGCTCTTGGGATTCATGCCAGTGAGTGCGTAGGGAGGGACAGATAGCCCCTTCAGACTAGACTTCAGTGAAAAGCATCAGCAAGCCCAGCTGCCATTAAGCGCTCAGCAGAGGGTCTCATCAGAGCTGAGAGCAAGATGCTGGCCAGGACATGAACCTTGTCAGCTCCTCCTGCCATTTGTTGCTCGCAGCTGTTAGCTGCCAGCCCAGGCAAGGTGCCAGGCAGCTCTCAGAGAGCTCCTCTTAGAAACACAGGTATCTCCAACTTGGCAGGGCTCCAGCATTCATCAGGAACAGTGTGGTAGACTCCCCTTGCACAGGCCACCCCACACACCCTCCTTTCATTATAGCTTTAGATGGACTCCCAGTGCCACAGCTGGTGGGTTGGGTAAGCTTTGTTATATGGCATATAAAACGGCTTTCTCTCTTTGGAGGGTAGATGGTGCAATTTCTGTGGTGCATGAAAGTGCATTGGGACATCCAGATTGGGTTGATGCAGGGCCTGGTTTCTGAGGCAAAGGCTAGCAGGAGGTGATAGGTGCCAAGTCACAGGGTGTCTGACTGGCTGGGAAGGACAAGCCAGTAGGCTGGAGTGGTGACAGAAATAAGAAGAGCCAGACACCTAAAATGCACCGTGCGTGACCTGCCTGGTTCTTGTGTCCATCCATGCGTTGCTCAGAGGCACAGGGCCATTACAGAGATGGGAGCCCGATAGTGGAATTAATGCCAAGGGCTTCACACTTCATTCCTGCCCGCATGAATGGCCTTATTGTAGGGGAACAGAGTGATAGCAGCACGCAGATTACACGGCATCGTGGCAGTGCTGGCATCGTGCCAGCCTGACCTTCGTGTCCCTGGCAAGGCAGGAAGGAAAGCTGTTCTGGAAGATGGGAGCCCTTTGCAGGAATAGGAAGGAGTCCTGGGTCCTCTCTCTGGAGCTCTGTTGGAAGGAAACCTATTTGTCTGGGTAGAGATGTGTCACTCTGCATCTTGACTCCTCCTTATGCTCAAACACCCTTAAACTTGGCTGCACAGAATTAGGTGACGAATTCTGCACTTGGACTCCTCGCTTGTGCAGTCTGGTTACTCAGGGGCCCACACACCCTCTCACCCCACATGCCTCATGGCAGACTAGGGATTTAGTTTGGGTCATGCCTCATGGCAGCCCTGTGCCCATAACCCTGCTGTCAAGTGGGAAGACAGTACAAGCCAGTACATTGAGGCTATTTAGCACTAACCAATGCTGCCAAGAGGAACCCTGCCTTTTTAATCAAGTGTGGGACAGCCTAGGTGGTCCTATCACCAAGTACAGTCACAGACTGAGTGAGGTGAGGGGATAGGGTCCTGTGCACCAACTCCCTCTTGAGAGTCAGTGAGCTAAGACAGTGATAGGGGCTCCAGGAGAAAGTCACCGCTGCTCTGTGCCCTGTGGCTAGGCTCTAAGCCAACCCCTAGATCCATGTGTCCCCCTCTCCAGGTTACGTTCTGTCCGAGCCATACTGAGGGACTGTTCACCATGCCAGGACAACAAGATGGCATGGGAGGGAGAAGGGGGACGGGGCGCAACTGTGTGCTGGGGGCTAACAGCTTCCTCCCATTAACATCTCCCCCACCCACGGCCAGGGTGGAATAGAGGTTAAAAGGATGCGGGGCAAAGGGGGAGAGTTTACTCCCTAGTGACTTGTTTCTTTTTTGGAGGGTCTGGTTCTCATCCACAATTTGCAAAAGCATTTCCTGCCGGCCAGCTGCCAAGGAAGAGCGGACCAAAAATAAACCAGTGCTCAGGGAATGCCACGGCCTTACATACCGCCTGCCAGGTGTACACCAGCCGGGAGCAACAGAGCCCAGGGAAGGGCCACCACCAGAGAGAGGGAACAGAGGATCTTTGCGGGGAGCAGATATGCCCCACAGCAGGGTGGGACGGCCCCAGAGAGACATGGAACTCACCGCTGCAGGACTGCTGTGGGGAGACATTTGCCACTCTGCATCAGGAGTAGTTCTCGTCCCAGACATGGAAGTAATGGCTTTTCTTTTCTCTTTTAGGATGTGACTCGAAAACACCACATCTGGAAGGAGCAGAGTCCCTGGCTTTCTTCCTTGGTGAATGCTGTGGGGACTGGTGTGCCCACCAAGGACTTCCCCGTGGGTGCAGAGGAGCAGGCGACACACTGGAACCCGCCCCGGTGCGGCGTGCCAGACCTCCCCACGCTGCCAGATGGCCAAAACGGGCGGAACCGGCAGAAGCGGTTTGTCCTCTCAGGCGGGCGCTGGGACAAGACCGATCTCACCTACAAGTAAGAGAGGCCCGAAAGCGGAGTCAGGCTGGTTTGGTTATTCCTCTCCAAAGCTCTCAGTCCAAGGTTACCTGGAACACAGCACGCTGTGCTTCCCTGTGACATGCCCATAAAAGCTGGAGGGCAGCCCTCAAACGGGGCAGCGCCAGCCTGGGGCAGGGGAGCCACACACTGATAAATCAGCAGGGTCGCACCCAGCATCTCTGCATCCCCTCACACGTGTGCTCCCATAAAGACAGCTGCTCACCCACCTCCTGTCCAAACACAGTCTACACAGCTCTCGCGTCAACCCCAGCCAGCCCCACATCACCACCACCCATCAGCACCCCGCACACATATGTTCACTTCCCTACATCAAACCTCTGACACATGCAAGGCCTCACCTCCGCCCTCGCCCACTCCTGCTGCGCCTTGGTCCCCCACAGCCACCATTCTGTGAGCTCACCTCACAGTTTATTTTAAAAAGCCCTTTTTATTCTGCTGTTATTGACATTCCCATAAACACAGTCTCAGTGTGAAGTTTTGCCCAAATCGCTCCACACATTTTCAGTTGCAAACCTGCTGTACGAGCCTAAGGAAGGGTTGTCCTGTGTTTCCCACAGGGGCAAGAGTGGAAAAGTGAGCACACTCGTACAGTCTTTGACAGCATTTCAATCATATTGTATTTAATTAAATGCAGGAGACTCTTTCCTCATAGCCTTGGGAGGCTATAGGTAACAGAAAGGCTTCTTCCTTTTTCCTTTGGTCAACAGTGTCAAAGAAAGAAATATAGCTGAGATGAACACATACCAACATTGTTAACTGAAGAGAATGAAAACTCCCTCTGCAGCAGACCTTACAGTCTGGTTATGTTATAGGAGAGCACAAGAGGCATCAGCTGTTCTCAGCAAGTCAAGGTCTCCGGGGCAAAAACTGCTTTTACAGCAGAATTTCAGAAGGAAATCACATCACACCGTTCCCATGCATCTCTTTGAGGGTGGACTCACAGGGGACAGACCTGGGAAATGCTGCAGCACTTTGCTTCAGAGAAACACAGTTCTTCTGCAAAACTCTCCAGAAATGGCCATCGCAAGGTTTCTAGTGAAAAATGCATAAACTTGCAGTGACAAGAGGGTGACAGCCTTGTCACGATGGGAGTGCTGTGATCTCTCACAATCACTATATAGCTGGGTCATAACAAAGACAGCAGCTCCATTCATAAGATACCACTAGAGGAAATTGTAAGTTGCTATCAGAGCCACCAAAAGGACAGGGTGACTGGCACATTTTGCTGCAGACTCCCTCCTCCACTGTTTTTGGAGGCAGTAGAGAAGATTCAGTTCCTGGCGTCGCAGTACCTGCTAATATGAGGGGCCATCTTTCTGTCTAGGACACTGGCACCTTTGTGGGTCCCCCAGCAGTGACAATGACTGCAGTGCTGGTGGGCACAGTTACCTTCACATCAGGCCAGGCCACTAGTGGCTATTTAGAGGATTGATCTGGAGAACTCACCTCTGGGCCCACCTCTGGGCAAGAGAGGTTCAATGATGGGATTTATCTGCTGCACGTGTTGCTTGGAAGACGGTGCCAGAGCAGTGCCTCTATGGATTGGAGATGGTTCAGTGCTAACAGAGAATGGCTACCCTAACACCACTGATCCTACATCTAGTGTCTTCATGACAGCAACGCCCATGTTCATCCCGTGTCTGTTGCCTTTCAGAATTATCAGGTTCCCATGGCAACTTGTGAAAGCTAAAGTGAGACGGACCATTGAGGAAGCTTTGAAAGTGTGGAGCGATGTGACCCCGCTGACCTTCACAGAGGTGCAGGAGGGCCGAGCTGACATTGTCATCGATTTCACAAGGTGAGCATGGTGGGCAGAAACACCCTCCTCCCCAGCAGAGCAGCAGCCCTGCAAACAAGATCCCTAGGCTTTTATGAGAGCAGAAGGAACTGTCAGCATACAACTGAGGCACTTAAATGGAGGCTTGTGTTTCCACTTTCAGAACCTGGGATTTTTTGTCAGTTGAGGGCTGCTTGGTGAAAGTGCAGCAGCTCCATGAAGGCTGCCCGCAGTACCATTACTAATTGTTCATTAATTTTCCTGGTATGTTTACATTTCTCTGCCCTAAGATTTTTTCCTAAGTGGTGTCCTGACTTACCATCTTCAGGTTCTCCATCCTGTCCCTTGACTGAATGACCTAAACGTCTGCCTCAAGACAAATATAGTTTCTTAGTTAAAGGAATCTTGGCTCCCAGTCTAAAATTCACTTTTGGCAAAACATGCACAGGGGCAAAACTTCCCTCTGCTGCTGTTTGCATAAAGCTAATAAAGCCAGTGGAGACTGTCCAAGCAGTGCTGTGATTTGCATTCTGTGTATTTACTTGTGCCTCTCTCAGCTCTGAAGTCGTCACATCTCTCACGGGTTTCCTTCATCAGTCAGCAGCAGGCTCGGCTTGACTGAGGACCTGAGGATTTGGCTGTGTTCTCCACTGGCTGCCCCTCCACATCCCCCTGCCATTCAGCTATGCTGACTTAATCTTGGCTCAAGCAGTCACCTCCTTAATTATTTAGGCTCCACGGTCAACCTTGCTCTGAAAGCTGAACGGGGGAGGAGAGAAACCTCCATGAGAAAAACATAAAAGCTCCCCAGGGCTTTGTATGACTGAGTTCTGCCTCCAGTTCAGTCCCCCAGTGCAGAACTAGATGAATAGCAATCTGAAGAACTCAAAGCAATCGATTCTGACTGTTGGGATGAGCTGACAACAGGAGTGAGAACTGCTGTCCCCTCATGGTGGCTTCGTACCTGGGGCCATATGATGCTGTTCATCGAGGGTACAATGCTGTTTGTCTGAGGCGTGATGTGTCTTCCCTCCAGGTACTGGCATGGGGATAACCTGCCTTTTGATGGGCCCGGAGGGATCCTGGCACATGCGTTCTTCCCCAAGACCCATCGGGAGGGAGACGTCCATTTTGACTATGATGAGACCTGGACTATTGGGAACAACCTGGGTACGGTACTGTTTCAGAGGGAGCTGAGAACACTCCAGGATGGATATCTTTGCACTTAGAAATGATTTAACTGTGGTGTGAGCAGGGCCCCTGTAAAATTCAGAGGCAACAAGTCATTTTTATGTGGTACGTGTCCCTCCCATCGCTTGCAAGTCTACTTGTTTTCAGTCTTTCCTCATCACCTTTCAGCTGCAGCAAAGCCTGTGTCCAGCACAAGGACCTCGATTTCCCAGTGGGCCTATGTGGGGGCAGCAAAAGCAGAGAAGGAGAAACTGCTCCTCTGCTCAGCCACATATCCTGCCATACAGGAACTGTACCCAGCACTGGTAGGAGCCATTAGAAATAAAAGAGGGAAAGGATGAAGGAAAACTGAGGATCAGGCACCAGGTGATACAATCATCTTCCAGAGGACAGTGTAGCAGTCAGGCCTCAGTCCCAGTCCCTGTACACACTGTACACTGTCTGCCTGCAAAGTCTTTTCTCCTTGAGCAAGTCCATAAAGGGAAACCACCCAGGCTTCAGTTCTGTCCCTGTGGCCTGGGAATGCTCTGACTGTAAACAATGCCACATCGAATCAAAACTTACTTTTTTTTTTTTTCCTCTCCCCTGCTAATAATAGATCCAGGGTGGTGGTAGCTTTCTGCTTGGGCACTCAGGGCCTCGCCTCACAGTATCTCACGAGATACTGCAGTCCTGCCTGGAAACACATGGATCAGTGCCCAAAGCATCCACTTCTGCAAGACCCACTCAAATTCACCCAGGTCAATCCCTCCTCCTCCTTCCCAGTTAATCTGCAGGGAGCAAGAAACAACCACAAAGCCTGAGATAAACCCCTGCCCCTCTAGGGTTTCCCAAACATTTTGTCCATAATAGCATTCAAGGCTCAGATAGCCCCTCCCAACTCCATTTCAGTGCCAATTCTATGCCAAGTCAGAACCTCTGCAGGGGGAACAGGATTGTCACGTCTCTGACCCCCCTCACGCTAACTCAAAACAAGAATCACGAAGCACCTCATCTTTCTGACAATCTGGCAGAAGCATTTCTGCCACTTAGGGAGAGGGAAGCTCTGCCAGCTTTTACCTCCCGTTGGGACTGCCTTTCCTAGGTTCTCCCACAAGGACAGCGTTGGAGGCAAACTGGGAACTACCAAATCACATGCCAGTTCCCATCAGAATACAGCTCTGTTCTGCGGCCTTTTCCCCCGCCTCCACGTCTTCCACAAATAAATGTAGTGAAAGCTCTTTGCAGCTAATTGCTATTTAATATGCTTAAAAGAGCTTTATAATATAAACACGGGTTAATCCTTCTCTCAGCACTCAGTGAGACAGGGAAATCCTTAGCCCCATTTTATAGAGGGAAGAGCAGAACCACAGGGAGGTGTAAGGTGTGCACTGGGGACACCCCAGAGCCAGGCAAGAAACAGGACTCCAAGCCGGGGACCTTCTCCAAGGGACACAGCAGTGCTCCTGGGCACAGCTCTTTCAGGCGTGCTGTTGTTCATCTCCCCCAGAGAACCTGACACAGCAGATCTGCCAACACTGGAAAGCATCAAGTGAGGAGCCTGCCAAGCTAAATAGAAGTGTCTTGAAAGTTTGTAATAAATCACTAATGTAGAAATCCCACATTCTCAGATGACCTAGATGTGGCTGATTTAATTGTGTCAGTGCTGTGGAAATTCATCGCTTCAATGTAACGTTAACCAGCAGAGGAAGACTAGGGCTCACCTTCCCGTCGACCCTTCTCAGGCGTTCCTCCTAACAGCATCCCCCCCAGTCCCTGTGCTGAGAAGAGACCTGTTCCCCCGGAGCCAGCAGGGATATCCTGCTTGGAGCAGCAAGATTAGCTGACTTGCATCCGTGCCTTTCTCATCACTTGGGCTGCAGCTGGGAGGATTTCTGGTTGAAGCCAAGTGAATGAATACACTGGGACTTGTCAACAAACAGCCTTTGGCCTCTGCTCACAAGCTTTGCTGTTTATTATGCCTCTTTTTCAGCTTTCCCTAAAATTTAATAGCTTCAAAAAGGATCCATTGGAAGCTAAGTAACAGCTGCTAAATAACATACTTTTGCATACTGAAATCGCCTTCTTTCCTCTCTCCTTTTATAGATGCTTTCAGGTCACGTATTCTTAAAATACGATCTCCATACATCTGCTTGAGTCTGGTGAAGAAGGGCCAGGCCTTGACATTGGAGGAATTTTTATGGATTTATTTTTAAATGCCACCTTCTTGCTGCAGTCCTCACACAAGCAATAAATGAGCTCCCTCTGCTGTCTGTGCGGCAAGCCATTAGCTAGTATTAAACTCGGAGTGTTCCCTCACTGATGCCAGCAGCTCCCGTAACAGATGTGATCTGAAGGGGAGCTGTTATGTTACAGCTGTAACCAACAACTGTCGCAAGGCTGACTGGACAAAAAGCAACCTTACTACCCTGCCACCTACTTCTGTGGGCCAAATTTCTTTGCCAAACTTTCCTTTCAAAAAGCATGTGGAAAATACTCCTTGTGATAGCTCACGACATTCAGAAGCCCCTCGAGACAGGAACTGCAAATTACTGACGTGCCCAGGTTAACACCTGAGTGTACGAATTCACTCACAGCGCTCCCAAATCAGTGAAACCCATAATTATACCATTTGATTCCTTAAAGACACATAAACAGGATGTAGAGCTACACAGCAAAAAGTCTGGGAACAACCCGTGAGCAACATAGTCAAGGTGCGTTTCTCTTGCCTCACATTAGAGTCCTACAACATACCTCAGTGCACTGTCAGTGGCCGATAACTAGGAGAAATGAGCATAAGAGACAGGCATCCTCTCTGCGGGCACAGTTTGCCCCTCTCATACAGGCAGGTAAAAGCATCTCCCATCTCCTCTCGTTTTAGGCACTGACCTCCTCCAAGTGGCTGCTCATGAGTTTGGCCACGTCCTGGGTCTTCAGCACACAGCTGCCTCCAAGTCACTGATGTCTCCTTTCTACATTTTCCGCTACCCACTCAGTCTGAGTGAGGATGATAAACAAGGTATCCAGTACCTCTATGGAAAACCCAAACTTGATCCCAGCCCAACCCCAACCCATCCAGCAGAGCCACCCCAGCCAGACCTTGAAACAAATGAGATCATCAACATGGAGGTGAGTGAACAGCTTGCCTTTGTCCTCTTCTAACACCACAACTAAAGTCCGTGAGACTAGGAGCAGGCTTACGTGTGTTTTTATGGCTGTGCATTTTCCATCCATGCTGCTGAGCTCAGGCAGAGCTGAGCCGAGGTATCCCATACATTCTGCCTGTCTGCCAGACCATGTCCAGGCCAGGTCCCATTGCCAGCTAGAGTTGCAACGTGCTGGGAGGGGATCTTCGGGCAGCACTTGTCCAGCCAAAACCTGGCTGAAACCAGGACAGCTGCTTTAGGGACCCGTGGAGTTTTGCAGTCACAGAGCCGTTTGCCTAGACCACACCTGTAGTGAGTGGTGTAAATCACAGAGGATGGGGATCCTACTGTTTAAGCCTCCTTCTGCCTAGTCATGCCTGAGGTGTCTTCCTCCAAGCAGTGTCACTAAGGAACAGGCTGCATTTAAACAGAGTTTAGGAAAAGCCGCTGCTGCCAGGAGCAGAGGGTGTCAGCAGCTTCTGCCGGTGAGACACTGGTAGGATGTACAGGCTTTCTGTGGACTCAGTGCTAGGGTGGCCAGAGAGGTGGCGGGGGGAGCGGTCTGGACACAGGGATGTCCTGCCAGTTGAACCCCACTGGGCAAGGGGGGACTCCCATGAGCCCAGATGCCTGACCAGGCTGTGCTTTGGCAGTCTGTGCAGCCCGACGCCTGCAACACAGATTTCGATGCCGCGTCTACCATCCGGGGGGAGCTGTTCTTCTTCAAGTCCCGCTTTGTGTGGCGGTTGCGAGCTGGGAAACTGCAGGCCGGCTACCCAGCTCTAGCCTCCCGTCACTGGCAGGGGATCCCAAGCTCTGTTGATGCCGCCTTCGAGGACCCTCTGGGCAACATCTGGTTTTTCCGAGGTAAGACCTGGATGGGGATCAGAGGGCTTGAAAAGGCATCTTCCTTATTGAGGGATATTCAGGACCCCACAAGTTCCCAGGAGAAGCCACCTTCTGGACACCAATGATCCTTCCTATTTGTTTCCTTCTCTGTTTAAACATTTTAGCAGATATTGAGCGGGGGAGATAGAAGGAGGGGTCACTTATTTTAGACACAGCCAGGATATTCTCCTCCTTTGGAAAAAGAACAGTTGTTTTCTTTGAGCCTCTACCCTGGCAATGCTGCTGGCAGCAGAGGATGAAGGAAATGCTTGCTTTCCCTTGTGGATGGAAACAGGAGGAAGAAAAAGGCAGGTTCATTGCCATCCTCAGTCACCAAGAATTAGTGATAGGCTCAGGTATTGCAGAAAAGAGTGCTGGAAATCCACCTTCTTCCCAGAGTTGGTAGACTGTTAGTGCTTTTCCATCAGCGTGGGTCTCGACCTCTCTTCTGCATGGTGCATCCACCACATTACTCCTGATTCTTGCCCATCCTAGTGACACGGGTCAGACCTGAGCCTAGTCAGCTCCTCTTATAGCCCAGATTCCCCCCATATGGCAGGGTCCTGTTCCAGTTCAGGGCTGGTACAGAGCAGAGGCAGACCCTGACCTGTATGACTGCTACAGTAGACTGGATTGCCATGGGGGCAGCCCACCTGGTCTCTGGCCATCCTGCAACAGCACCTCCATCCATCCAACATACAGTGCAAAATGCACTCTGATGCAGTATGGACTGGATTTTCATGATCCTGTTGGTTCAGGTGTGGGAATAGAAAGTCTTTCCTGCAACAGAGTCCTCTGCAAGGAGCAGACGAGCATCAGCCATTGTACCTCCAGCAGCCCCAGGTTGAAGGGAGACAGGAACCAACATCACTACTAGACACTCTACAAGCTCCAGGAATCTTCTCAGCTGCCCTGGGAAGTACTGTGCAAGAAAGAGGCCCCAAACATAGTTTTACAGGTTGCCACAGCTCCTGAGCTTGGTGCCCAGAGGCCTTGCTCAGGAGAGGGACACCATCTTTCCTACTCCTCAGGGGCCTGGATGGAAAGTGCATGTCATCCCAAGGCTGAATTAGCCTACAGAGAGCCTGCGTGCAGAGCTAGGCCATCTCCAGCCACTGCAGGGGTTAAAAACCAATCGCTCATGAAACAGCCAAACTTCCTCCTAGCCATTTCTGAAGCCCAAGACCAGCAACAATCCCTGTTTCAGCTTCACTGTTTTCTTTAATGCTCTTTCCCAGTGCAAATTTAACAGAGAGGATGCAGGATTACATAGCTACCTGGCTGCCCTGTGTGTGCATGCCCCATCTGTGCACTGTGAGATCAAGTACTGGAAAACGCACCAAGCAGCTCTGCAGGCAGCGTTATTGCATAAGCAGATTACCTAGCACCTGACCTGCAGACAAGGGTTTACAGTGCTAAAATTGGCAGGCTCCTACCACGAGTTAAAATGAGATAAAGAAAAAGTATTACATGCTGCAGGGTAATTATAGAGATTCCCATTTTAACCTGAACTGGAAATATTATCAGTTTGGCAACCTCTTGCTGGTTTATGTAGCTCGCTCCTTCAGAGCCACATGCCCCCCTTATGCCTGTGCATGCTCACATATGTTCTCCTCTAAGAGCAGGGCTTGGAGGGTAAGTACAGGTCCCTCCCACTCTACCCTGTGCACAGATTTGGCATACAAGCAATATGCCCCCTGTCCAGTCAGAGGATGACCCATTTTTCTTCTTTCCTCCCACCCAACAGCACCAGGCTTCACAGCATAGGTGTCAAAGGAATCAACGTTCACCCTGTCAATCTCTACAGCTTTGTAAATTGTTTTATCCAACAATGGGTTTTGATCCTCCTTCGGCATAACCAGAGCAAACTCAAAGCTCAGGGCTTTGATCCACTGCCCAAACGCCTACTTGAAAACTACAACCAGACCCAGCTGACTGGAGCAGCTTGAGAGAAATACGCCCTTCCACATGCGTGCAGGGCTCTCCACAGTGATAAGCCTATGAGAAAACAGGCTGGGCAGCTGGATAGCTCAAATACAAAGCCAAATCGTTTATTACAACTTCCATAAATAGAAAAAAAAGACAGCTGTGAAAGCAGTCTTCCTCATCCTACCCTCTGGGCTGGAGAGAGGTGGGAATTCAGCTCCTTGCGCTCCTAGGCTTCAGGTGCCTGTCAGTGACAGTGTTTGTGACAGTGATGGGATTTCTCCTCTCTCCTTTGCCTGGGAGCTCTGCCAAGGCACCGCTCCCAGTTGCACAGCTCACTGCTGAGTTATCAGATACTAAAGAGTTTCTGAGCTTTGTCTCCCTTTTCTGCCTTCTCGCCAGACTCTCGGTACTGGATTTATGAAGGTGAAAGACGGGTTTCTGGCCCTACCCCTATTGCGGAGCTGGGCCTCCCTGCTTCCCCTGTCCAGGCAGCTTTGGTGTGGGGGGCTGAGAAGAACAAGATCTACATCTTCAGCGGAGGCAACTACTGGCGCTTCAACCCTCATACCCGTCAAGTGGACAACATCTACCCTCGGACCATGGCTGACTGGCGTGGCGTCCCTCAGGAGACTGATGCTGCTTTCCAAGATGAGTTTGGTCAGTGCCAGAAGGGACAAGGCCTGCTCTGGGGTGGTCTTTCAGGCTGACCTCGCTTCCCAGCTGGAAGAACTGGGCAGATTTAGATGCTTAATAATAATGGACATTTTCCAGCCATTGCACATGATATACAGTGTATGGAGAGCAAGGCAGCTCCCTCCAGTGGGGAGGGAACTGAGGCTTCTCTCACTGAAGTAGCAAGCCTTGTAATTATTAATTGCAAAAATTAGTTAACAGCTATGCATCTGATAGAGAGAATTCAAACTTCTCACAAAGAAATATTCATGGAGTCTTGCCCAGCTGCTACCACTTCCCACAGAGGAAGAGATGAGATGTCACCAGAACCGCTGCCCACATTTCAGCCTAGGTAGCTGTCCTGAATGAGCAGGCTGCTTCCAGTATTAGCTAGTCCTCCCAGAGGTGTCCCATGCAGTGCCACAGATACACTGGGTGCTTGGGATGACGGCTGTGCAACTCCCTCTCTCCCAAAGGATGTGGTGGAATAACTCACTGGTGCTTCCAGTAATGACCTAAAATCCCAGAGAAATTTCCCTACGGTAACAGATACTCTTTAGCAGGTCTTCACAAACTCCCTTCCATCGGTCCTGTTCAGATCCTAAACTCCCTCTGCCCTTCCAGGGCTAGGCTACTACACTGGCACAGCATATTTAAAATCACCCAATATGTAAAATAAAATCCATCCTGTTTGCTCTTCCATCAAAACTAAAGCCATGTGAAAGAACAGTGCAAGTCACAAATCTGGAAAAGGCTGAAGATGCAGCTAGATTCATTTCACTTGAATCCAGGCTCTCTTTTAGTACTCCACATCCCATGTGCTGTGGTGCATCAGCAAAACAAAATGCTAGGAAAGAGCTGAGCTGTGTGGGCCTTGTCTTTCCTAACCCTTTATCTCCCATCTACAGGTTTTGCCTATTTCCTGAGAGGCCAAGATTACTGGAAATTTGACCCAGTCCAGGTGAAAGTGCTGGAGGGTTACCCACGCCAGATCAGCCAGGACTTCTTCAGCTGCACACCTTCCTCCAACTCCTTCCGATGAAGAGGGGGATGCTCACGTCCTCCACATTTCCCTCTCATCTCCTTTATCTCCAGCAGCCACACAGACACAGGGTTCTCGCTGCCACTCCTGGCTTCCTTTAAGGCTCAGCATCTGATACAACTGATGCCTGTCACAAGTGACAAAGGTTGCTCCTCTCCAGTTCCAGCAGCCTCCAAAATAAAGTGTCTGGCACATTCTCTACAAACAGAGCAGCCACTAAACTGCTAAAGTGGCCAAGCTCTTCCAACAATGGCATCCCAAAAGCCTTTGAGCAAGCCTGAAATGGGATCAGGCTTTCCTAATTAACCTGGACCCTATCATGTTAAACTGATCTGGTGGTATTTCCTATGTTTACATTGCTCACAGTAGCATCCCATTTGCTGTTCCAGACATTGGCCTCAGAGGAAGGATTCCACTGAGATGCCTTCCTCACCCTTAGCCAGGGAGTTTTACGGACACTGACTGCCTATGGAGAAATTCAGACGTGTAGCCATGTTGCCAGGGTCACTTCACCACAGCTGCAATGGTGAATACCAATACCCTGTCACAGCTCTACTCTTGGTTTTATGTTGTATCACTAGTATGCGTTAGAATTTTATACTGTTTTGTAAATAGACAATGTGCCTCCTTCCTTCCAAGACGCTAGGTTTCAGTGCTGGTCACTGCCCTATTGCTCCGTATGTTCTTTTTAAGTTAGGTTCCTGGTATTAGGTTGCTCATTACCGCACTGATGGGTCTCGTCCCACTCACTATTTCCAGCAGACAGGTCCATCCGGACACCATTCCGACAATGCACAAGCCTCAGTTCAGCTCTTTGCACATGCTACACAGCAGTATGGGGAGGAAAGAAAAAAAAAAAAAAAAGGGAAAGGGTCTCTTCCTTTCAAACTCGCGACCCACTCACGCGCCTCACCGCCCCCTCCTCCCTGGGGGACGAAAGGAAGACAGCCGTTCAGCTCCGCGCCGCCCGGGGGCCGAGGACGGCGCGGGGAAGCCCCCGGCCCGGCCGCTCCGCGCTTGCACGACGCGCACGACCCCCGCGATATATACTGTGTATATATTTGTGTACTGTGCTGTACCAATAAACCGGCCTCCTGCCCAAGCGCCGCCTGCCTCGCCCTGCCTCGCCACCGGCTCCCGCGGCGGAGCGTTACCTCAACGCGCGACCGTTAACGGCTGCCGCCGCCGCCCCACCCCCTCCTCAGGGACCGCCCTCCCCTCGCGGTGAGGCGGCAACGGCCGCGCGCGGCCTCTTTCGCCGCGCGCGGCGCCTTTAAGGCCCGGCCGGCGGGGGCGGGGCGCCCCGGCGCATGCGCGAGGCGGCGCTCGGACTAGGCCGCGGCGCTGCTCGTCGTTGCCGCCGCCGCTGCCGCCGGCTCTCGCGCTCGCCCCGCTCAGGACCGCGGCGCTGCCGCCGCCGCCCCGCGCCGCCGCCACGATGATGATGATGGCGCTGAGCAAGACCTTCGGGCAGAAGCCCGTCAAGTTCCAGCTGGAGGAGGACGGCGAGTTCTACATGATCGGCTCCGAGGTGCGGCGGGACGCGCGGCCCCGCGCACAATGGCCCGGGCGGGGCAGGGCGGGACTCGGCCCTGGGGGGGGCGGGGGGATGTCAGGGGAGGTATAGGGGTGGGTTGGGGGGATGGTCGGGGGGTGGGGGGCGCCGGGCTCGGTGGAGGCCCGGGGGGCCCAGGGGGAAGTTATGGAGGTGGCCGGACTCGGGGGGGGGGTTGTGGGGAGCTGGGGGGGGCTGAGCTCGGAGGGGCCGCTCTGGGGAGCTATAGGGGTCCGGAGCTCGGGGGGGGGGTTGGGTTTGGAGAGGGAGGTGGGCTGTAGGAATCTATAGGGGGTCCCCGGCTGGGGGGAGTGGGGAGCCGTGGGGGAGTCCTGAGCTCAGGGGGAGTCATGGGGGGGCTGGGCTGTGGAGAGTCTGTAGAGAGCTATGGGGGGCTGGGCTGGGGGGAGCTATGGGGGATGGGCTGGGGGGGGTCTAGGCTCAGGGCTGGGGGGAGCTATGGGGGATGGGCTGGGGGGGTCTAGGCTCAGGGCTGGGGGGAGCTATGGGGGATGGGCTGAGGGGCTGCGGGGAGCTATGGAGGGTGGGCTCAGGGGTCTGGGCTCAGGGCTGGGGGGAGCTATGGAGGGTGGGCTCAGGGGTCTGGGCTCAGGGCTGGGGGGAGCTATGGAGGGTGGGCTCAGGGGTCTGGGCTCAGGGCTGGGGGGAGCTATGGAGGGTGGGCTCAGGGGTCTGGGCTGGGGGGCTGCGAGGAGCTATGGAGGGTGGGCTCAGGGGGTCTGGGCTCAGGGCTGGGGGGAGCTATGGAGGGTGGGCTCAGGGGTCTGGGCTGGGGGGCTGTGAGGAGCTATGGAGGGTGGGCTCAGGGGTCTGGGCTCAGGGCTGGGGGGAGCTATGGGGTCTGGGCTGGGGGGCACTATGGAGGGTGGGCTCAGGGGGCTGGGCTGGGGGGAGGGAGCATGGCAGGGCTGGGCTCAGAGTAGGGCAGGGGCTATGGGGTGCCTGCTCGCACCTGGGGGGAAGTGACATGAGGGCTCCCGGAGGGGGAAGTCTGTGCCATGGGAGCTCGTGGTGAGGCTCGCGCAGGAGAGGCCTAGGAGTCTCCCCTTGCACCCCGGGAGGGGATCCTGCCCAGCGTGGTGCTGCCAGCCCTGCAGGTCCTCTCCGCTGCGCGCGCTGGCGGCTGTTGCGCGGGCAGCAGTTTGGGCTCTCAGCGGTCGAGCTGGGGCATCTCACCTTTGCTGGGGTCAGCGCTCCCAGCAAGGGCGGCTCTCACAAGTCACACGTGTCTGTGTACATCACGGAGTATAGAGGCTGGTTCCTCTGTGGGTCACAGCCTTGGGCCCCAGTATTATGTCCTGCTCCCCTCTGCTTGAGAGTTGCTGAGCTTTATGGCCTGATGCTCTAACTTGTGACATTTTTGTAGCGTGCTTGTTCGAACATTTGGGATTATTTCAGATGCTCTGAGGTGATTTAAGTCAACATCTAGGCCTTTATGCTTAGTAATAACAACAGCATCAGCCAGTGCAGCCTCTTCAGCCTTGTGTAGAATTTCAGCACCCCAGTGTATTTGCAGAAATGGTATTCTCTCGTGGTGAGAGGCTGCTTCTTGAAGGCTGGACTTAGTGAAGCAAGAAGCAGAGAAATGATTACAGTTGGAAAAGAACAGGAAAAGATGTAGGACAAGAAATCTTGGATAACTTAAATTGTCAACTGTACATGTTGAGCAGGGACTCAAGATCACTCACTCTCTTGAGAGCGTGTGAAATGTTTCCTAGAAGAACTGTAACTGCAGTCAGCAAATCTGCGAGTTTGCAATACCAGATGTGTGCAAGGGGAAAAGAGAGTTGCCTTTTTATGTACAAGCTAATTTCTGTCTGTTGATGAGTCCTGTAGAGAAACAGATAAGATTAACAATTATCTGAAATTAGATCTTAGGACCAAAACGAGTCTTGAAAAACAAACCTTGTTGTGTGGCAGTCCGCAAGTATATTGCCAGTCTAAAATTTTAGTTTTGTAGTCTAGAAATAGTACTTTAGCAGATCTTGGTGTAGCTTTCAGTGTGGGTGTGAATCTTGCACCGAGGGAAAATGGAACTGCTTTACAGATGCCAAGTAAATTTGAGAGAGGATTGTTGTTAGTGTTCATGTTCTATATGTTCAAAGAATTTTAAATAAAACACAAGGCAAGTCTCTGGGCTTTGCTATATCCAAGTGATATCTGGATGGCACAGAGGTTCAAAGTAAAAATAATATTGTTGGACAGCTAGGTATCTGGTTTGATGTAATTTCTAATGAGCATTGTTCATTGGAACAGCAACTGGAGTAGAGGAAACATTAGACTGTTCAAAAATACATGAAAATGAATGGGTTTTCCTATTAAATGGATTATTGTCGATGGATGAGAGTTTTTTCTTATCAGACTAGTGAAATAAATGCTGATAAAAGCTTTTTCTGTATTGCTGCAAAAATTGGGCTATATGCTATATGATGAGCCTTTTGGCAAAAAACCAAAACAAATACATCTTCTCTAGAGGTCCCAGTTGTCATTACCAAGTCCTGAATTTGCTTCGGGTTCTGCTAAATATCTTTCTAGACGGAACGTATTTCCAGGCCGTGTCTCCCCATTCCTCCTTGTAGGTGGGGAACTATCTGCGTATGTTCCGAGGTTCCCTGTACAAGAGATATCCCTCACTGTGGAGGCGACTAGCCACAGTGGAAGAGAGGAAGAAGATAGTGGCATCTTCACACGGTAAGAAGATGAGTAAACATTCCCAGTACTGAAGTCTGGAGGATTGCCCTGAAAACTGTGGCTGGAGATTCAGAAGCTTGTACACCTTTCAGGCTATGCAAATCTCTTCAGATTGCTTCAGTGATGAACCCGACAGCGATGGCACTAGTAGCTCCTGGCTCTACCTAGCAGAGAACCTGAAATGATCACAAATGTTCCAAAATCAAATGTACCTCATGGCTTTCCTGGGGTGAACTACATTCATCACAAAGCAAAAGCCATTCCAGAAGAGGGTTTTATGGTGTGCTGTGACAAAGGGGAGGGCTTTTTTTTTTCCCTTTCGCCACATAGGCAGGAACATTGCCAGCATGTCCTGTTGAAAATGTGATTCTTTACTCAACCTCACCTTTTGCAGGGAATGAGTATTTATGACTGCCAGAACTTGGTGGTGTGTTGCTACAGGTGTAACTGTCACAGTGAGAATGCTGCTGTCTCAGCGTGATTCTTGGTGGGAGACTAATAACAGGAAGTTAAATTTCTTAGCAGAATAAGCTGTTGTACACTCTTCAGGCTAGAGCATAATAAAAATCATTCATTAGAGACTTACTGTCTCCTTCCTCCGAGTGTTCTGCTGACTTGTGTTTTTTTTCCTTTTCCCAACAGAAAATCAACGATCTCACAGTCCCAGAAGATGTAAGTCTTATCTGTGTGCTATTCTTAGCTGTGCTAGAGAAAGAATCTCCACTGTGACCTTTGGTGCTATTAAAATACATACTAATGTCTAATTCTCTTCCTCTGATGTCTCTTTGTGGTTACCCTAATTGTGCATCCTGATCATATACTTAACTTTTCCTTCCCAGAATGTTATGGGCTCTCAAAGTATGCATGGTCTTGGCAGTTCAGCAAGATCTTTCCCAAGGTTTTTGCCCCTTCCCCGAGTCTTCTCCACTTGTGTTCCTTTGCTGAATAAGACTTTAGCTTTCAGTAGTATCTGAGGTGTCTGTTCAGCCACTCAGTTTTTTGTTGATCATTGCCTCTCTGTTTTGAACCTTTGAGTCCACTGAGGATTTATTAATAATTTCCTGGGCCTTTTCGTCCTGAAAGGCCGTGGAAGAGATTTAACATCATTTCAGCAAATTCTAGGTGTGCAGAGCTAAATCATGTGATTGCACAGGGCGACCCGGGGTAGGAAAATATGTTTTTTTCTCTTCTTTCCCTTAAGTAAAAAGCATATTAGATTTAATGCTTATCTAATACTTTATTAGGATTCAAGGACTTCTTCTGAAGTTTTGGGTTTTGCTAGCATTGTTTTCCATCTTAAGTAAATTTCATAAAAGAAATGTCCAGACTCTATAAGCATGTTACACTTCGAAAGAACTAGGCTCACCTGTGGTTGGTCAAAGTCATGTTTTAGTTCTGTGGACTACTGTCTCCCCTTTCTAAAAGCACAGTACAGTTTCCAGAGTTTTCTGGTAAATCCAATCCACAGGGTAAGGTTAGTATGCACTGTTGTGAGGTACAGTGATGAGAATACCTGAGGGAAGCTCATGTAATTCTAACCCTCCCTGTGTCTGGACCCTTAGTCCAAATGAAAGATATTTAAGGTAGAGAGATATGGATGCTTTTCACAAATCTTTGCGCTGTCACTATGCAGCCATTCAAAGGTATCATACTTTTTTGGTCTACTGCATTGTATTTCTTCTCTAAGCTTTATAGTAGGGATTGCTGTTTATTAACTAAGATACCCTCACCCCCAAAAGGAAGTCACATTTGTTTCCTCTGTTCATATGAATGTCAAAACTAGATTATGTTTGTTTAGTGTCATGCACCGTGGTTAGGCTTTCAGTTGCCCCAGAGCAAGTAATCTATCTGAGTAGCAGAGCATCCTGGTTTGTGAGGGAGAGTGGGGGCTTCTGGCAATTCAGAAATGGCAGAGGAAAGTTCTGTGATGACCATTTATTCCATGTGTGCAAAACGCCTTGTCAAAACCTTCCTCTAAAATTAAGCATCTATGAGAGGATGAATGAAGTCCAAAAATGTGTCCTTTTGGGGGACACATTCACTCCAACTCTTAACCTATTTTAGTCCCACCTGCATGGCAGGGAGAGGCTATTTCTATGAATCCTACTAATGCTATATTGCTATATAATGCTATTTTCCATGTTTCACTATTGTCATCTTTCCTGGTAATAGATCATGGCTATACAACATTAGCCACTAGTGTGACGCTGTTAAAAGCCTCTGAAGTGGAAGAGATCTTGGATGGAAATGATGAGAAGTATAAGGCAGTGTCTATCAGCACAGAACCTCCCACCTACCTCAGGTAATGAGCATCACTGAGGGCTGAGATTGAAATGAGTTGCTTGGAAGATGTCAGCTCGTACAAGAAGCACTGCCCTGTCCCATTAGAAATCACATAAATCCATCGTGCAGAGGGGTGCTTGCCAGTCTGTACTAACAAAACATTTGCAGTGTTCGGCAAATGAAGATCTCCAGAGCGGAAGGATGAAGTTACTGCCCACGTAAAACAGGAAGGAAAGCATCAATATTTGATGATACTGCTCCTTCTGCAATTATTTCGTTCAAGTCTAATGGATGTTTTGCAGAGCACTTTCTGCACTATCTTTTGGAGCGGTCGCGTTTCTCAGCAGTCGCCTTATAAAGTATAGACAGAAAATCCAAATACAAGCCTGATATTTATAAAGGTGGATTTATGTGTGATGAGTAGTTGTGAGCTGGAGGATGGGCTTTCTAGAGGCTAGTGTGGAACATAAGTTCCGAGTGGAACAATATTAGTTTAGGTTCTAGAATAAAATGGCAGAATCTCCTAATGGGACTTACAAAGGAAAGCTATACCGTTCCCTAAATAATAGCAGTGATGTTCAGGGTGTACAGCTTAACCTATGGTCTCCTCCTTCAGGGAACAGAAGGCAAAGAGGAACAACCAGTGGGTGCCGACCCTGCCCAACAGCTCTCATCACCTGGACGCGGTGCCATGCTCAACAACTATTAACAGGAATCGCATGGGCAGGGATAAGAAGAGGACCTTTCCTCTCTGGTAAGACAGCTGTCTGCTTCTGACAACTGGAAATGGTTACAGACATGATGCACTGCCAGGATAATGCTGATGTGTTAATATAATATTCTGATTTATCTCTGACAAAATACCTATATGTTCCTAATATAGCGGTTCTTAGTTAAACTGTATGTCTTGAGGCTCTTCCATAGGGCAGCCAGCCATAGTTCAGGCATCTCTCAGAGAGGAGGCTTTCCTTTTGTCAAGAAAATGGTTCATTCTTTTCCTGATAGGTTCCTTTGGATTTTCTGCTGATTTGCTGAACAGCTGTCATTTGAGAGAGGTGCAAATCTTCTACACGAAGGACTGAGACTACCTCTCACTGACATATTCCAGTAACTTTGTCTAATTTCCTCATTGGAAAATGCTCCTGGGCTCATAACTAACTACTTTTTTCTACAGAACAGTTAAGGAGGCCAAGATAAAAGCTAACCCTGGAAAGGCTTCCCTGTTTTGTTTACAGGAATGCATTGTGATGCATGCGATTAAAAAGTGATACAGCAACTTGGTGTTGGTTGCCATAGTCCTGTAAGCTCGTGTTGAGGAGCCTACGTAAAGGCTGATAGGGGAGCTGGAGTATGGGGACTGCTTCCAGCAAACCGTGCCTTCCTTTTCCAGGTGCCAGATGTATCATTTTCGAGTTTCATACACTGTGTTATTGCTCTTTGTGTTAGCTTTGATGACCATGACCCAGCAGTGATCCACGAGAATGCATCCCAGCCGGAGGTTCTGGTTCCAATCAGGCTTGATATGGAAATTGATGGGCAGAAACTCAGAGATGCGTTTACGTGGAACATGAATGGTAGGTAGCAAGGAGAGTTTCCTGAGGGTGGAGAGAGTTGCATCCATCGCAGAATATGAAAAGAGAGCAAGCATGGGTGTGCATGTTCTTGCCCCAGATACATAGAGATTTAAAGCTCTCCCAGTTAGGTGGACTGTCAGGTTTCTTAGTGGATGCTGTGCCACTTCTATGGGTTGTACTCATTCCTGGAGATGTGTAACTGGAAGTGTTTAACTGGCCTATTCTCCTGACCCAGTTCATCAGTTCAGCAGCCTAATGAAATTTATTCTGTTAGCTGAGATACCTTAAACACTTAATGTGTACGGCTCCTTTATGTATGTGGATTGTTAGGCTATGGCTATGTTGTCTCCATGAAGCAAATAGAAGGCTGTTAGTTCAAGTCTGTGTGTCAGAGTGCACATGTTCTTGCAAACCTGAAACTAAAAATGCTTTTAACAGCAACAGATGATGCATTTGGGATTCCCCTCTTTACAGGGTTAATTTTGTGTACTCTGTAAGGGAAGACATTGATTGCTGAGAAATTTATTGATGTCTGTTCATTCTTGTTCTGTATCAGAAAAGCTAATGACCCCAGAAATGTTCTCTGAGATTCTTTGTGATGACCTCGATTTGAATCCTCTGACTTTTGTCCCTGCTATTGCCTCTGCCATCCGACAACAGATAGAGTCGTACCCGACTGACAGTATCCTGGAAGACCAGTCAGATCAACGAGTTATTATTAAGGTAATACAGGAAGGAGCTGAATCACTTGTCTGGTTATGTTACAGGGGAAGAAAAGTACAAAGGCTTCTTTCAGAGCTAAGGAGCTCTTAATTCCAGTCCTGTGTCCGGATTACTTTTGCCCTTTGTGTTGAGGACAGCACCAAGGTGGCAGATTACTAAATATTCATGAGATGATGAAAGAGTTCAGTTAAAGCATTGTGGTGCCCTTTTGGAAGATCTGAACCTTGATAAATAAAGCTGAGTCGTCTTCATCCTACTGGAATTAAAGAATTTGGCCAGGAGCTCTGCAGATGCAATGAACTAGAATTTATCTCTGTTTCTCTTGTCCCGCCTCCACCTCCATGTTAAATTACCTTTGACCAGCTATTGCCAGAGATGGAAACAATTGACTTGTGTTTCTTCCCTCCTCAGCTAAACATCCACGTAGGGAACATCTCCCTTGTAGACCAGTTTGAATGGGACATGTCAGAGAAGGAGAATTCACCAGAGAAGTTTGCCTTGAAGCTGTGCTCAGAGCTTGGCCTGGGTGGAGAGTTTGTCACCACTATCGCCTACAGCATCCGGGGACAGCTGAGTTGGCATCAGAAGACGTACGCCTTCAGGTACAGAACTGTCGTTTTCCTAGTGTGGGTTTAAGATGCATGTTCTTGCTTCATAGCCTTTAGCATCAATGAATCTTTGAACAGCTGACCTGGCGTAGAAAGTGTTTCAATCAAAATTGGTTCTGATGATGGTGTGCACTTGCTCTGTCCTCTTAAAGAATTTTTGTATTTTTTACATACAAAAGTAACAGTGCTTGGCTTCTCAGGTTTATGTGCTCACTGGAACCTAAAACCACCTTCTTTGTAAGAAAGCTTATCAAATAAGAAATAAGTAGGGGCAGTTAAAGACCTTTTCTTATTTGGACATCCTTTTGTATGTTTCCTGGCAATAAAAAAGGCAATTCCCATAGAGCCAGTATCATTTAAAGATCATTGGTTGTGCAAGGTTGGCAGCTTAGTTTCCTTTTTTCTTACTGTTCTAGGTGGCTATCTGCCTTGAAGTGGCTACTATGTCACACATACCAGGGTGGTTAGGTTAGGTTTTGTGGGCGAGGCGTACGAGACGCGGTAGGGAAACAGAGCACGTTGCTTTATGAAATGGGGGGATTCTTATGGATAACAGGAGTTTTAGTGCCATAGATAGGGCTGGAACTAACCAAATTATCCTGAATGCCAGTGACGCCTGTGCAGCTTAGGTCACGTCTTACTTGGACACAGCTCTCTGGGTATCACTGGGTGCCTGACTGATGAACAAATGAAGCAGTTTGATCTAGTGCCTTATGTGTGAATTAGTCAGCTTGTGCTCAAGGATCTTTTTGTATTGGGTGCAATACATTCCAGGGCTGAGTATTGATAATGAAATAGCTTTTGCCACAGAATGAAAGGCCATCCTAATCAACGGTGAATTTGCCTTGTGCCTCCCTCTTCTAATCTATGCTAATGATCAGCCCCAGACACATTTCTGTCTCCTCAGCTTTGCTTGACTCAGACCATGTGCCCTCGCTTAAGCTTTTGCTAAGACTGATTCGAACTGTAGCTCACTACCTTGGCTGAATTAAAGCTGGCTTGATCTTAGGCCCTTCTCATAGCTGAAATGCAGCGATGTCAGGTTTGATCAGGCAGCTTTGTAACTTGTCTCTTAGAGGTAATCATTTCCAGTTGTGCTGAGCAGTGCTCTGTGGTGAGTTACTGTACTGATGTTATCTTCAGTAAGTTGCTGAGCGTACAGGCTTTAAGTATCCACTGATGTGCTAGTCTCTGTGCTGGCAGGTTGTCTGACCTCAGGAAGTTTGGGAGTTCAGCAAATGAAGTATTTGCAGAGGTGGGGGGAAGGTACTGTTGACGCCAGTTTTGCAGACATCCTGGGGTCAATCCAAGAAAATGGGATGACCTGCCCTGGCAGCAAGGGGAAATGTGTCCAGCCCTGTCTTACCCCAGGGAGAGGGTAATGAACGGTTGGTGTGGAGGTGCGTGAGGAGGAGCTGGAGACTGAGAGGCAGCCAGCTGCTGCGGCAAGATCTGCTCCTCGCTCCTCCTGCCTCTGAGGCTTTCTTATCTAGTCAGCCTTCTACTGCCTGCTTGGAAAATGGGCACTCATGTAATCTGGACTACATGGGCACTCTAGGCCAGCTGCTCTTCCACTAGTCTTTCTCTGCTTCCTCTGGAGGTTATTTTCATTCAGAAAATTTTTAGCAACTCCTTGATTCTAAAATGATACCCGAAGTGGCTCATATTAGAGAATGGAAAGAGACTCTGTCACTTGGAGATTGAATTCTTCTAGTGAAGGTATTAGATTGTGCATCCATCCCACTGACGTTCCATGGAGGTGGGGGAGGTGACTTCTGCCTCTCCATCCATGACAGCTGACTGATACTTGAAGATCCAGTGTGGGACCAAATCAAACTGTAATAATGGAACAATTGGGAACGGGCATTCCTGAGAAATGATGGGAACTGGAGGGTAATAGATAGAAATCTGATACCTTTACCACTGCCTCTTCTCCCCTGCTGCTGGGCTGTATAATAACCCACTGCACTGTCTGCATTATGGCCTGCAGTAGCAGACAGTGAAAGTTTCCCTGTGGCTAGACACAATCCTTGGAACCAATGAAGTATACTTTGGTCTGCAGTGGAAATGGTTATAGTTTAGGCTAGCTATACTGGCAAGTGAATTCTCTTCCAGGAAGTTTAGTAGGCCTTCTTGCTGACTGTGGTTTTAGCCATGTTGCCTGAGAACGCCCAGGAGTTTGAGCTTTCTTCTCCATATCCTCTTTCTTGAAGTAGGGAAGTGGCCTTGCTCACACTATTCTGGACAGGGAGCCCTCTTTTCTACCTACAGTTTGTTTATTTACCTTCCCAGTTAATTCACTTCAACAACTTCTTATCATATGACATTCTAATGCCTCCCAACATGCAAAGTATTTGTTCCCAGTTCTTGTCACTTGATGTTTCAGAGGCAGGTTTTGAACATGGACTGAATCCTCTCCCTCCTTGTCCTTCTCCTCTTGTTGCGCATATCTGAGTTAGGAAAGCAGTCAGTATGCATTAACTATTTGGAGGGGGGTTCTCCCTTCAGCTCTCTGCTTCCCATGAGTCTTCCTAGCTCATAGCAAGTAAGGTTTTACTCAAAACTGCCTAGGCTGTCAGGTATTTGAAATTAATGCCAGCCTGCTGTTAATATCTGTAAAGATGTATATCTGGCCCTGATTACTAAAGAGTTCTTCCACTTAGGGATAGTTAAAGTAGGTAGATTTCAGGCTTTCTTTAGATCGCTGCAATATTGCAAGGGGGAAGAGTCCGAGAAGAGGAAGGGAACCCCAACAGAACAAAGTACATGGACATGAGCTGTTTGGAGGGGGGGGGAGGGGGAGACAAGCTAATTAAAATCTTGTTTTGTGTTTTAGTACAAACATGTCCTCCTCTTCCCATTTCTCTTCCAGCAAAGGAGTACTTTGAAACCTTCCTGTGATTAATGATATTTGGGTTCTGTGGTTGGTTAGTTCCTGAATTCCCAAACCACAGGAGTGGTGGTTGCTCCAGAGGCATTCCATTGATGTAGGGAAACAGCCTGCTTTAGCTGTATCAAAAGAACCTTAATATCTCCAGGGACTGGGAGTTTGAGAAGTCATGTGGCTCTTAATAATCTGAGGGAGAGGTGAAACCGTCTTTAAGTAAGTTGATGAAATCCAGGGCAGTTCTTTCAGCTGGTCCACGCTGTTCATGACAAAGGGAGCCTGAAAGCCCAACAGAAGTGGCAGGACTGGAAGCAGGCAGGTAATGTGATTTTCAGGGGGATGGTGTGCTACGATGTTTCCTGTCCTGGTACTGAGTGTTTCTAATGGGGGCACATGCAGTGCTCCATGGCCAGAATTCTGCCCCGAGACCTGGATGGTAGCACAGGCTCTTGCCCGCTGAGCCCATGTGTCTGAGAAGTTACCCTTTCCAGAGAAAGATGCTTCGCTGCCCTGTTGGTTGCATTAGCATGCTCGTGACCTACTGCCAGAGGCTTGGACCCCAGGAGAGGGAGTGCCTTGCTCCACTGTGAATCTTGCAGTCATTCGGCCAACAGCACTGTCCTTTTGTGCTTAAAAAAAAAAAAAAGGGCAGGGGGAGTGCACAAGGCTGAGCATGGTAAATGAGGTAGAAACCATACCAAAAAAAACCAAACAAACAAACAGTTGAGAATCTAGCAGGTTTTCTGGAATCTGTAGCAATTTGGGATTAAAATGAAAAGCCTGTTTTTAAGTGTTGCTTAGTGGACATTGGAGATACTGGAAGTAGATTTGACTAACGCTTCCTCTCAGGATCAGATACAGAAGGCTTTGGATGAATTTTTCATTGTAGTGTTATTTTGAAGACTTGTTATTCTAGATTAATAGCTTTGATGCAGACATAGTCTGTTCCCATGGTGATCAGCAGTTTAATTTCTTCCTGTGAACGAGGTGGCTCTGTGTAAGTGCTGAAATCCTCTGCATGGAGGAATGTTGCAGCAGCAGGAGCCGGATGTGTGTGCGCGCACACCTGCAGGAGCACTCCTCTCTCAAACACTTTGCACAGTTCAGGCTGAGCCACTTTCTAGAATTCGAAGCAAACATTTACATTCTGAGGCTCATCTGTATTTATGCTGGGCTTCCAGCTCCACTATCAATATTTGGGAAGCTACTCATGGTCAGTTCCTGTTGACTTTTGCTGAAAAGTGGCTAGTGAAGCAGTAAACACTTTTGTTCATGTGATAATACAGCTGTTCAGGGCAGACAGATCTCCAAGGAGCAGATCTTGTGATCTGGGACAGGGCCTGCCATGCCACTGCTTGTGCAGGGACTAGCACAAGTGTGGGTTTTCCCATGGCCGCAGCCTTTAGCTGAAACAGCACGTCCCAAAAGACTACCCTTTCTATGAGAACTGGGAGAACAAAACTTGTTCTGCTATTGGACTCCCATCTTTAGGAAGCTAGACTTCTGCCAGGAGCTGCTAGGGAAGAACTGTTAGAGGTGTACTAGGCCAATTATGGCTGGGAAGTCTGAGTTGTAGAATGGCAAAGCTAGATTAAGAGCCCTGTTAACATTCAAAAACTACTTTGGGAGAAGCTCCCAGCGTTAATAAGCTGGTATGAACTTTGCCTGTGCCTATTCAGTTTGAACACCGTCAGTCAGTTATGTAATGGGCCGTTGTGAGCAGGGAACTGCTTCAGCTGCAGTTGCTTTGACAAATCTCTTCTGCAGTGCTGAAAGGAGATGGTAGTAGCTGGTCTCACAGAAACTCCAGGCTCCACAAGATTGTAATGGTTGGCCCATGGCATACTTCAGGAGCCAGCCTGTACTGAGCGAGGCTAAGGAGGAATGCTTAGCAGGACTGAAACATTTTAAATGGCGCTCCGTTGTCCTTGTGTCTTACATCTGGGCCAGTAACCCAGAGGAATGCACAGTCAGACCACTGATGAATGTTGCATTGTTGCCTTCTGCCCTGCCACTGCAGCGAGAACCCTTTGCCAACTGTGGAAATTGCCATTCGCAACACAGGGGATGCTGACCAGTGGTGCCCTCTTCTGGAAACCCTCACAGATGCTGAGATGGAGAAGAAGATCAGAGACCAGGACAGAAATACAAGGTGCCGCCTGTCATTCAGACAGTTATTTTTCTGGCTTGCCGCTAAGACAGAAGTTAAAAGCTTTGATGTTTGTCTTTTTCTGCTGAGAGCCAACTGGCAGGATTTCAAACTCGTACACCACAACAGAAACGCATATCCCTTTTGCTTCAGGATATTAAACTGTTATCACCTTGCTCCACAAACACTTAAATCTTCACTTTAACCATCTCCTGCTTGAAGCAAAGTTTTGCTATGTTTTGTTTTTCTCTCAAGCTCCCTGCTTGTGCAGGAGGATCTGTTTCTATAGGAAGACATTCATCAAAAATACCAGCGCTTCATGCACTGTCATGCTAACTAGAATCCTGCCACAAGGCTTCCTTTTATGTTGGGTAAAGTTTGGTTTGATGTAGGAACAGGCAAGCTCCCAGGCTCCAGCCTGATAGATGTCTACCTGTTTGCCAGCATGGGAGCACTGTTGTGATTCCAAGAGGAGCTCTGCCTGCTCTAGAGTGCCACTGCATAGTATCCCACAAGCAGTCAAGAGCACTTGTACCTACTTGGTGAAATTGCTCCTGCCAGGTAGAAATGAACTGCTAGAATCTCTTCACAAGACGCACTGTTGGAACAGTAAATACGCTGGCTCAGCTCTTTCCTAGGAATTTTGTTACTGCAGATTAACAGATTCAGAATAATTTTGCTTCTCAGCTACTGCAGTTTGAATCACTCACCATAGGAATTGGTTCAATCCAAGTTAATGATCAGAATTCCCCTAAAAATAGTTGCTGAAAAGTAGCATATCATAGCATTATCAACAGGGGCACTCTCAGGTGACCAAGGGAGTCTGTCTAGGCAATAAGCCTAGACACAGAACTGCAGTAACCTCCCCAAGAGTGTCAGTTTCAGTAAAGCTTTGCATGACAGTAACATAGCACTAACTACACCTCTTTCTTTCTCCTAGGCGCATGAGACGTTTGGCCAATACTGCTCCAGCCTGGTAATCCTCCTGTTGTGACACTGGTGCTCTTCCTACAGACTTTATCCCGACTCCTCTCCCCAAATGGATCTAGGATTGGCAGGGGGTCTCTCTGTCCCCAAAAGGGAACACACATTCCACTTGCCAAGCAGTTCCCAGTACTGCTGACTTCTGCCCCCATCCCCTCCATCTAAAGGCCACGTACTGAGAATGCTGCATTAGCATGTGATCTGTCTGAGACCTGTGGCACCTGTTGGAGCCCTTACATACCTGTGTGTGGACAGTGTAAAGATTCTTTTGTATAGGTGCAATATGCACTGTTAGGACAACTTTTTAAATAAAAGGAATGTATGCTACTTCGGTTGAGTTCAGTAAGTTAAACAAGTATCAAATCTTACCATGTTTCTTGCTGTTCTGGCAACTGAGCAGTCCCAAAGCCTAATGCTAATGCTTTTGGGTGTAGTGTTGAACACCCACATGCATTCAGTTGTCCTAAAGCATGGTGGAAAATGAGTCCTGTCCTTTAGTGGATAAAACAGCCTGCAAGCCTTTTGCTGCAGAGGAAAAGTGAGAATAGGGGGATCTAAAACTAGAAAGAAACAAACCATTCTCTGCAAAGGACTGGTCTAGACTGTTACCACAGTTGGTGCAGTCTAATTAACTTGGTAAGGTGTTCAGGTGGCTTACTTGATGAGGGTAAACAGCTCATGACTGGTTAAACTTAGCATTCATTTCTATCAAGTGTCAGCCTTCTACAGTGTCATGCTTTCAAGCCTTTTGTCTGCAAAAACTACAGTTGGAAAAGAACAGTCTCTAAACTGGTACAAAAGTTACAGCCTGCAATAACTTACTGAGACTCCTCTTCAGCAAGTAGCTTTGCTGGGGTCCTTGTCAGACCACAGGGTGGTAGAGGGCAGTCAGTTACAGCGCACAAAACTAAACTTACTCAAGCACAGTGTGTGGTCTTAAATACCCTGAGTACTGAGGTGTCAGGCTTTTGTGACCCTCAAAACAACCTGCTTTCCCTGGAGAGTTTAAAAAACAGAAAAATCATTGAAGTGAGATTAAAAAGTTTCAGCTTGCATTAAAAAAAAAAAACTAATTAGAATCTACCTTTCTGCTGAAGTATGCTGGCTCTTTGATGGAGTTCCTACCTTTTACTGCCAGGAAATGAAGACTGTTGCAAGCAGGGCAGATTTTGCTGGCAGCATGACAGTTGTGTTCAGGCCTCTATGAAAAAGCCAATGGGTTTTGCGATCCTTGCTCATCCACCCATACTGCTAGCACAGTCAAAAAAAAAACATTCTGGCCTTACTTTATCATGTTTAGGCTTGAGTAATAGCAGAGACAGTTCTGATTCCTGGGTGGGAGGGAACTTCTTCCAGATGTTATTCTGCAGAAATCTAAAACTTGCAATTTAGCAATTACTGCAGTTTTATCCTAGGCTCCTGTGCCAGAGTGGTGCTCTCAACATTATTTTGTGTTACAAAGACTGAAAGGTTATTTCAACACATAAGAATGGGATTCCTGCTGCATCTTGGTCTCTGTTGCAGAACACATATTTTGTCTTGTGGCTATAAAGACTCCAGCTCTTCCCAGGAACACTTCAGCCTGTTTTTGTTATGATCAGATGCTTCTCCTACAATCAGTCTCTTCAGTGAATGTTATGAAAACATGCATGAAACTGCTACAACCTTAAACCTAGCAACCATGGTGCTTTTCTTGTACTCCTGGGAGGTGTGCAGTTACCTAACCTTTAAAGTTCACAACAGGCATGATAAAGACACATGAGGACAGCAGCTTCTGTAGTGGACTTACAGGTACCTCCCTCTACTCTTGAGCCCCATAGAAACTGTAGGAGTTGCCCCTCCAAGCAGCCAGGAGGGAGGCAGGGAAGTCAAAGGGTCCAAGCCTCAGAAAGATCAGACTTTCTCTGGCTTTTTGCAACTGTCAGGGCTTTTACCTACTAGGAAACAGCTAGGGGGTAACTGTGCTGCCCTACATCCCAACTTCTGAACTTAGCCTAGTGCTCTCCCCCAAGGCATTCAGGGAAGAATCGACACAGCTTCCGCATTTCAGTCACACACATCTTGGAAACAATTGAGAACAAATTCTTTGCAGACCTTAAGGACAAACTCCTTTCAGGGCTTGAAACACCAGCTCTGCATTATTAGGTCAAGAGCAAAGCACAGCTTGTTGGGTCTGAGGCTGCTTAGCCACCACTAGCACTGTAGCTCCCAGAAGAAGATTACTACTTGTATTGTTCTTTCATCCTCTCCCTCGAGAGGAACCTAAGTGCAGTAAAATCACTTGTTCTGATGAAGTCCTATTTTTAATAAACACAGTGCTTTCATCAGAAGCCCACAAAGAGGATTAGATAGGGATGGTTGTGGTTCAATCTTCCTCTGCCACAAGGCTCCTCTACCGCTCTTTGCTCACATTACTTACAGTGGTTCTGTTAGTGGTGTTTTGCAAGCATGGAACTAGGCAAACATTATATGAGCTATCCCAAAGTATGATGCTTGAGGCAGTGTTATTCTGATAGCTTTAAGGCCTGGTGTAAGCAGACACATGCACCAATCCAGCAAGATCAATCAACTCCATTTAGTACAGCTGCTCATGGTGGGGACAAGCTTGGTCAGCTTTCCCCTGAAATTCAGAGTTTTAGTTTAAGAACTAGGAAATTCAACAAGAGTGGAACTACACTGCTTGCTTAGCCTTTATTACTAGCTCCAAGTTCTACTTCTGGTCACAGACTGGAACAAGCTTTCAGCTCTGCTCTGGCCAGAAAGATGACCTTTCCCAGGTATCCCCTTCTCCAACAATCACACCTCACACTTCCTGCTGACAGAAGCAGGGAAGACATCATCTGGCAAGCCTGCCTTTTCCCTTGCCTGCTTCAAAGCCTGGCACTTTTGAGGACAGTCCTGATCAGTACTGATGACTTAGCCTACAGAGAAAGCGATAACTGCCTCTGCCTTTGGCATAAAAGGACACACAACTGAAAAATAGAGATTTTAATATAAAGACTCTTTGGAAACAAAAAAGGGGAAAGGTGGGGGGGGGGGCCCTCAGAGAAAAGGGAGGGGCTGAACTGCATTCTGCTACAGTAGTTTTTTGTTTGGGAGATCTGACTGTGTACCATGCCAGGGAGTATTATTTGATTGAAAGCCCACAGTGATGTCTCACAACACTGCAAAGGGAGCACTGGTCTTTGTACAAAGAGCAGAAGTGACATGGTACACTGCAAGTCAGTAATAGCAAGAGAAGGAGTAACTGGTTTAAGGCCCCATTGGATACTTACTCCCTGTTGGGTGACTGAGGAGCATCACGTAACTTCCACCCCCTGTCCCTAGAATACTTCTATAAACATTCATCAGTTTTCACGTGCAAAGCTCTGTGGAACCACTTGGAACAAAAGGAAGATGGGTTACCCATACAAACAGCGAAACAGTACACATTAGAATGGCAACTGGTGTTATTCCAGTAGGATCTCTGGGGCACCACATAAGTCCAGCAGGAAGAGAAGAATCTGGTCGCATGGAGAAGTTCTTCACATTATTGTGGACGCTGCTGCTGGTTCTGGTCTTGGTCTCCAGGTTGGTTTTCTAGCTGATCCTCAGGGAGAGGGTTGTAATTGGGATCCTCTTCAGGTGTGTCAAATACCATCTTCCTAGCAAGGGACATGCCCATTCCACCAAGCAGGCAGGTTAAGGTGAGCCGAGGACAATGAAAACCTCCCCAGCCCTCCCAGGAGCATCTTAGGCCTTCACAGGAAGGGTAGCGCTTGGCTGTACACAAAGCTGCTGGTCTATTGTGCAAGCACAAACTGTTCTTTTGCTCAACTTGACCTTTAACCTTGACTGTACCTGCTTCTTTAATGTCTAGGATAGCTTTGATCCTCAGCATGAGGCAGAACATGTTCCACTTTAAGCTATAGAAGTGCATTAGAAAAAAAAAAAAACATATACACAAAAAAACCATCTATCTTCATCTAGTGTTTTCTTAATAACTCTCCAGTTCAGGTAGCAAAGCTTAAGGTACCAGCAACTACTTTATGGGACCTACGTACATATGTATGTAGTATACCAAATGCCAGCATTTTCTACGCTAGAGGCATGAGCTGCTACCAGCATGCAGCTAGGTCCTATGGCTTAACAGAGGAGGGAGCAGCGACACAAGTAGCAGCCCACGCGAGGTCCAGCATAGTTTACTGGTCCAGCCACCATAGTTTGTTGTGAGAGTGATCTGGGTTAGGAGGCAACACAGCAGACCCCAGAGAACATCATCTTTACTTACAGGAAGCCTGGAGTTAACAGTAACTTCTTTCCTCCTGGCTGGTTGGGGAAGACATCTTCCAGGAAATAATAGATGTGACCCACTGCAATCCCTGGGAAAGAGACATCACCAAGGTCAGACTTAGCTGAGCCTCCTTTGCCTGCTGAAGCAGAGTAGCTTGGAGCTTAAAGCACGAGGAAGCTCCAAGAAGCAGGCAAAAAATGCAGCAAGATGCAGGTCACAAGCAGAAGCTTGACCAGAAGGCTGGCCACACAGCAGAGACTCAGCCACTATCTTAAATAAAAGGAAAACCCAGCCACTGTGACAGTGCCCCAGTAGAGTCTATCAAAGCTGAGAGAGCTGAGGCTGCATACCATCTGTTCCCAGTAAGTCGATGGCTTTGACTTACCCAGTAAGTCGATGATGATGGAATTGCCCAGAAGCAGGGAAAATCCCATCAGGACCCAGGGCAAGAAGGGGGCCTGGAAGTTAAGGAGCCCAAAGAAGTTCATGCGGATGTAAGGGTTCCTGCGACTCCACACATACACCAGCATGATGGTGAAAGCTTGGCCCAGGAAAAACAGGCTGGCAAAGAGGCCAAATAGCTAGGAGCTACCGAGTCAAGGAAAGGAACTACTCCATGCACCACCTCACAAGCTCCAGGCGGTGCAGGATGCATCATGACTATGAAACCCAGAATGACAGGCAGCTGACGACCTCAGTGCAAAATGTTGCCCATGCGACTGAGCCTTTCCTGCGCTGGCTGAGATACACTCGATCCTCCCACGTAGGCCCCATTTCCCTCCCTGCTATCCCAGAACAAGGCACCCCTGAGCATCACATACAGATTGCTCACTTATAAGCTGCCTTCTGCAGCCACCAGAAACCTCTTATCTTCACCTCTGCAAAGTGACCGCACAAAAGGGGTCCTGTTAGCTGCTCTTGTATCATTGAGCAGGGCTTGCCCTAGAGAGATGCTAGTCATCCACATACAATGTCTCCCAAGTTAGTGGCACCCTGTCATATAGGGAGAGCTGCAGTACTGCTTGCTGCAGGCACTCTGTCCAGCTGCACCTCCCATCATCCTCGCACAAGAAACTTCTCCAGTAGCCTTGGGGCACCCAGCCCTCCTGCACAGGTACTTTGTCCCATTTGGCTGAGCCACCAGCAGGCTCCTGCAGAAGCCATCCAGTAGTCAGAGCCACCCTCCCAACCACATACACTGCTGATCAGCACTAGTGTCCAACCCCCAGTTAGCCTAGGGTACAGATAATTATTCTCTCCTCCACCATGAGAGGGTGCCTGACCCAAACACTGGGGAAGAGTGGCTGCGATCAGTCCCCCTCAAGTGGCCGAGTGGTGAAGCCAGAGATCTCAAATCATTCCATGGAGGTGGCTAACTTGAGCTACCGTTTTCTCAATGGGGTCAGTCCAACTAGTGCTGCAGCAAGTCAAGGGCAAAATACAGATCTGTCCCCACAGTCATTCCTTACCATCTCCACAGATCAACTGACCTTCCTGCAACCCTCTCATACTGTCCACTGAGCCAATACCTGCTCAGCAGACAGGAACTTCTGCATCATCAAGAGCTGCAGTCCTTCAGGGACAAGCAAGCAAATTGTTACAGCACCTGTGAGCAGGTTTAGATATGTGCCACATTTGAGCACACTTGACCCACAGAGCACCACCATCCTGCAGAGGAACTCCAGCAAGGAGATGCTCTTGCCATTTAGAGCCCTCCCCTGGGACACAAGGAGGCAGCTAGAGGCAGATAGCTCCCCTACTCTTGTTGCAGTCAGACTCCAAATCCACCTAAGGTCAAGCATGTGGCTGTTGCAGACACCTGGACATTGACTAGCTAAACACTCAGGATGGCCAACACTCATGAGAAATCACACATTCTCAGGCTGAGCACCCTGGGGTGAGCAGTGCTCCAAGGTCTCTAAAAAGAGGCAGCTTGCTCTGACAGCCCTCTGCATATGACAGCAAGACATTCAGAAAGTTTTATGCTTCAAAAGGAGATTTTTTTTTTTCCCCTCCCTATCCAGACCAGTTTGTGCTACAGTAAAAGAACTTGCTAGAGAGAGGAAGTATGACAGTACCACCAGCCACTGATAGTTTGCAAGTGCAGACTCCAGGGCTCATGTTGCCCAGCATACTGAAGGCAGAGGATGTGGGAGCACTCCTCCCCTTGACACTTAAGTCTCTGCATTTTTCACTTCAATTGCAGTTCAATTTTCAAAACCAGCCTCATGCCATTCTCAGCAGTGTTTCAACAGGCTCCACCTACCAAGCTCAGGCACAGGCACGGCATTTGCACTGCCTCAGCTGGATGATTTCTCATAGAGCTTAAAGAGAGGATCCTTTCAGGCTGAGCTTCTGCAATATGCTGCCACCTCCTCTTCTAGGAGGAGGCAGCCCTTCTCCTTGCCAGCTACATCAGTGATTCCACAGTCACTCACAGAAACACAGGCAGCTTTTCCTGTATTTTTCTCCTGCTCTCCCAGACATCCTGGCTAGGGAACAGGCCATGCCTTTGGGGACAAGTGTGGGCAAGACAAGCAGCACAAGCTCTGCCATACAGCTAGATATCACCTATCCACAACTGAGTTCCACGTAGCTCAGCACAGCCCTCCCAGGCACACAGGGCATGAGCCTGGCAGGTCCAGGGGAACAGCAAGGCTCTCCGTAGCCCGTGCCACCAAGGTTTGGCAGCCTGCTGCTCTGTTCAGTGGACAGGTGCTTGCTGGAGACAATACAGCCCAAGTACAAAAAGACAAGAGACAAACCCCATGCTACTCACAGCATCTCAGAGAAGAGACCAAAGGGCCTCAACCAACTCAAAAGGATACTGTCATGAGAAATCCTCCAAAGAGAAACATGAAGACAAAGTCAGCTGTCCTCCCACGGAAGGAGCCTTCTTCTAGCATGCGGCAGTACCTGTACCTGAGAGCAGGAGAGAAGGAAGGGGTTGCAGTATAGGAAACTAACAGCTGGCCATCCTGCATCCCCAGCACAGCTTAATGGGAAATAAGCCAGCTGCAAGCAGTTTCATCACAGAAAGCTGCCAGCCAGGTGTCCAAGCCCCAGAGCAAGAACAGTGCAGATTTCACCTCATACCACAGACCCCAGAGAAAGAGTCATCTGTTGTGCTCTGGCCAGCCCACTGTAGCTGGCCAGAGTTCAGCCCCAGGAACCGTCGCATGCTGGAGAGCAATGCCTCAGTAGCACTGCCACCTTCTTCACCTTTTTGGCAGGGGCTGCCCTGCAGCCAGCAGAGGCAGAAGCATAGGGGGTGACTACAGGCACAGCCAGAATTACCTGGAGACTGGCTTCAGTTCAGACCAAAAGACCCAAGGAAAGAAGCCACAGCCCCAGACTGCTATCAAGAAAAGCCAACTAGGGGAAGGAAGATGGGCAGGAGGGAGTCACATCTGAGTTAAAAAAAAAAAAAAAAAAAGGAGCAGAGAGCTTTACTGAGACCAAAGGATACAGAAATATCATGTTGAAAAAGAAACTGAATCCCAGGGGCCCAAAAAAGAGGAAGTTGGTGATCAGCCTCCATATCTGAAAGAGAAGAGAGAGGAGAGAGAGAAGGAGGTGGACAGCCAGGTGTCTTCCCATTACGTGTACAGCAGCCCATCATTATTCACTAGGGACACGCAGTCATGCACCCCTTCACTCACAGTTACCCCAAGATACCAGATAGCTGCATCACCTTCACATGGTACTTCCCTGATGTGGGACTCCCCACACCACTATCTTGCCCTTCTAGGTGGGGGACAAGTTTCCCCCTGCCTTTCTGAAAGGGGCAGAGAGCCACAATTCAGTACATAACCATTCACCACTCTCTGCAGCAAAGCCTTCCCCATCCAGCCGGCCAAGCACCTCACCCAGTAGTGCAAAGGGGGAAGAGACAGGTTGTGAGTGAAACAAGAAGAAAGGTGGTGACCTATGGCAGGGAAAGCCTGGAAGACACCATCCCCATCCAGGCTTCTGTAAGAGGGGGACACCATATCAACACTCTAACTCCCACCAAAGAGAGGAGGTTGGAGTAGGCAGAAAGAGGCAGCCCCTGGAGGTCAGGCAGCACCACAGGCTCACCCCACTCCTCACAGAAGAGAGGCAGAAGGGTGACAGCCCTGACCCAGGCAAGGCCTCACCTGGAACTTCCTGAAGATGAGGTCAGGGTTGAAGTACAGCTGGAAGGGGGTGATGAACTCCAGCTGCTGCAAGAGAAAGACAGGGCAACTGTCACCCACTGCAGGATGCCTGCTGGCCCCAGGGCTCCCTGCCACCCCCTCCACACATGCACACACCCGCCCCCTCAGGGACCCCCTCACCACCACTCCTGCCCCCCTCAGGGGGGCCCAGGGACCCCACACACCTGCCCCCCTCAGGGACCCCCCTCCATACACACACCTGCCCCCCTCAGGGACCCCCTCACCACCACACCTACCCCCCTCAGGGACCCCCTCACCACATACACCTACTCCCCTCAGGGACCCCCTCACCACATACACCTACCCCCCTCAGGGACCCCCAGGGCCCCCACACACCTGCTCCCCTCAGGGACTCCCCCATACACACACCTGCCCCCCTCAGGGACCCCCAGGGCCCCCACACACCTGCCCCCCTCAGGGACTCCCTCACCACCACACCTACCCCCCTCAGGGACCCCCCCATACACACACCTGCCCCCCTCAGGGACCCCCTCACCACACACACCTGCCCCCCTCAGGGACCCCCAGGGCCCCCACACACCTACCCCCCTCAGGGACTCCCTCACCACCACACCTACCCCCCTCAGGGACCCCCCCATACACACACCTGCCCCCCTCAGGGACCCCCTCATCACACACACCTGCCCCTCTCAGGGACCCCCAGGGCCCCCACACACCTGCCCCCCTCAGGGACCCCCAGGGCCCCCACACACCTCAGGGACCCCCCCATACACACACCTGCCCCCCAGGGACCCCCCTCCATACACACACCTGCCCCCCTCAGGGACCCCCTCACCACCACACCTACCCCCCTCAGGGACTCCCTCACCACCACACCTACCCCCCTCAGGGACCCCCCCATACACACACCTGCCCCCCTCAGGGACCCCCTCATCACACACACCTGCCCCTCTCAGGGACCCCCAGGGCCCCCACACACCTGCCCCCCTCAGGGACTCCCTCACCCCACACACCTGCCCCCCTCAGGGACCCCCTCACCCCACACACCTGCCCCCCTCAGGGACCCCCTCACCACATACACCTACCCCCCTCAGGGACCCCCCCACCACATACACCTACCCCCCTCAGGGACCCCCCCACCACATACACCTACCCCCCTCAGGGACCCCCCCACCACATACACCTACCCCCCTCAGGGACCCCCTCACCACATACACCTACCCCCCTCAGGGACCCCCTCACCACATACACCTACCCCCCTCAGGGACCCCCTCACCACCACACCTACCCCCCTCAGGGACCCCCTCACCACATACACCTACCCCCCTCAGGGACCCCCCCATACACACACACCTACCCCCCTCAGGGACCCCCCCATACACACACCTGCCCCCCTCAGGGACCCCCTCACCACACACACCTGCCCCTCTCAGGGACCCCCAGGGCCCCCACACACCTACCCCCCTCAGGGACCCCCTCACCACCACACCTACCCCCCTCAGGGACCCCCCCATACACACACCTGCCCCCCTCAGGGACCCCCTCACCACACACACCTGCCCCTCTCAGGGACCCCCAGGGCCCCCACACACCTACCCCCCTCAGGAACCCCCTCACCACATACACCTACCCCCCTCAGGGACCCCCCCATACACACACCTGCCCCCCTCAGGGACCCCCTCACCACACACACCTGCCCCTCTCAGGGACCCCCAGGGCCCCCACACACCTACCCCCCTCAGGGACTCCCTCACCACCACACCTACCCCCCTCAGGGACCCCCCCATACACACACCTGCCCCCCTCAGGGACCCCCTCACCACCACATCTGCCCCCCTCAGGGGGGACCCTCCGCCCTCACCACGGCGGCGGTGGTGAGCACGCAGGCCGTGGTGTAGGCCCGCGTCACGGCCGGCATGCCCAGGTACTCCTGCGCGAAGCCCTGGTAGGCCATGGCGCGCCGCGACAGCGCCCAGCCGCCCCGCCGGCCCTTTAACACCACCCCCTCCCCCCCGCGCGCCGCCGCCGCCGCCACGCCCCCGCGGGCCGCGTCCGACCAATGCCGGCGCGACAGGCCGCGCGCGATGGCCAATCGGAGCGTGCCTCATGCCCTCAGCCTCCACCCTCCGCCAACCCGGAACGGACCCGCTGCGGAAGGTGACGGGACCGGGAGGGGGGAGGGCCCCTGGGGGGCGGGGCGAGCCCGTAGCCAATGGCAGCCGGCGGCGCCCCCTGCGAGCCGAGAGCGCCGGCCGGAGGCAGCGGGGCGCGTGCCGGGCGCTGGGCCACGGAAAGGGCGGGAGGAGCGCGCGCGCATGCGTGTTAGCGTCCGAGCGGCTGCGCGCCCGCCGTTGGTGCGAGGCGGCCGGCCCGTCGGAAGTGGCTTGGTGCCGTGATCAAACCGACCTTGTCTTCAGCAAAACCCGAAGGGGCCTTGGTTTGGGGTTTGGGGTTCTCGGTTCTTCACACTAAAACCTCTGCTTCCTCTCGTCTAGAACGAGGAGGAGCCTCCCCAGGCTGTGCGGCATCGGACCAGGCGCTGCGAGTTCACGGAAACGAGCCCAGAGACGCCACAGGTCAGGCCGCGGCGCCGGCCCTGGGCAACCACAGCAGGATTCACGCTGAGCTCCAAGGAGAGAGCGAGGCGGCTCAGCTCCCCACATAACCCTGTCAAATATATTACAAAACACTCTTTGAAAGGACCATCTGATAAAGGTCTAAATAAACCTTCTGACATCCTTTACCCTTGTGCTGATTGTGCTTTCCAGAGCTGTCTGCCGTGCTCAGGAGTCAGGTCTAATGTTACAACCACCCCGGTTTCAGACAGAGGGATGGTCTGGTGTTGGGTTTCTGCAGGAGAAGGTTAAACTGTCATCAGATTCTTAATGAGCCCTGAGATTTCTCTTTAAGCCTTCAGTTAATGGGAAATGATATCATCGGTGGGGGAGGGAGTCTTTCTGCTTTCTACCACCTCCAACCCTGACTGCCGTTTGATGAAGAACAAAACCCAGATGGAAAATGAGGGGAAGGCGAGGTTAAAGCAACGCAGCAGGGGAAAGAGAGGAAACAACTGCAGACAGGTGGGCACAGAGGAGACCAGAGCGCCCCGGGCGCTGCGGGGCCGAGAGCAGGCTGACCCGACAGCTCTGAGGAGAAGGAGAGACGCCGCGCCAGGTCAGGGCTGCGTTAGGGATCCTGGGAACGGAGCCGAGGGGGAAGCTTGGGCCTTGAACTGCAGCAGTGTTAAAAAACTTGGGTTTGTTGCTACAAGCTTTTAGTGGGAGGTGGGACAGACGTGAGAGCTCTGGCAGGTGAGACTAGCCAAGCTTATGGGGAAAGAAGTTTTTTTGACTTAGCTGCTAGCCAAAGGGGAACTGCAACCGACTCAAAGAAGAGAGATCACATAAATGAGAGAGATCCTGCTCCTTTGGATAGCAGACCAGAAATTTCCTATCTGCTCTCACTGCCTGCAGGCAATGGCAGAGTCTGAAGCTGAATATGAGCACTGTGACTCCTGTCCCCTACCTTGCTTGAACCAAGGAGATGAACGTTTAGAGACCCTCTGGGGGCAGGAAGTCATCATCTTGGATCTCAGTCTCACTGGTTCCACAGAGGTGAGAATCCAAAGTGATCAATCCCACTCCCTGCCTGTGGAGGACTATGTCCAAATCAGACTACATGAAATGTAAAGACATATCATCAGTTTATTATTTTTCTTCTTCTCCCTTGCTTGCCAGCCAAAATTAGAGAGCTGTACTTGTCCAGGGTTCTGCTTAAGGCCTTCATTTCTAGGATACATGGAGGGGGAAAGTGATGCAATGCATCGAGTAAATCACCATCCAGCACTGGAAGAGGCCAGAGAAATCTCAGTGACACCTCCAGTTCTCCAGTTCCCAGGCAGCTTTCTACCTATGATCTCACTCCCCTCGGAGCTCAGCCAAGCTGGCTTCATGCAACACAGTGTGCCTCGAGGCAGCTTTAGTCTTTATTACAAGCCTTGTCATATTTTATGGGCTTTGGAAATTATGTTCTTCCACCACTTCACATAAACCTAGTTGCATAGCTGCGTTCTCATTGTGCATTTTTGTAGTGATACAGATAGGGCTTCATTTATAAAATCATGAAATCCAATTAAAAGCCTCAAAATAGCAAACTCAAACCCTTTGTCTCAGCTGCAAGAAGATATCAGGGACTGCCAGAACAGAAACCACAGCTCAGGAGTTTCTTTGCTGATTTCCTCCTGCCCTGTCCGGTCATCCCCTCCCTGCCCAGGGACCCACAGCAGATGTGAGCACAGGTCCCAGCAGCAATGATTTACCCTTGTTGTCTGCCATCTGTTGGTTCCCCCTCCTTTTGGAAGCAGCTCAGTTCATGTCATTGTACAGCATCAGTTTCAAAACCCAAGACATCAGCAGCTCTCAATTTCCATTAAAAATGTCTGATATTCAGACTCAACTCTGGCCATTCAAGTCCACTGTTGGATGGGCTTTGAAAAAGGTCTCAGTCTGGGGACTCATGGAACTGCCGAAGGGACTAAGTGTCCCATCTGTAATCTCTCCTTCAGACTGTCCCAGGAAGAACTGAGACACGATGGTACCAGGGCAACTCTCCTTTCTATGCAATATTTACCAGTTCCGCATCCACATGCTTAGCTATAGTAATCTGTTGCACTCACAACTTTTGCAATCCACAAACCAATTCAGAAGAAAATGCCCCCGAAAATGAAGAGCTAGTGGCTAGGGTATTGTGCACTTGCCACTGTGGATTCATTTAGCTTTGATTTAAAAAAAAAAATCTATTTCCTGAAAAGGAATGGATACACAGTGGATACACAGTGTTAGACCATTACTGGGCCCTCCTGTTCTCTCTGTTTTTGTTTCTTCTGTTTCTGGGGTGATTTTAAGGAACATGTAAGTATCTGTCTGGGGTTGCAAGTAAGCTTAACCCTACAACAGAAACCCAATAGCTTCCTGTCTCAGTTTCTGCAAACCAAAATAGCAGAGTTAGAAAACAAAGAAAAAAGCCATTAGCTCTCCCCATGAGTTAAACAACACACAAACCTCAAGGAGGCACATGAGCAAAGATAAATGGGCTGTTGCAGAGTTCATCTCTTTTGTTTGTAGTAAATTATTGTGTGTAATTCATGTTTCCTGTCCATAAATGCCAGAGGAACTTGAAGGCTTGGAACCCATTCTAATTTAGTAAAGACATAAACAACCCCTCTCGAGCCCATCTGGAACTTGTTTTTATCATAACTGTTTTGGGCTCGGTAACGAGTTCAAGATCTATCTGCCCTCGCTAATTGTTTCAAGAATAAACAGACGCTTTGTTTAAAGGCAGCGGCTCCCATTTTGCCCATCACAGCACTTCCCTGGGGTTGCGGGGTAAAAGGATCTGTGAGCCAGGTCAACACTGGCCTTCAGGAGCGCTCAGCGCCCTCAGCCAGAGATGCTCACACCCCTCAGTGCTGATGGGGCAAGAAACCAGCCCCTGGACACACACTTGAAGAGTGTCCGCCTGGTGACGTGCGCTCTCTGCTTTTAAGACCATTGGCATTTTGTCTGTAAGTTCGTCTGATGACCTTTTGTAGCATGTCCTACTGTGACAAGTCATTCCTGGCTTGAGGTATGCACCTCCCTCTATCTAGGGTATGTGGCGCTCAAGGGGAGAGAGTTCATTCCTTACCCACCTAAACCCAAGCCTCTTGCATAGGCTAATGCTCCATCCCACCCACGAGAGCAGAGCCCCAATTCTTTTCTTAATTTGAAAACAAAGATTCCCTCCCCCATTGCCCACCCTGAGCCCCACCCCTGTAGGATGTGAGACCATGTGAGCTCTGCACAAGATCTGACCAGTCCTAGTGCTCCCCAGGACCAGCCAACCCTGAGATCACTGCTGGCTCTGATGTACAAGAGGTCCCTGTGTGACTAGGGATGTGCTGGCACCAGAAACACATTTGGAAAGCAGCACGTTGCTCCCCCATAGGTACACCACAACAGCCAGAGGACCCTTACTGTAAAGATTATTTCAGCGCTCTCAGACTCAGTCCTTGGTGCGATGGACTGCATGCACCAAGAGCTCCAGATCCACCACAATGTAGTGGCTAAGTGTTTCTGCTTCAGCTTTGGAAACACGACTCCATGAGCCCTCTGTGCACAGATAAGCTCTGTAATCGTAACTGCCTCAAGCACTTAAAATATTTACTTTTCAGTGTTTAATGGCCACATATGAATTCTTTCTCCTTCATTAAAGGTTTTCCTATCCCAAATCAGCTAGCTGTACAGTTTGGTAGGTGAAGGCAGGAGAAAGTCAATCATACAGATCTGGATGGGGTTTTTTATATTTGTTTGTTTTTTAGAAAAAAACCTAAGAATTACACTTAGAGCTCAGCTCTCAAAGGACTTATGGTTTGTGCAGGCTTTGCTGTAAATTGAAGCTTATGTAGTTTTATATTTCCTATGTCTTGTAGTCCAAACATATAGTTCATACAACTTTATTTCTGGCATATCATGAGAAAGAAGATTTCACCTAAATCTCCTTGACCAGAGTCCAATGACACATTGAAATAAAGCACCTCTTCCAAAGCAGCTTGTGATCATGAGCTGAAGACATCAAGCATGAGAAACTCTGTCTCTTTGCATGGTTACTTTTTCCAGTGCTTAATCAGTCTTGTTAAATTCTTCTGCCATGTGACCTGTCCTCTACACCATAGGTCACCTCCCACAGCTGTCAGTGGGGAATATCCTTCAAGGGCCTTTATTTTGTAACATTCATTTCATAGCCATTGTGGCCAAATCAACAACTGACAAGCAGTGCTTGTTTCTTATAGAAAGACGTCTATGTTCAGCTGCACAATAGCACACATACAACTGAGCATGTTGTCAGCTGCTGAAGACCCATGCAAGGAGTAAGAACTGGTATCGGTATTTTATTTTTTACCAGGAGCAGGACTATTTGTCCTAACCCAGGTGTCTCCCCATAGGCCAGGGGACAGCTGTTATTAAAAAAAAGTATATTTAAAATGAGTTTTAAATAAGAAATCAGGATGGGTTAGACACTCTGACACCCCTGCACATATCTTTCTCTCCTCTGAGGGGAACATTCAGGAATATTTATTGCCATTTGGCGGGGTGTAAACACTCTTTGCTTACACTCAGGAACAGAGATTTTGTTCAGCCAAGCAGTTGTTCTCTCTGGCCTTCAGTTTAAAGTAAGCCCCTGCACCAGTGTATGAAACAAGAGATAAAGGAAAGGGAACAGCTCAGCCGCTGCATGACCTACAGCTCAGGGTGGTCTAAGAAAAGATTTCAATTGTTTTTAGTATTTTAGGCTTTCTAGGTTTTCCCAGAGAACCTCCATTGCTTATCAGGAGGATGAAAATGTAGGGTGCTGATCCAACAGACAGAAGATAGAGCCGTTCCACTGATGTCCAAAAATCCTAGCTGGCGAGTGAAAGCAGCTAAGTTCCCTTGGCAGCAGAAACCCTCACGTCCTCAGAGGACTCAGCTCCCAAGCAACATTTCATGCATCTCTTCTCCATGGTCTGGAAAGCATCCCAATGACTTTGTGTGGTAACAGAAGCTCTGTCAGCATTGGGTCCCTGCCCTGAGAAACCTCTGCAATGGAACCCACTTCCTGAAGTTCTTATACGGTGTCTCGAACTTACATAAACGGGTTTTTTTAATGAACATTACTGAGCTGCTGGAAGTCAGAATAATGGTGTCACAGCAGGGCACTCATTTCCTACCAAGAAAATCCCTTTTAACGGCTAAATTCCATAAACATTGCTTTCACCACAAAAACAGCAGATTTGCTGGTGGTTTCATGAGAAAGCTGCTTGTTTGTAGATGATGTTATTTGTCTCCTCCTGCAGTTTGAGTGAATCCTGCAAGAGGAAGGACAAATAGGCAAAGGTATTTTGTGTTTCACTATGATGGCCCTTACAGGAAAGAGAGAATGCCTCACAGAAATCACCAGCTTGGGAGATAGCCAGGAACCAGTCAGAGAACAGCTCTGAATCTCTCCTGTGATTTACAGCCCAACGTTTGTAAGGAGAGTTCATCCTGTAGACCCAAGCCTCAGAGATGGAAATGGAGCCCCTTTTGTCCTCCTGCAGTGTAACTGCAGTTGGTCTAGGGGATCCTGGGGTGAAAACACTCTTAAAATATAGGAACTTTTCAGCACATGGCAGATAAAAGAGCATATGTTGATAGTCTTTCCTAATGGCAGGATTACTACTTATTCCTGCAGTCAGCTAATTACAGGTACAGAGTGCCACCACATTCTCCAAATAACTACTCTCCCATGCTAATGGCACCTTATTTCACCTTGATGATGACAGGTTTGAGTTCAGTGAAAAAGTATTTGAGGGAAGAGGGTTGTAGGTCCCTGTGGTGGTAGTGCTGGATCTCTGCCCATTTAATGTGAAGGCTTTCAAACCCTGGAGTCAGAGTAACTGCCATGAGGTGCTTACACCCTGGTGATAGGCTCTGTGACTGGAGACTTCCCCTCACTTATACAAACTGGGACTCTGAAATTGTGAGGACCTCTCCTAAGGACTGAACACCAGGAATGCTGATTTTTGCAGCAAGAAGCCAGTTAGAAACACAACCAATGTGAATACCTGTCCACAGCAAAGCATGGCTCACATAGATGCTACATAGGAGAAGAGATCTATCCACCCACTCTTCATCAACGCTGTTACTAGAAAAGACAAAGAACAACACCGAGGAATCCCTAATTCTAGTCAGTCTAGTCTCTGCACACGTAGAGTCTCTGGCCACAACTGATTTACACCCTTTCTGGAAAAAGTGAGGACTGTGAACAGCCTGTGACATAATCCATGGTATCTCACTGCCCACCTGTGAGACTTCACCTATCTTCTGCAGCTGTCATAAGCTCACTTTGCTATTTGCCTTCTCTCACCAGAGACTGCTATAAGCAACTGCTTCACTTCAGTTGCACAGCTTTCAAGATCTCTGTTTTAACCCCCACATTAAAGGATGATGGAAAGAAAGATGACGAGAACCTTCTGCCTCTCCAGCCAGGTCTGAGACAGCTGGAGATGCCTCTGGCAGTTCCTGGAGAGGAATGGGTTTTGGAGAGGCAGGAGGTTGCTCTGCACAGTTCAGGGAAGGTAAAGGTGAAATTAGCAGCAGCCTGAGGAAAGCCCCTTGGGAGGCTCAGCAGAAGCTGCAACACATCTACAGACAGCATCTGCCCCCGTGCCCTGGTGTCCAGTACCTCTAGGATTCCCTTTGAACTGTGACCAATATTGCCTTCATCTTCTGTTAAATAGAAGAATGTGCACATATTTGCCTTGGAAAAACAAGGCAAAGCAATGGTCCAAGCAAGCAGTCCTTGACCAGGTCATTGTAGAAAGATATATTTCTGTGTTTGACCACCAACAGAAATGAGAAAGATGCATCAGATTCATGATGTACAGGCACATGGAACGGACTGAGACCACACTGCCTGGGTGAGCTGCATTCCTTTGCCTCTTACCCAGCTGCAGACGTGCTTCAACATGTTGGCCTCCACCTAAGGCGCTAGAAATGGAATAATCCCCATCTACCCCAAAGGCTTCTGTGACACATCACAGTGACTAAACAACCAGGGACACTCCACCTGCTAGCCACAGGCTGAAACTCCTGTACGCCATCACCCATGGGGAGGAAGACTTGCACTTGGTGGTCCTTGCTGCCAGCAAGCAGCAGTCCCTGCTTATGTGATGCTAGAAGAATGGAGAAAGCTCTTGCCTAATACAGAATATTCGTTTTGCTTCCTGGAAAAGATCTACCCAAAACTAGTTCCATTCAGAATAGACAGTAGGAAGATACTTTTTTAATGTCTTACAGTTCTGGATATATGCCGCCTAAAATATGTTTCAGTGGTTGTTTTAGCTTTTACAACTATGTACACTATTTTCCCAATGAACGAGTGGATGGTGGTTGGATTTGCTTCTCTAAGTTATCTTCTGGGAACTTGCTGGAAGTAGTCCTCCCCACCATACACCACAGGCAGCAAACTGCTGGCACGTTTGAGTCAGAGCCTAATACAGAAACTTTGTACTTCTCCTGCCACTTAGTGGCTGAAGCTGATGCAGCACTCTGTAAACGCCTTCCGCCTTACACAGACGCGCATTTCCAGGTAAGAGTCCTGTGATGCTGAACAGGTTTGTATTTCTGCTCAGGTGTAGTAAACTTGACTAGGGCTAGAGGGACGTTAAAAAAAACAAAACAGTTACACTTATTTTGAACACTTTGAAATCAGTCAAGCCGCTCATAAATTGCACTCTGCAGGATGAAAGGACGTTAAAACACTATCGTTACACCGAAAGGCCAGATATTATGTGAAACAGCAGCTCTGCTATTACTGCCAGTAATGATACTCCTCTATCCCCACTGGGCCCCATCTCTGGGATTCAGGAGTATGCACCATTTCCCACTGCCAGAGATGTCTTTTACAGAAAGAAGCAACCTCCCACTGCTGCCTTGCCATCTTCTGCAGCTCACGTGCAAAAGGCAGCCATTTCTGGAGCGATAAGCAGCTGCCACGTTGGCCAAACACGCTGCACAAGGCCTACCAGCTACTCTGTCCTGATTCAATGATGCTGGTTTAAAAGAAAAGAGTGTAAAACTCACACCCTAGTGAACGATAAGCCAAAAGACATAGATGAAAGGTCGCTGAAGAAGCCACTATTGCAGTGGAATGAAACCTTTTTTACTCATTAGAATTTAACTGGAGCCTCTCAGGCAGGTTTCTACTGCATAAAGCCATTTAATTTTTAATCAGGATTTTGAAACAGAGCTGAGTTTCAAGGAAATTGGCTGTCAATTGCCACAATGTGACATAAATCCATTACATGAAGGCTCTTCTACCATGCCTATATGAACAAATACGATGGAGCTCAGTTGATTCCTTGATCAGTATCTCCCAGAGTACAAAGATATTTATAGTCCTCGGTAGCATCGGCCCCAGCTGCCCTCAGAAAGGAGCTCCTTCTGAGGCTGTAGAGAGAACAACACTTAAAACCAGACACAGTGTAGGATAATGCTGGGCATGAGGTTGTTTTAATCAGATATTCACTCTTCTCCCAGCAGCCCACCATCCCATACGCACCTCTGCGCTAGGTTTACTTGCAACTCTACATATTAAACATTGATGCAATTTAGAAACAAAAAAAGTCACACTGCATAGGTAAAAACAAAGCCCTCTGCTTCCTGTGACATTAAGGCTGGAGATGATCATTCAAGGACAAAACAGAGGCCTGTAAACATTGCTGGTTGCTCTGTGCCAGCCTATGGAGAGGGAACAGGATTGCAGTCTTTTGTGTATGAACATACAGTACCTTGTCAGCAACAGTTGAATTGCCTGTATGTTACCAAGACATAGACAAGAAAACAGTGAAGAGGCTTGCCATAACGGGCTTTTGGGGGCTCATTCCTGTCACTGACAGGACAGAGGGAAATAATCTGTTTTGTCTTTTAGATCCTAGGTTGAGTCCATGACAAATAGAATCAGAAAAAGCTTTGGTTTCCTTCTGCTTCAATCACATTCAATTAGACAAACACTACAGGGGAACTGTGCCAGGTGCTTCCAGAGGGAATTTATTGCTGTAAACTACACTGACCTTCAGGAGGATTTAGGCAGCTCTGGATATCGCAGAATCATTTCCCTAAACTGTCATGTACTTGCAACAAAATTAAATGAACTGCCTCTTGCTAATGATCATGCAGCCCTGTTTGGAGAATGTAAATCAGCTGGCAGGACACCTGCCAAGTCAAGTGTCTTATCGTAATGTAATGGATGACTAAATACACATTCCAGTGCTGGAGATTTAAATAATCCTTTAGGGCACAGCTGAAAGTACCAGAGACTTTGGCAAACAGAAGCAAACCTACCGAAGAAGATGAACAAGCTACAGAGATTGGTAAAAAAAATCTATTTTACTATTATTGTTGATGGATCAAATTCTTATTTTAATTTTAGCAGGTTGCGTGAGTACTAGCAGGTACTTACAGAATTAAGTTCAAATTCTCAGAGTCCCTGGGATAAAGCTGACAGACTAATGGCTCTCCTGGCAGCTCAGTGCCACCACAGTGGCTGGGACAACAGTGCAGAAGCTGAGCACTAAGGAAGTTTTGGGAAGGTAACACTGTAAATACAGCACGGCTCTAAGCACAGAACTGTTCGATGGCTCTTGAAGGGAGAAGCAAAGCACCTTCCCTGAGCCCAGAACCACGAAGGAGCTCTGTGATACGGGAGCTGATAGGTGACATACTCCATAATGAAAGCAGGGAAATTAGCCGGAGTGATGTTACATTTGTAGCCACTGCAATGAGAAAGGAGGCCAAATGCCAAATGTAGGGAGAGGAAATCTCTCTACACCTCTCAGCTGCACACCTGGTGCAAGTGGGAAGAGCAGAGGTCTCAGGTGCACAAGCCTTAGCTCAGTTCTCAGTAATGAGACAGTGAAGTGATGCAGCCAAGGGAAGTGTGAGTGAAATGCAACTGCTTCTAATGGGGACAGGAAAGGGCTCGCCCGCTTGCAGGGTTGGAGCAGCCCAGCTTCATCTCTGTCCTGAGAGAATATCCTGTCTCAGGCTGTCACAGAAGTTATTTACAAGAAAAGGCTTTGAGGAAAGAAAATACCTGAGATTATTTGAATCTCTGATTTTAAAACTATTGGGAGACTAGCCTCGATAGATGGCTCTGTAAGAAAAAAACGCATAGAGCACAGAGGACTCCCTGGCTTTGGGTTGTCTGTCTTCTTCCCAGAGTCAATAGTGTCACATACATGTAGTGAGACAAAATTCAGCCTGAGGTGCTCCGCGCTGGTGATCAGTAGCTCTTTGAGCCCCATTGCCCTGCAGAGCTGCCCCCATGGGAGGGTTTTGCAAGCAGGAGACTGTTAAGGGCTATCCTGGGCCTGGACCACCCTGTGCAGGAGGTGTCAGGCTGAGAGCCTGGCCACAGGCAGCCTCAGGGTCCCCAGCAAACTCAGGATGGGCTTGAGACATGGGCCAGCACTCCCAGCCCAGGGACAGCAGGAGGGCAGAGCTTGCCAGTCACAGCATCTCACATGCAGAAGGGGAAAGTAAAGGCACAGGCACAAAACAGGCGTGAGCTGATGAGGACTGCAGGTGACATGGAGACCAGCCAGCAGCATGGTGTGGTTGCATCAAGGAAGAGGCGTTCACCAACAGTGGGATGCAAACGGAGGACATGATGGTGGTGCTGACCCTCAGCTGCACTCCTCTGGTGAAGCAGCAGGTCAGTTTGGAGGTGATCAGACGCTGCAAAGTGTCCAGGCAATCGTGGCAAGAATGACCTGAGATTTACAAACCTGACAGAGGAGGAAAGGTCAACGAAACTGTGTTTCTGCAGTTTCCACACAGAGTCCCTGACTCTCCACAGTTAGCCCCAGTGTTGTTCTGCTGTGAGACACACATTCGTGCTATACACAATCAGGGCATCGTAGTGCAAGGGGAAAAAAGATGCATGCTTTGTGTTTGCAGACCTCACACAGCTCTCATACAGTGTCAGCCAGGATGGCTCATCCTACGTCCCTCAAAAACCTGGCAAGAGACCTCACTTTTGTAGCAACACCTGCTCCCAGATGCTGCGTGAAGCAATCCCATTCCCTTGTGTATGCTTCTAAAGGCAGAATACCAATGTTTAAATGGCAATATAAGCAGTCGGCATGACAGATGAAGAAATAACGTCAGGGAGACACAGAACACAACATAGGACCCACTGGCTGCCACATATTTCACCCATATCATAATATTAAAAATATAGACAATATTCTGGCTGAGTAAGAAAATATAGACTGATAAGCACAAGAACTTGTAGGAACAATTGTGTACCGAGAAAGTTCAACAGGGAGACATTGTTTGCTCTGTACAAAATGTGAAGCAGCATAAGAAAGGGTCTTTGTTTTAAACTAAAAGGAAAGGAAAAATAAGTATAATTTCAAGGAAAAGATAGAAGAAATAGCATGCTGATGAATCAGAAGCACACAGGATATATATAGCCATGAGAAAATCCCCAATGCTACAGGAAATCTGTCCAATAGAGCTTAGACAGAAATGGGACATAAGACATAAACTTTTGGCAATGTTCCTTGAATAACTCGTCACGTGAATCCAGATTTTTGAAATGAACTGAATTAATGGAAGCAATAACACAAGTCTGTACCAGTATTTATTGTTGTTGCACACTTTTAAAGCACACAGATATTAAATGAAAGACACTTGCAGACCTCTGTCCAAAAGCTGTCCCAAATGCTATGTGAATGGCAATGAATTATAAATATTATTTTGCAGTAGTGAGCCATGTAGTTTAAAAATTTGTATTTTTTTCCATCTTTGGCACCTCCTATTTTATGAAGATGTTTCTAGCCTCTTCTGATCTTCACTTTACACTATTCAAAGTGTGAATGGGCCAAATTCCTGCTGAGCTACTTTATTCTGTGCAAGAAAGCCATCCATTTTCTGTCCATCTTCTTCAGCTTCAGAATAAGATCCTGATCTTGACAATATGCGCTGCTGGGATTGGAGGCACCTTCCAGTATGGTTACAATATCTCCATCATCAATGCTCCAACTTCAGTAAGTACTGCTAGTCCAAGAGCTTCCCTCTGAGACAGAAGCCAAGCTTCCTGCCAGCAGGCCCTTAATGCCTTCAGTTGGGCCCTGAAAAATGGCCTGTCACCAAGAATGTGCAGTTTGCTAAAACTAAGGATGGAAACAAATGGATATGTGGTTCCCTCTGGATAATTCACAGCTGATGACCTGATCAGCCACCCTTAAGGAGCACTGAGTGTCACAAGATGTCATTCAAAAGCCTTATTTCAATTACTCTAGGAAATCTAATCCTGAAATTTTCCAACCTGCATCCTCTGAAATGGAGTTTTGCCCCTAAATTCAAAGTTGGAGCCATGAAATACATTTTTAAAATATTCAAGATAGTTAATTACTATATAAACCAATTTCAGCTGTTCAACAGCTGCAGTTTTACACCTTTAGCACCCTGATAAAAACACATTTGAGAAGTGGAGGCCATTTTCAACCAAAGGTTTGGAGGCACGGACCCAGAATAAATGTATCTATTAAGAAAAAAGCCTTTACAATTATCAGGGTCCTTAATCTCTGTGTTGCTGTTAAGCAGCACTGCTCTTCCCTTGCAGTACATTCAGAGGTTTATGAATGAAACCTGGCTGGAGCGCACAGGTGTTCCCCTTGAGAGCAACACGATACTGCTTCTGTGGTCTTTCACTGTCTCCACATACCCTCTGGGAGGACTCACTGGGGCTATTGTGGCTGGTCCCATGGCAATCATGTTGGGAAGGTAAGATGGCATTGAATTCTGCTTTAAGCTTTGCCTCTTCCATTAATCCAAGCGGAATTAAGAGCCAAAGAGCAAAATACCCACTGTAGTTGAAAAATATGAAAAGACTTTTTCCATCACATTTGAGATATTTCATATCTCAAAACCCAACGTGGAACAGCTCTTGCCCTCTCGTTATCTTCTGATAATATTCTGACCCAGCTGAAGTGTTAAAACAAGGACTTCAGCTCAACTCTATCACAGTAGGCACCTACAGAGTCACCATCATTTTTGTGCCCAGTTTTCTGTCATCCATTCAAACAGGAAATCATGACAGAACTGACCAAAGCTCTTTTTCAGAATGAACTGGGGGAATTTGTGGGAATGATACCCTGAAAAAGCAGAGTGTGTTTGCAAAGAGAGCAGCTGTTGCAGCACAGCTCCTTTTGTTTCACAGGCTGTGTCTCCCTTTTAGATATTTCAAGAGGTATTGGTTAAATCTTCAGAGCTGCTTTTCTTCCCTGTGCTTGAGTCTCTGCACAATATCTGTCTCTCCCCACGTATGTTTCATATATAGCTCTAACCCCAATTCTCTTCAGAAAAAAACACTGTTACTAAGCTAAACCAATAGGAAGTTACGTTTTACCTGCCTCTTTCTTGACCCCAAGAATTTTCCTCTACGTGCCATCACTTTGGTATGCTCCCTTTATATGATGAAGAAGGCACCTGTATAGTTTGGGGCAAGAGGAGCTGTCTCCTATGGCTCACTTGTTTCATGGTTGTGAAGGATACTTGGGAAGGATACGGCTTTTGTATCCAATGAAGAGTTTAGAGATTTCAGGATGTTTCCTTGTACTACTCTGGAATAAAATCATTTCCCTTCATGGATGACAGAAAGAAAGAGTGGCTTCTGGAGAGTATGCAGGGCATTCAGATGGGACCAGAGAGAATTAGTGGCTGTTCTGGGGCAATAAAGTTTTTTTTTTTTTTTAGGGGGGAGGGTTGGTTTTGGACAGAACTTCCACCTGGGATACATGAAAACTTTTTGACAGAAGCTTCATAATGTTCATCCTAGTACATGAAACGTACCTGTTTCAACAAATTGGCGTTTTTGGACAAAAACACATACAACTTACTGAAAGAATACCCCTCCCCATTCAAAAGGAAAACTGCATGAGTGCAAGAGCAATGAATCTGGGTGAGGACCCTGCGGTGCCTTCAGTGCATAGAAAGCTGACCCTGCAGGGACACCCTGTGGTCAGGCTGGTAGTCAGATATGGTCCTAACTGCGTGAGCCACGCAGATTATCTGTCAGTGCTGATGCCTGTTATTGTAACAAGACACCGAATCTGTTGATCTGCCATCCACACACAGTCCTCTCAAGTAGGGTTTGGGGTAACCAGCACTTTCTGCTGTAGAGCTGAGCAGCCCACCTTGAGCTTTTAGGCATGGAAAGCTGGATCTGCCATGTGAAATATTTTATTCGATATCTAAACCTTGATCTTATCTGAGCTCACAGCTGTGTCTCTTCTCTCTGAAGGAAGATGTCCCTGCTGTTGAACAATGTATTTGTGATCATAGCCGCAATCCTGTCAGGATTCAGTCGAATGGCAAAATCCTTTGAAATGATTATGCTCAGCAGATTCTTTACTGGCCTGAATGCAGGTATGGAAACGTGAGAAACAAAACAGGACAAATGTGAGAGAAATATCAGCAAGAAATAGAAGAGATTTAAGTAGGAATCATCCAAGCCATTAAAACATTTTGTCCTTTAGTCAGACCACAGGTACATGAAGGAGGAAGTTGCATATACAGATTTCACCTTTTGCTTCTAAGGATTTTTTTTACGCGTACACAAGCAATTGTGTTTGTGTAATACACGTATGAATTCCGGTTTGTAGGGTGCATGCTAGGAGGGGAGCCCTAGGAGAAACTGAGCTGACAGCTGATCCCTAACTGCTTATAAGAATGTTATCAGCCACTCACCAGCGTGAGTACCAACATTAAACTTTTCATAGAAGTTCATCCTAGGGTATAATGATTGACATAAATGACTTAAAATATGATCTTCCCCCCAAAATGGGGGGCTAGAGTGAAGCACCATTTACAGCCTTGCGTTGAAGTGCTGAAAAGACTATCGTACTCAGGCTCAGCTAGGTTATAGTTTTGTTATCCATTACTACTCATGAGTATGGAAACGTGCGTTTAGCAGCTTATGCAATGACTAGGAGGAAAATGAAACGTTTGGGTAAATCATAAGACTGACACATCAGTCATCGTGTGGTCTGCAACAGACAAAAGAGCCCAGCTGGTGACCTTGAGAGGTGATTGGCTGCACTTGTCCCCATCTTCTCTGTCTCCAAGCTGAGGTCAGTGTTTTTCTGCCTTGCCCAGGTGTAAGCATGAACATTCAGCCCATGTATCTGGCAGAAAGTGCCCCAAAGAAGCTCAGAGGAGCTGTGGCCTTGACCTCTGCATCGTTTACAGCCCTGGGGTTGGTGCTGGGACAGGTTATTGGACTCAGGTAATGTACAGCTACAAGCCCAGTTTATACTCATTAAATCTCTTTCTTCTCCTTTTTATTCTTTTTTTTTGCTTTACCACCCCTCTCTTTTCCAGTGCCCACATGCAGCAGAGGATGCTGGGCTCTTGCCATGTTGTAAAATGTACTGTGCAAGTTATGGGTTTTTTTTTTCTCCAGGGAGCTACTAGGAGAGGAAAATAGCTGGCCGCTCCTTTTAGCTAGCAATGTGGTGCCTGCCCTGATCCAGCTCATGGCTCTGCCTTGGTTCCCTGAAAGTCCCAGATACCTCTTGATTGACCGAGGAGACAAGGAATCCTGCATCTCTGGTGAGTCCAGGGTGACTCTCAGCCTCTCCCTGAAAGCAGGAGATCCACTGGTTGCGTAGATAAACAGCAAAAAGGTGGATTGCATAGTCTTAATATACAGTCCAGTTTGTTCAGCCCACAGCAATTTGAAACATAGGCTTCTTTTCAGCACAGATACTCTGATAACTCTACCGGCCTCCTTAGATGAAAATAAAAGCTTTAAGTCGATACCATGCCTATGTCACTGGTCCCATGATATGGCTGAATATTTGGATGATGTTTTTCTAAACCAGAGGACCATATCTGATCCGCACAAAATATGTAATGCAGGCTATGTCTGTAATTGTTTCTACTACTGCACCCTTAAACACTGCCCAGGTGGTGGCTGGGTATGTATTTGTATGAACAACTACAGTAATTCCGAATGCTGATGAATGTACACTTTTTTTCACCTTGCTTTTGTGCAGGCTTGGGCTCATATGTTTTGAGAATGGTGCCACAGCTTTCATATGTGAGAAGGGTCACAGCAAATCCCAAACATGATCGCTTCCTCCTTCCAAACTAAACAACGTGTTATGATCTTAAGTATTTTGATGTATTAAGAAAAGTGAAAGGTATCTTCTTACAAAAGACTTTTTCCTACAAAGGTAGAGTCAAAAGGTGGAACTTGTGTTCACAATGGGGCATACGTCTTGTAACTATGAAGTGAAATAAATGCTGGCTGAAAAGCTCATGACCAAATCTGAAGCCAATTCATATTAAGGGATTTGCTTAGATTTGTAGCATACAAATTCCCATATACAGAGAGGCTGGAATTAGTTGCTAGGAAACGTGACCTATGTACCGAGAACATTTAATTCCCTTAATTTCCCAGGAAAGTCACTTGAGAAGCAAGTCAGAAGCATGGCTGCTGAAATGGCTCTGGTTGGAAATATTCCCTTGTCAAACAAGTGAGGGATTTGCAGTCCCTTTTCCCCCAAATTCTTCAAGTGGCTGCAGCACAACTTGCCATCTCTGTTTATGAACCCAGAGGCTGCTCCACAGCTTTCTGTAGCCATCACTTGCTGCTCAATCCCTCACCCTGCAGAGGGAGGCAAACGGAAGATAAAGCGCTTTGAGTTCAGGGGAAAAGAGGTTCCTTTTGTCCTTGCAGCGCTGCAGAAGCTCAGAGGCCACTGTGACCTGAGTGCAGAGCTGGAAGAGATGCTAGCCGAACAGGCTGCCACTGAAGGTCAGAGAGCAAAGAAGCCCTGGGAGCTGTTCCAGAATCCAGCTGTGCGGTGGCAGCTGATGAGTATCATTGTGCTGAGCAGTGCCATGCAGCTCTGTGGGAACGATTCGGTAAGCAGCGTGGCAGCCACAGCAACCAGCAGCACTGCTGTATCATGAGACAGGGGTGCAAACTCCTGGGTTTAAATTCCTTCTGCAGCAGAAAGCAAGCTTGCCTACACTGCCTGCAGACATCTTGCTGAAGAAGACATGAACAGAGTAATGAAGGAGTCACTTTTCCCAGTGGGAAAAGTTAAATTGGAATATGTAAAATGATAGTATAACGAGAGCTGAGTACAAATACCAGATCTGTGCTACACTGCCTCTTTAGTACACAGGATAAATCCCTTTCACATCCAGCTCTGGATGAGGTGAGGAAAGTTAGATGGAAAAGCCAATAAATCATGGAAAAGAAGATAAAATCTATGTACGTTAACAGTCTTCTGAGAGATCAGGAAACAACAGCCTTTCATTCCTGATGGGAGCCTCCTATTCCTACGGGTGCTTCCTCTTGCATCTAGTATACAGGGCATCATGGAAAAGGCCTTTTTTTTTTCTAGGGAGCAGTCTGTATGTAGTACACTTCTAACTGTCCTGCAATATAAAAGTCATGTGGGTGTTTGCTTTGCAGACCACCTGCTTTGAGAGGCTTTTTCATCAACATCTGAGAGCAATTTTCAGATGTTTGGTTCCCAAAGTGCATCAGTGCATTACGGCAACATTCAGAGGGACGCTGTAAAAACTGCCCTTATGACAGGACATTGGTCATTCTCTGCATGGTGCTTCGGGAAAAGCAATGGGTTGTGTTTTCAGGTATCTTCCCTTACAGTTCTCTCCTCTCTTTTCTCCCCAGATGTATTTTTATGCAGCTTCTGTGTTCCAAGAGGCTGGAATTCCACAGGAAAAAATCCCCTATGTTGTAATCGGCACAGGGAGTTGCGAACTGATCACCTCTGTTACATGTGTGAGACTCTTAATGCACTCCACTGACCTGCAGCTCTGTTGACAGTCAGGAGGCTGTTAATAACAAATTTCAGATTTACATTGCTCTTCATCCCAAAGAAGCCCTTTATACCCAGCAGTCAGGCAGTTTCTCAGCATTCCTGTCCAGACAGGTTAATGTGGAAGTCTTTTGCAAGGCACCGTATCTCCATAACTGTCTGAAAACTGCTGTTTGAAAGGGTTCAAATGCTTTAGCTTTTTGTCTGTGTATATGCCATTTTCCTGCATCCTCCACCTTAAAGGCTGAAACTCTACAATTAGAATTCAAAAATGAACATTTCCAAAAATAACCAGAGTGATTATTTATCATAACAACTGTGGGCACAACTCAGAGGCTAGTGAAGAGAACAGTAGCAGATGGACTCGGTTAAAAAGTGCTTCCGACTGCTCCACTCAGGCTTGCCAGGTGAGGTCTGTCCAGTTGCCTTCACCATGGCAGAGGCTGACTTTCATCTCACAAGCTGTTCCTGGCAGTCTGTGGCCCTGCAATCTTTCCTAAGCACATCTGAGGGATGCTAAAGCCTCCAGATCCTGTCACTTTATGATAACAAGTTATGGCAATGACCAAGTTGCTCAGCGGTCCAATGGGTACACATGATCCAGCCATATTGTATTTTTAGTTTTAGTTGATTTCCTTTTCTCTAAAATAGACATCAGGAAAGAGAAGCAAACTTAACACAGATCTGGAGAAACAAACCTTTCAGCTCCTTAGCTTGCCACTTCGCAGCACCAAATTTCCTTAGATTTTTAGTCCTGATTAAAAAAAAACATACACATACAAAATAGCTGCTACGTGAATCTCCCTGCCACCCAAGGACACAGCTCAAGAAGCAGAGGAACTGTCTCCTTCTGCTTCATGCCACTATAGGCAGTGTCAGTTTAGCCTTAGCTAGGACACCCTCGTCTCCCCTGAACACCCAGCTTGCCTCGCTCCTTGCCTGACATTCCTGCTGAATGGTCTATCTCTTTTTGCTAAGAAGTGCATCCCTGAAGTAGCTGTAGAGCAAACTAGGCACTGAGATCTGAAATGGGACAGAAGGAGTAGGTGGGAAGCATAATCAGATATGAAATATTTTGTCTTGCTTTGCTGTGTTACTTTGTGCAGAACATGATCATAGACCGTGCTGGTAGGAGGCCGCTGCTCATGGGGGGGTACAGCTTCATGGCAGGATGGGCCATCGTCTTCATGGTTGCTCTAAGCCAGCAGGTAACAAACTTCATTTAATTACTGACGGGAAAAGAAGTCTGGGCTTTGCCTCTTTTATGACTGGGGTGTTGAGTGATGGCAAATAAATGCAAGTGCCCTAACTGATCTTCCCTTGTTCTCTGTGGCTGTAGACTCAGGTTAGCTGGATGCCTTATCTCAGCATGGTCTGCATTTTTGCCTATATCCTGAGCTTTGGAATTGGACCAGGTCAGTTCCCTACACGTTTTCACTGAGTTTTGGGGGTATTGCTGGGGTTTGGAGATGCCTGCAGGCCGCTTATGGAAACTGGTAAGCTCTGCTCAGCCATAGCAACCCAAAGGAATGAGGAAATTTCTGCCAATGATTTTCAGCGTTTCCCAGAGACTTTAATGCCCCTGGTAAGTCAAGAGTTGTACAGGGACAGTCTGTGCTGTTCTGTCATTTCTCCTTACAGAGAATCCCATCTTGGGATGGCATTTTGCAGGTGATGTTTGAAAGGAATCCTGAAACTAAATCATCAGTCCTGGATGTGATGCTTATCTTAAAGGGACAGCAAGTTTTTGATTTCATACTCAGTTTGCTAGGGCTGTATGCCAGTACTTCTACTGCTTCATTTTAGTCCTTAAGGTTGATGGCTCTGTCATTAGATTATTTTTTTGCATGTACCTAGGAAGTACAATTTCCATGTCTATTTGTTAGCCTATTAACATGCATTTTCTTGGCAGAATCCATCAGTGTCTGTGTTTGTGTGTGAGTACACAGGTTGTGTGTGTGCGTGCACGTTTGCTTGGCATGTGAGTAGACGTGAGGCCCTGTTCATTTACATCAGTCTGAAGTAAGAGCAGGTAAGAGAAGACTCAAGCTGCAAGTGTCAGATACTACATGGGTTGGAAGTAATTCCTAGACTCGGTCTCTACAATGTTTTAGTGTTGAACTAATTGTAAGCCATTCTCCCAGTCTGATCCTGATGAGAATAACGTGGATTACAAAACCTTTCCCAGAAGTTCATTCTAATAGGAGAGAGTTTGTATAATTAGCCACCTCTTAATATTAACTTGAAACTTCCCCACTGCAGCTGATCTCTATTACCACTTGTTTTGGCCTTGTTGACTAGTGTGACTAACTTACTGAAAACTGGTCCCTGTTCTCAGATGCCTCATGTTGGTTTTGCTTGTTAGTACCTGTTCTCTTGTTTTTCACATGGTATCAACAATATTATAAATTTCCTTGCCATTTCTTTTTCCAGCTGGTGTAACAGGAGTTCTGCCCACGGAAGTTTTTGATCAAATGTCCCGGCCAGCTGCTTACATGATTTGTGGCTCTCTGCTCTGGTTCAATCTGTTCCTGGTTGGAACAGCCTTTCCATTCATTGTGGTAGGTTCTCAAAGCAATGCAGTCACCTGCAGTTCTTTAGCATTTTCTATGAGAGAGACTGTGACACTGCCTAAGAAAAGAGACAGGGCCTAGAAACACCATAAGCTGCAGACACACAGCAAGAGAGCACTGCCATGAAAATGACCTTTATGAGGAAAGTGGGCAGGAACTCCTCTAAACCAAACTTCCCATGTGTTCCCTACAGTGATTTCTGATGTGAGGCTAGAATCAGATTAATCTGCGGCTCTTATGGTCAATATTCCTGCTCTGTCCTCAGCTGAGAATGGCCGGGACTAGAGTTGTGACATAATTCCCCTTGGCCAGACTCGGCACTATTCCCTAAGGTGTTTCCTATATTGAAAGGAAGCAGAACTCCGCAATGTGCTTCTGTCTTACCTCCTACAGTGAGTCCCCCTTCTGTACAATTACGTAGAGAGAAACACAGAAAAAGACATTTTGAGATACTTTTCTTGCTCTGTCAAAAGATAAGTTATGTTGGGGAACTGCTGCATCCAGGCATGTGAGGCCCTCATCAGTGAACACAGAAATACTCCCTGGGTGAATTTAGTCCATGCAGGAAAGGGGTTTAGTGGCCTGTCTGTCATATTATAGAATGTCTACAACACTGTCTTGTTTTACTTCCTCCCTCAGAAAAGTCTAGCACATTTCTGCTATGTCCCATTCTTTGTGGTCTGCATCTTCACTGCTCTCTATGTTGGGTTCTTCCTTCCTGAGACAAAGGGAAAGTCCTTCCTGGAAATCTCGGAGGAGTTCAAGAAACGGAACTTCAAAACCCAAACCCATGCATTTTTTTATAAAGGCCCCGAGGAAATCAAATCCACCATGTTGTAGCAGGATGCAGAAAGGAAGAAATGAGGATGGTATCTGGAGGAACTTTAGCAGTGGTTATGCTCTCTCATAGGGGCATAAAGAGAGGAGTACGGTCACTGAGAATATATTACTTCTTATATATATTACTATATAGACAGTAATATGTAGTAATATATGTAACATATTCTGTGTGTGTGTGTGTGTGTGTGTGTGTGTGTGTGTAATATATATTACTATATGGTAATATATAGAATATATTACTCTGGTTTCACATTACATGTTTATTTTATTTGTTAAACTCCTCCTAAGCCACCCCGTGTTCTTCCTTCCTGTCTGAAATGCTAACACTGACTTGTCTGTCCTTTGCCAGCTTCTGGGGACAATTTCAGTGACTTGCTTCCTGACAAACTGTTTGGAAATTTATTTTAAAAAACAGGGCCTTGTGTCAGTGCTCCTGTTGTTTCTGTTAACAAGTGATTTCAAATAAACTTCTACTTGTTGAGCAATATTGAGCAGTTAATTATTTTCAGCTATAAAGACATGTGACAGAAGGATTAGGAAGAAAAGCTTCTAGTACTTGCTAAGTGGCTTATTATACAACTGACTTTTGGGCATTGTTTTGGGGACTATTTACTCTGGGCTGGTTTTCTTCATGGCTTTTTTGTTGTCATGCAGTCCTATGTTGTAAAGCACTTGTAATCCTCTAGTCCTGCTTGTCTTGCTCTTACGGACACTGAAGATGCATCTCAAAGGGACCAACACCCATTGTACACCTGTAAGGCTGAGTACGTGGAGGAGGGCTATCAAAAGCCAGTCTTGGCTTCTGATCCTCCATCTCCTGCACCCTGTGCAAGCTGAGGCTGGAATGGGCAGCTTCATCCTACATCACTGATAGAAGGACCTTCAGGGGTTATCTGGAGCTGGAGCTGCTTTCCATCCATGAAATTTCCAGCTGCCCCCTGCTCCCTTCTCCCCTCACCTCCCCACATCCTGGGACACATGAGAGCCAGCAGCGGCAGACCAGTGTTCATCAGTGTTAATTTACAAATTGTCCCAGTTTGGGGCCATTTTCCAGTGACAATCTTTGGCTCTAGATAAGCTGCACAAAGTGGACTTGGTGGACCAGAGGACTGCTCTCGGAGGCTATGAGGCTAGCACTGAAATATCCCAAAGTCAGCCTATTTGGCCCATATAACTGAAGCACTGCTTGAGTCTCCCACTGTGACAGGTTTCTTAAAGCAATCTTTACTTTGTAGGCTGCAGTAATACTGCCTTCTCGTCTTCTTTCTGTTATCTCTAGTGTATTCATCAAGCTGCTGCACATTGATCCATGCCTCAAAAAGCTAAGGAAAACGTTTATACTATACCTCAGGGACATACAAATATATCTGCCAGTCGGGCAGCAGATGAGTGTGAACCTTGCACTGAGAGGCATACCAACAACCCTCTTTCCCCTAGGCTGTTTCAGTTAATTACTTAGCGCTTTTGCTGCCAATGTTTACCCTTTCATTGCTCAGAGCTGTTTGAGGAGAGTGGGGGCTCACAGGGACAGCACACTGCTCCAATTTCAAAAGAACATTTTTCTGAATGCTGCACGGTTGTCAGTGTGGCTCCTCATCCCTGCAGTTATCCCTGTTGTCCAGCTTTGAATCATTAACTTACGAGTGCCAAGGTACTAAATGCATTGGAATTCCAGGTCTGCAGTCTAGGACACGCACAGGTTCCTTCATTATCTGCCAGCACTGTCTCCTATCTGTAACAGTGGAGTAGGGAACAAAGAGGCAAAAGCATTTGCTGTGGATATCTCTTCTTAAAGTGCTTTAAAAGGCCTTTCACAGTAGTCCCTGTGCAGATTTAGATCTCCACAGTAGAACGCTCCTCTCCGCAACACATTCCCAGTTGTCTCCACAGAGCATATTGCAAAAGATGCAGACGCAACACTGATCCTTTTTAGCCACTCTGGTACAGAACAGGGCAAAGCTCCTCATTTAATATTGCCTTTCACAGACATTGGGCTGATCTGTGATGTTTCCTCCAGTTTCTTCTCACAACCATAACCAAGCCTTCTCTTTTCTTTTGGTTTTGTTGGTACAAAAGTCACAGCACTGCTGAAGGGCGTAGCAAAGAAGAACATGGTACGTTGGTAAAATAAGTAGCTAAAGTTTCTTTCTGTGTATTTTTTTAACTAGATTTTTTTTTAACTACAAATTTTGAAGAGAATGAATGTAAACGTAACACTTTCAGACTGTATTACTGTCATGCTGGGCATGAGTTGGAGAGTCAGTTCTATTTCTCAGAAGAGGAGAAATAGCCTACTCCACTGCACAAGAACTATCTTTCACTACCTAAAGTATACAACATAGCAAAAAGAAATCTGAACTTCTGTAAATTTGTGGTTGATGCTATTTTAGAAGCTGTTCACATGTATACATGGGCCACTGCAGGTATCTTTGCTCTTAGATGGCTTTGAGATTTTGAGACAACACAATCAAGAGCAAGGCTCCGTGGAGCTGGGAACTGTAGAAATACTTTTCAGTTTACAGTCTGGAGAGAGGGGTGAGGAGCAGATGGAGAGAGTAAAACACATGGGCAAAGCAAAAAGTGCCGGCATGATCATGATGGTACCAAAGTATTCTGTAGTTCCTTTAGTGAGGATCAGAGAAAGGATGGGAGACAGAACTGAATCGATGAAGACAAGGCAGTAGAGAAGATTCAGGATAGCAAGCAGGGTTGAAGAGACTGCCTGGGTGGAGGGAGAGGGCTGGCACAAACTGCCAGGCAGCACGGAGAAAAGTCAACTGAAACGGGGAGAAGTCCTCTGACACCCATAGGTCCTCATCTTAGCCACCTCTGTGGCTGCTCCTGAGAGTCAGGGTTTTTCGTACTTTTCCCCAGGGTCCCCAAGGTCTCCCCAGGATGGAGACCTGCTGCACCTGGCAATATGAAACATGCCTGTTCAGAAATCATACACACGTTCAATTTACTTTCTGAGTATCAGACCCTGTCCTGCAAGTGCACATGTATCAGAAAACACTAATTCCAACTTCCAACATTTCTTCTGACTATGACCTGAAATTGGGTGTCTTTGGACTGATTAAGCAGAGACAAACAGTGGTTACATTTTAATTGGTCTAGCTGGTCACATTTTAATTGAAGCATTTAACAAGTTGGTTAATTGTTACAGAATTAAAACACCTTCATAAACTGAAAAAAATATATGCCACTTCTTTAGGTCACTTATCTTACCATGTGAAGTGTTAAGCACAAATACATCTTAAAAAGAAAGGTGATTCTCAGAGACTTATAGTTCATATTACGGTTTACAAATCAAAGTGCTTTACTAATCTAATCATCACCATGCATTTTTAGGTTGATTGCTAACCATCAGACCAGAAAATAGTCACTGTGCTGTCCTCAAACAATGCTGCTTTGCACAAGCTACCTCTCACTTCCAGCACAGCTCACACAGTAGCTCAGTCCCAGCCTCTCTGGTTGGGACTACTCCAGACACTGAAGACACACAGAATCTAGCCTGGTAAACTACCACGTATAGCCACTCACCAGGGGAGACACTTGTTCCTTAAACTACTTGAATAACTTGTAAAAGCCTCTTAACAGAAACACCCTGGTTACTGCTAGATAGAGAGGCCATTTTGAGAATTATGGATAAAAGTAAAGATATAATTTATTTATTTTACAATCAGGAGGTAACAATGATATTCAACTTTCCCAGCATCTATCATATATTACAGGAATACAGACTTGAGCTTTCAGGCAATGGCTATTAAGTGTCATCTTAAAGTGTCATCTGATCCCATAATTGAAGATCAGAATGCATAGGCTCAGCCAGACTTAGTCAAGTCTCTAAGTCAGGCTTCAGAAGGCTTAAGATTTAAGGAACCAAGAAAGAAGTTAGGAGCCCCAGTGCAGGGCAGACCTGAACACACCAGCTTCTGTGACATACAGCGGTGAAATTTTCTTAATGCGGTCATTTGTGGTCTCACATCCACAGAACTTTAGAATAGAGGTCTTCTCACCTCTGAAGCACCATTTTATCTATTGCTCCATTCTACAACATTTCTATGAATAGTCAGTATATATTAAACACATTTTTGATTTATGTTTAAGGGGAATACCTAGTTACAGCCATGTCCTCTAGTGAGTTACTCTGCTGCCAGTTTTCCATGCTTACTACACAGCCCTCTTCCTTTCAGCTATTTCCTTTAAGAATACCAAAAGGACATTGTCTGAACAGAATGGCAGTTCTCCAGAATGCAGAAGTAAACCTCTAATAACAGTATGTTTTAAGTTGAAGAACATTTCACTATCTCTTGCCTCTGTTATGCTCAACAATGTGTGGTTTTAGCCATGGGAGCATTTATTGTATCGAGGCTCAAAATAACAGTCAGGTACTCCTTTAAATGTGATGACTGATTACCAACCCATGTCTTGCAGAGTCTAAGCCAGTCCACGCCAGTATGCACCAGGCCCTGGACTTCCATCAGCGTCCTTTTTATTGTTCTTTACTCATCTCCTGCAGCTCTTATTGTCCATTGGCTGTCTCTACAACTTCTTTTCCCTAGTGACCTCGTATGAATGTACAACCAACCAAAAATATCCGCAGTTTCATCAGTAACCAACATAATAATGACAAACCAAACAGTAAGAACCTCATGGCAAACCAATGAGAGTGTGAACACTGAGAGAGAATGAAATGACATGCTGAAATATTATCCCAGGCTCCTCCTTCTCTCTATATATAGAGTGACTTTTTCCAAAGTATCCAAAGAAAGCATCATGAAAGACCTAGCCTGCAAGCTGAGACGCCTGCCTTTCCATGCAAGCTGGTATATATTTCTCTTTTTTCCCCCCAAATAGAATTTTTGCAGTACATATTTTTCTCCTTTCCGATTTTCTAAAAAACCCTTTGCATAAATTCAGTAGACAAAGAAAAATCAATCTGAATCAAATCTCATTAATAATAATGAGGTCAATAACACAAGGTATAAGAGAGATATTAAATATTTCACAGAGAATTATTTTTAAAAAGCAGTGAAAATGAACTGAAGAGTACTTTTGTATTTAATTTCTGATACATGACAGAGGAAGACAAACCATGAGAGGCCAGAGCAGAGCAAAAAAAAAAAAAAAAAAAGAGGCTGCATGATTTGCTAAATGGAGGAGGTCTCAAAGCTAAAAAATTAAAAATTAAATTAAAATTAAAAAATTTAGAGGAGTTATGAATAAGCAAGTAGCTGAAAGATGTAAACACCAAGAGATGGAATATAAGCATTTCTGCCTAGGGAAGTATAGGGAAAGATACTGAGAAAGAATAAAACAAATTTTTTTTTTTAAGCAATTTTAGAATGAATATTAAGCAAAAAAACTTCCTGAATTTAAAATCTATTAGACTGGAAAAGTCATCCAAGAGTTGCAACAGAAAAATCAATGACGGCATCATAGTACAGAGTAGTACAGTATAGTACAGACATTCTAGTACAGGGTAAGAAATTTGCTGCAGGTACAAAATAAATTTTGTATTTAGACTGGGGCTTCCTCATTTATTTGCTGATGGTGAGTTTCCTGCTGAGATGTGTCATCTTTTGTAGCATGAAGGATAGTAGGGGACAGTTAACAGTAGAGACTGTAAATTCATTTCTTCCTAGTGCTTTGACAAACAGGAACTAATCATCATTTCATATATGAACGTACCAAACACCAAATTCATTCAGAGCTGACTATTCTGAGGTCAGCAATGTTACAACATGGATGAATTTGGTGCCCATACAGTTTTCAAACAGTAACATTCATCTGATGAGAAACCAGCTTGTAAACATTTGACAGTCATTGCTCAGCATTGCCTTGGACAAAGACCTGTTCTAGAGATAAAAGAGCAGCGTCATGCCATCATTGCAGGATGGACACTCGGCAACAAACAGGGAGCCCAAGGAGTGGGAGGGATGGGGTATACATGTCTGGGAGAACTATTTTGAGAGTATTTTTAAATCTCCTGTGAGATATAGTTCTAAGAAAGGGCAAATGAACTATGAAACCAGGAATGCCCTTCAAACCCCAAATGTTTATTTAGCCTCAGCCAAGTCACAGTGCAAAATACTCAGTTAAGTGAGACAACAAATGGGCAAGAAGGAGGAGGAGGAAGGATAAACAGATGGAAAGTGTGCACGTGATGCACATTGCACCATGCTCCCAGGACTAGTGATCTGGGATAGCACAGGTTAAGATGCCCAAAGCCAAAGACAGAAGCACTGAAGTGTGTCACTGGGCCCTGGGAGACAGCTACAAGCTTTGTCTCTCCTTTCCACACATTTCTCTCTGTCCTGTGCTTTAGCAGCTGTGGTCTTCTGCACTTCCTGTGCTGGCTCCTCAGTCCTGGATGAGGCAGGTGTGTGACGTTGCTCAAGTTGTAAGAGTTCCCACAGGAAAACCAGAAGGACAGTTCGGGACATGTCTGAATATCTGCCCTAGCTCCATTTGCTGTTGTTTCTTTCCACCAGAAAATGAGCTGCAACCTCTTCCTCCTGGCATTTGTCCTGGGCATTGGTGGAAGTTTCCAATATGGGTTACAGATCTCCATTATCAATTCTCCTGCTGAGGTAAGCATGGGCAGCTCAGAAAATGAGCTCCCAGCATGAATTGCAATGTCTTCCCACATCCCTGCCTCTATTTGCACTCAGAAAGCTTTTTGCTTCTGCTCTCAGTACTAATTCTTTGTGCTTTCTTGGTTCTCAGAGTAACCCCTGTCACTTTGTGTTTCATTGGTTTTTAACTTCTGTCTGCCTGGTGTCACGAAACTGGGAAAGGGGAGGATGAGGGGTACCTACAAAGTCAGCCACTTTCCCATTACTGAGCTGTATTATTGGCAGGACATTTTCCTCTTTCCTGTGCTCAGGGAATCCTTCGTACTGTGTCCTTGGCTACACACTCTAGTCTGAGTGACTATCTGCAAGGCAAAAATGGCCAGGGATGCGCTGCTGCCCTAGAGCTGAGGGCAGCACTGATACCCACAGTAGGAAAAGGAAAATTAGGGGAGGTGCCTGCCATTACAATGGTGACCTAGTGCTAAGGACATTGGTGAGCTCATCACAGCATTTGGGACCGTCACCAAGAAGTAGGAGCCCATGATGTTACGAACAGTAGGTCAGAGAGACCCCAGAATGGTCCATGTTCAGGGCAAACCCTGACCTCGCTGAGGTCTACTGAAGTTCTGCCCAGTGGCTCCAGGGAAGCCTGCACTTCACCCAAGACATCAGACAGGATGCAGCAGGTGGACAAGACAGACAGACAAGTGGGAATGGAGGGGAAGATCAGATAGCAAAACAATCAGAGTTTAGCAGATAAACAGAAGATCAAGTTGCCACTCAATGGTACTCACAGTTGATATTTAATAGTGATATTTACTGTGGTCTATTGCACTTTGTTGTTACAAAACTGGCTCCAGGAATGCAAGGGGCAAAATTTCTTTTGATTTCACTGGGACTAAGATTTCAACAAATGTGTTGATAGAAATGTATCAAACAAGACAAGTAAGTAGGTAAGAAAAGTAAAAAAGAGTCCAATTATAAGAAAACATGCTGACTGAGTCCATTGGTTTCTGTTTTTCTTTCAAAGTACATCAAAAGCTTCATCCATGAGACCTGGCTGAAAAGATATGGCTCTTCTCCCAGTGAAGAGATAATTACTTTGATGTGGTCCTTCATTGTATCCATTTACAGCATCGGTGGGCTCCTGGGATCCATGTTTGCCGGATATTTGTCTGTTAGATTTGGAAGGTAGGAATAACCATCACATTAGTCCTTCTGCACCTGCAGAAACAAGTGACCTGTGTCTTGGGAGAAACACTGGTTGTAAAGTGGTACTGTCAACAGCCCAGAGCTGCTTCAGGTGAAAGATGAAGAAACAGAATAGCAAAGACTGCCAAATATCAAAAAGAAAATGATACCCTGACCCTTGTAAATTCCAAAAGGAATACAGTCCAGAGAAATCAATTAAAGATTACAGGTATTTTAAAGTGAATTTCACAGACAACAGCTCACAAAGCTTGTTCCTCAGTGTAGTTAACAGCTCTAACAGAGTACATGCAAATGGTTCTGGAGGCATCAAACACAGACAGTATTTATGCTCACATGAATTTAACATGAACTCCAGGAAGAAGGCCATGTTGCTCACCAATATCCCTGCTCTGTTGAGCGCGGCTCTGATGGGACTCAGTCGGCTGTCTCGATCCTTTGAGATGATCATCATTGGAAGACTGTTTTCTGGAGTCTGTGGAGGTAAATTTGTATGCCCACATATGGTATTAAATACTTGGGAGGGCAGTGACCAAGGGTCATGAGGATTTACCAGACTGAACATATGAATCATGGATTTTTACTATATCCTGCAGAATGCCTGAAGTATATCACTGAATACATTTATAACTAAATAAGAAAACACAAGTATACTTAAATTAATCATGTATGACATCTCCATTTCTCATTCTTAACTTTTACACATAATTCATATAAAAAGCACTTCCAACTTGTGAAAACTGAAAAACCATTCAATATTTCAGGGAATGTGCTCACTCAATAGAAAGCTAACTTCTGTTCTTGCTGTTGCTGCTGCTCTGACTGATACTTCCTTCTTTATAACAGACAGGGAATGGTTTTCAAGCTAAGCGCTTACAATTTCTATTCGTCAGAAGGTTATATTCTGCCAGAGTTTTTGATCTCTGAGCCACTGGATGAGGATAATACTAAAGAACAAAAACATTAAGACTTTAATTAATTAATTCACTGAATGAACAGAATACATAGCGTGACTGTTAACTTGTTGGTGTCAAGAACAAAATACAGCATGTGGGATCCTGCACATGGGATCCTGTGTATACACTAAAATCTAAAATCTGAGATTTAAGAAAGCAACAGCAATCCTGTATATGTAGATACAGGAGACATTTTAAAGAGAAGGCCAGCCTGGTGAAGGACAGATTTCCCAGGAGAATATGCTTCACATCAGGCAGCTCAGCACTGTTGAAGAAGTGCCTTAGAACCTAACCCTATATGCTTTGCCCATAATGGTCCCCTCCAAAACACTAGCCATGTCTCTTTCTGTCAAAGAGAAGCATACCAACCACCAGAAGAATCACTACACAGGAGATGGGACCAGCTTTGCCCACATGAACTTGATGGGAGTTAGAATTGCCCTGTCTGATGCTCATTTGTCACTGCAGGTTTAGCTCTGAATATCCATATCATGTATGCTGGGGAATGTGCCCCACAGAAGCTGCGTGGGGTGACTGCCATAACAGCTTCTACTGCCATCGCCGTCGGAAAGTTTGTAGGATTTGCTCTGGGTCTCAGGTAAGGGGTCTGAGACCTAAGTTCTCCTCTTATTAAAATACAGGCATATGGCAATGCAAACCTGTGGACAGGCAACTCAGCAACCTTTTTTAGACATGTTTTCAGAGTTCCCTAAGCAGCCAGACTGAATCAGCTAAGCCTAAATTCTTGGCTTAGGTGAATGGGAGACAGAAATTATATAAAACCTTTAATTATGAAGAACTATAATGCTTCCTAGCAAAGGCAGATCAAAATACAGATAATTAAAACGTATTCCTTAGATTCAGTGGGTTTGAAACAAAATCGGCTTTTGTAAGAACTGAACTTTGCTTTTTAGTTTTTAGAAGAAACAAGGAATGTCAGATTTATCCAAACTTTCTTGAAAATACACACAAACCAGCACATCAACTCATCAAACATACAGGCAAATACAGAACTCTGTGGTGGATTCATTCCCCTCAACACATGCTCCTTCTGCCTGTCCTGTGCCAAAGATCCTCCGCTCCATGGTCCCTTCTTTTTCCCAGGGGACACTTCATTCCTGGCACAGTGTACATAAAGTTGCAACAGACCCAGCAGCTGCTATCTGGGTCAGTCAGTACCAGGCTGCTAACCCCTGGATCCTGTCCTCATTGTAACTTGAGCATCTTTGAACCAGAAGCAGAGCGATCAGTCACTTTGAGTTCTTTCTTTAGCACTTGTGTCATGATACTTGCTGCTCTCTGTTGGGCCCTCAGCTATTACCGGAGGACGCAATCAGCTTGCTGCATTACAGTGATCTGCGCTCATCACTGAGCAACAGGTGAACCCGGTGTAATTCCTGTGTTGCAGGCAACAGCATTCTTTGCTCTCTTTAGCCTCCCTTTAGAGATTTTCAGTTTCCTGGGCTGAGAAATGTTGGACACTCATAGGTGACAGCTGCCAGGACACACACACCAGGGCTGAGGGACTCTGTTTGTATGTCCTCACATGGTCAGTGCTTACAGTTACTCAGCTTCTCCCACTCTGCTGGTTTTGTTTCAGAGAAGTTTTCGGAGTAGACAGTCTCTGGCCTGTTCTCATGGCAGCCAACGCGCTCCCTGCCATCATTCAGCTTCTCACTCTCCCATTCTTCCCAGATTCCCCCCGCTACCTGCTCATTGACAAAAGGGACAAAGAGGGGTGCAGCAAAGGTAAGGAAATGGGCCACACAGCACTCATTTCAGCAGAAACTGGAAAATACAGTAACAAAGCCCAGCATAAGCCCAGAAGAGATGTACAGTTGGGAAATCCTGGCCTTTCAGCTCTGAAGCCACCTTTCGCTTTAACTAGAGAAGGCCTCTTCTGTTTCGATATTCACATTCCCTTGGCACTAATATTTCTCTTATATTCTGCCAGGATAATCTAGGGGACGTGATCGCACAGAGCTTGTATTTCCCTCAGTATAGACTCTGCCCCGAGCAGATAGGGTATGGATAAAGTATATTCGGGCTGTGTGTAAGAAAGGGATGCTCTTTACAGTAATATCATATCTGTAAGCATTCCAGTTCTTCAGTAATCCTAATGGTAACTACTAATAGAAACAGAGAAATAGCTCTTGTGGCTTTTTTAAGCATCAAGAGAGAGAACTCTGGAAGCAGATCTCCTTTTTATTGTAGCAAATATTTTTTCCCTGTCTGCATTTTGGTGTGCGCGCTAGAACTACACCTTTAGCAGGAGAGGACTCTGGGAAGCATTGTTAATAATTTAGGTTTGATTTTCATTGAAACACCGCAAGGAGCTATTGGCCAATGGTGATGTTGCAATTAAGATTTATGGATAAAAATAGATAGGAATGAACTGGACCAAAGGTCTACACTGAAGTCTACGCTGAACCTCTGGGGAGGTTCGCACCAGGAAAGAGTCTGGAGCTCACATGAGACACACTCTGCAGGACAGGAGGTCATCCTCTGAATTCATGTCTAGGCTGGTGTGCTTGGACTAGGGATCATCTCTCTCTCTCTCTCTCTCTCTCTCTCTCTCCTCCAGCTGTGAAGCAGCTCTGGGGAGATGGTGACCACACAGCTGAAATGGATGACATGATGGCAGAGCAAGAAGCCATCAATGGGCAGAAGGCTAAGAGCATTTGTGATCTTTTTCGGGACAAAGCTGTCCGTTGGCAGCTCATCACTCTCTTCCTTGTCTGCTCATGTATGCAGTTAATTGGAGTCAATGTGGTATGCACACAACTTTTCTCTGCTTTTTAGACTGCTTGCAGTTTCTTGGCAAAAAGTAAGCTCTGCAAAGAGTCCTGAAACACTGACTGTAACAGCAGCTGCAAGGAGGGGGTTCTGCTGTTACTGTTTATTGTAATACATTCCCATGGAAGCTCAGAACCTGTGATATCATGAGAACTGTGTTTTAGCAAGTGTCATATAAAGGCATCTCTATGGATTGCCATACTATAATAAGACAATGGAAAGGAATAAAATAAAAACAAACATCAAGGACGGCTGTAAAGAACAGTGTAACCTCCTCTGGGGCTCCAAACTCCAGAATGCATTGATCAAAAATTACTTGGCATTTCAATGTAAACTGAGTCGGGTTTGTTGTGTACACTGGCAGTGCATTTCCACACTCTTCAAATATTCCTTATTTCTTTAAATATTCTTTAATTCTGCCTTTTCTCAGCTTACATTGCTTGGTCTGAAGAGAATTAAAACATCCCAGGAACACATCTGACAGTTACTGATATATAATCTCTAATATACCTTTTCTCTGGAAGTAACTCCATATATGTATAAGTAGACAAAAAGTTTTATGCATTCAAAGAGTTATTATATAAAGTGAGCTTATACTAAAAGCATAAAAGTTTCAAAATCCAAATCAATATTGCCAATTCAGAAAGATCTGAAGATTTATAAAAACCCTTTTTATGCCCCCTAGTGCAGCAGTATTATATCTAGAAGGGTCGGTAGAAATTTAGCATATTCACAGTGGAACTTCTTAAGCTTTAGAAGTACTTATCCTTGGAAAAATAAAGTCCATCAAAATCACTGCAAAGGTTTAATGACATAGAAAGATTATTTAAACAATTTGCTTAGTAAATTTTGTCTTAGCTCTATATGTTCCTCATCCAAAACAAGTACATGAGACACTAAACGTGAAATGGCATCAGATAAAGTATGTGTAACATAACACAGAGGCTAGCACTAAGAACAAACACAAAAAGGGCTATATTTGTTACTGAGCTGCTGTTACTAGCAGCTAGAGAGCTGCTAGTAAAAGCTCTTCTGCACAAATGAGGCTCATGAAGACACTGAGGATTATTTACTGAGATCAAGGAGATTTTCTCTTTTGTTAAGGCCTGATCAGTTATTTTCTGTCAATAAAGGGCAAAGATAGCCTAAAAATGGCCACATGGGTGTAACCTTCACATATTTCTGTTCTTTGCAGGTTTACTTTTATGCATACAATGTCTTCATAAAGGCTGGAATCCCCCCTGCTCAAACCCACTATGTCTCCCTGGGAGTTGGGATCACAGAGATCCTCACCACAGTTTTGTGTGTAAGTGGCTTTTCAGCAGAACTTTTTTCAGCTCCAATTCACGTTTCATTTCGGCCTTTAAAACCACTGCAAATCAAGCTTCAGAAATCAAACTTCCGCAACAAAATAACAGCAGTACTCTGCACTACTCACACAAAAATATCTCTACGCACTTTGCAAACATAGGCATTTGTATCCAGTTTATAGAACAGAAGAGCTTTCCACCCAAAATCACATAGCAAATTAATGACACAGCCTAAGACAACCTTGGGAGTCCCCATTCCCCTCTGTGCAGATGACAGTGCCCATGTCTGCTTGGCTGTAGGAGTCACAGCTGTAGGATTCATGGCAATTACCAATGCAAGCATTTCTACCTTGCTATCCTCTCTCTCTCTGGGCTCCTGACCATCCCTTGCCCACACAGGGCCACCTCAGACAGCCTCTGCCCAGGCAATGCTGCCTGCAGCCCTGCACCTCCCCATTTCCCTGCAGCTCCTGGCCCTGCTCAGCCTCCTGGATGGCTTCAGTCTCCTGGGTGGCTTCAGTCTCCCTTCTAGCATTACCCCTCCCCGGCCCCCAGCTCTCCAGAGATCCCTCTGCTGGTGAGGCAGCTACGGGAGCAGCTCGCCAGCATCTTTAAGGCCCGTCCTTTTGGGCTGACTGCATGTCCTCCTGGTTTCAGGGTTTCCTAATCGAGCGTGCAGGGAGGAAGATGCTGCTATGGAAAAGCTACACAGTTATGTCCTTGGCTTTAGGGCTCCTCACTGTCACGCTTTCACTGCAGGTAAGACCCCACTTATGCTCTTGAGTGGCACATCTTTGTGTTTCATTGTATGGCTGATACCATTTCTATTCTCCTCCCTTCCCCACCAAATCACCTTTTAGCTGGAACAGAGTTTTATTTGGCTAACCATCATGCAGACAGTGGTCTGTTCCCAGCCATCAATACGCAGATTAAGGCCAAAAGCTTTATACAACTGTGATCACAAGATTTTATCTCCTCGTGAAGTTTCTGGAGGTAGATGATACAGATGTATGTTTAGCATTTAAGTACTTAGGAGCAATGAAGACTGACCCTGTTTCTAATCAAACTGGATGAATAAAATTTTAATTTTTAATTTTATTTGCTTGTGATTTTCCACCATAGGATTCTTTCTCCTGGGTACCATACTGCTCTGCTGCACTCATTTTTATCTTCATCATGAGCTTTGGCATTGGGCCAGGTTGGTATTTTATACTGGAATGGTTTCATACATCCCTTCTTTCCTCACAGTAGCTTTTAGGAAAGGTCCCAGGCACAGCTGTTCCATAGTCAGTGCAAGTCTATACTCCTGTATCAGTGTAGGGGAGATGTTCCTATTCCCAGACTACCCCAAGCGGTGGTAGGAGGTAAAACTCCATTTCACATGGCATTCCTACATGCCTTCCTCCTGCAAACCCAAGCACCACCTCAAACATTTCCAGGCCAGCTAAAACCATCAGCTTCTATAGCAATACAAAACGTTCAGTTACAGAAGCATCTTGCAAAATTTCTAAAATTTCCTTTTTTCTCCAACATTTTTTCAGCTGGGGTGATATGCCCCTTGCCCACAGAAATATTTATTCAGTCATACAGACCAGCTGCTTATGTTTTAAGTGGTGTTACAAACTGGATCCAACTCTTCTTCCTTGGACTTGCGTTCCCTTTCATTGTGGTAAGCAAAGCAGGGTGTTTTGTTTCAGTTTGGAGGAGGGGGTAAGCCCCATCTTAAATCCAGAGCCTGCCTCTTTCTCTGTTTCAACACTTCATGCAAAGGACTGAGCCTAAATTAATTGCACCCAGTTCTTATGCTTTTCTTTCTCTTTACCTAGATATCTAGCCAAAGCATAGCAAAAACAAATGACAAAAATGACACTAACTGCATGCAGTTAGAGAGTGACTGGCAAATGCGGAAGGGGTGACTCAGGCCTCAATACACTCAGAAGTCACTTGAACCTCAGGAGGGGCTCCCTTCTTTTCTCTCCCTGTCCTGCATGTGCATTGCCTTTGGGGTTAATGTGGAAAATGGACAAGCCTATGTTTGTTCCAGATATCCCACCCAGCACTAGTAAGTAGCAGGGAAACTGAAGCTCTTGCAGTTTTGGGACTGTGCAAGGAGGGAGAGAGCTAACACCCTACGTCCCTTCCCCATTCCAGCTTTGATTGAGGACAGAGCAGAAAGGGAGAGCAACAGAAATGTAACTCAGAACTTCTCAGAATAGCCAAGCACTGACATTCAGCGTCTGCTGAGCATACAGCTTTCTTGACTAAAACAGGAAAAGAGAATTAGCCCAGCTTAACACTCAGTGCCATTCCCCAGGTGGTAGCAAGCAGGATTTACATCAGCTGAGTCTCTGTCCAGGTTTTTTAGTAAATACAAAACCAGAAACATCATAGCATAAGAAGAGAAAGAAATGTAGAATAATTTATATGAACATTTTTCTTTCTGTTTTTCTCTCTGTTTTTCTTTCTGTTTCTTCTCCTACAGGAAGGTCTTGGCAGTTTCTGTTTCATCATTTTCTTTGTATACTGTCTGTCCATGGCTATCTTTGTCTTCCTGGTGATGCCAGAGACCAAAGGAAAGACTATGCTGCAGATCATGGAGGAGTTCAACCACCTGAACTACCGTGGAAAGAAGAGGCAGACTGCCCTACAGCAGAATGATAGCTCTGTGATGATCGCTACAAGACTTTAATAATGAACTCTCTGCTCTTGGATTTATATTTTTTTCTTGTATTATGGTAGTGCACAGAAGCCTCATTAAGCAAAAGAGATTCTCTTGATCCACACTTGGCACAAATATGTATTAAAAAAATACTGACTGCTGTGCAGGACACAGGATGAACTTGGTGTTTCTCTCCAAATTTCTTTCTGAAATTTGAGCCAAATTAAATCCTTTGCAGAAAAAAAAAGATACATAGTGTACAGAGAAACAAGATCTTTATCAGTCCCTGCAACTTAGCAGCTGTGTAGACAGAAAATGTAAGATCTGATGTGGTTACCAAAACCAGGACTCCAAAGTAACTGGAGAAAGTGAGTGTGTAAGGTTCAGATATTCAGCATACTTCTGAAAAGAGGAGAAAAGAAAGACAGCGCTTTCACAGTGAAATGACCTGCTGTTATTAATAGTACTGCTGAGCTTTCCAAGAGAAGGGGCTTCAGTCCAGATGAAAAGAACTGTTTTGCTGTTTACCCCAGCGGAAGAAGAGTGCTGTGCCTGTCAGCTGACATAATCAGTATGCAGCATTCCCCCCTCTTTCAATTAGACTTGAGGGCAAGCACATGATATTGGGGCAAGGAGGACTTTCCTGGGCTGCTTGCGATCAGCTGCTCCTGCTGTTTTATCTTCACATCATCCTTTTACAATGTTTGTAGTAGTAGTGAGAGCAAAGACCAGCAACAGTGGCCTTCCCCAACATAGCCATCCTTCCTATCACACAGGCTCTGGCTCCCCTCAGGCTGCCTGCTGTCTTCATCATCAGGGAAACTACAGAAGTCAGTTTTGTTTCCAGCATTACAGGAGCCAGACGACAAACTTACTTCTACTGTTTCTCTTCATGGTCCCCCAGCCCTTCCTCTCCCCTTCTCTGAGTTTCCTATTCAACTTCCCCTTCCTCCATCCTGATGTTTCCTCCTTCTCTGTTGGGTGGATCATTCCTTCCTCCTACTGCAATTGTCGCTTCCTCTGTTTCAGTTCTGACAGTCCCCTCTTCCTTATCTCTCACACTCCCCAATTTTCTCTTTCTTTTTCACATTCTGTGTCTAGTTCTCCTATTTCTCCATGCCCTGTACTGCTGGGTTAATTCAAATAAATGAGCCAGAGAGCTAAAGCATTACCATGAGGCACTCATCATACTACAAAAGCAGCTAGACAAAGTTCACAGATTCAAGGCTGGAGGCCATGGCTTGCACAGTACCACAGCAAGAACCAACATATACTCTTTTTCCTGGTCAAAAATGTAGGAAAAAAAAAAAAGAAGAAACATTCTAAGCTTTTTGAAAAGAAAGGATTAAGTAAGGCTTTCATTACTAAAACAGTCTTTGCTTGGTTTGGTCTTTCTTAACCTCACTGGTTCCCAGTAAGGAACTTCTAAGTGCCCTAAAAGACACAAAAAAAACCCTGAGGTCAGTGCCTGTCTCTCTTATCCAGTATTATTCCTTGTTAGCTCCCATGAAATGATGCACCAGTTTTTATGCTGACTCATATCCTTATACATGTCTTTCTACAGTGTGATCTTGTCGAGCATGCCTGACTTCTTGCCTTCTTCCCTCCTACCAGTAAATACTGCCTGCAAGAGGGAAAACATGATAAATCATTAACACTGCCACAGAGTAGAATGGATTTGGAATACAAGTTAAATAAGGACTTGTGAATCTGCAGTGCATCTATTTGCTTTCCATGATTATACAAGTGCAATACATGGCATCTTCAAAAATACAACCCCTCGGTGCTGAGGGCATCAGGTGAGCTATGCATCGGGTCTGGAATAAGCATATTTCTTGTAGCGTTCAAATCCTAGGTGGAAAGATTCATTCTTTCCTCTTCAGTAGGAAAATAAATGAAAACTTTACTAGGCACTTAAGTTCTTACTTTTTCCATATAAACATTAAAGCACTGAATAGAAGCATAGGGAAAGATACAAATGAGACAGTCGCATGAGTATTCCAAGAGGAACACAGAGAACAGAAGGACGAGGAGCAGGGCTCTGCTGGGGACAGTTTGATCAATGAGATGTTAAAATCTGGTCCCAGACAAGAGTATTTAAAACCCCTTCCAGAAAGATCCAGCCATGTGCGCCCCTCCTTCCAGCAGCCAAGTTTGCCATCCTCAACTCAAAGAATAAATCCTCCTTCCTCCTCTGGAGGCTCACCTGGACCCAGCCCAAGGCTCCACTCCAAGGTGCCTGAGCCCTGCTGTTCGGGTCTACCCCAAAATGGTTTGCTGCTAGTCTAGCAGAACCCCTTTGAGAGGGAAAGGAAATAAAAGCAGATCTGAAAGGGACGGTACAGCATGGAAAGGTCTAGAAAATGAGATACGCCATTCACTTTTGGTATAGAAATCAAAAAAGTCAAAGGGAAAGTAAAGGTAAAATGGGGGAAACAGCAAAAGAAGGGGCAATGATTTCAAAAGCAGCTTTTAGTACGTCCTGATAGAAAACAAGAGAACACACTGCACTGTTCAAGTATCTCCTTAGACCTTTCTGCCACAGGTGTTGGGGACAATAAAAGTTTACAAGAGTTCAAAAAGGAACTAGATAAATTCATGGAAGGAGCATACATAAAGACACCATCCTGACCAACAAAGTCCCAGGACTGGGCATCACTAGAGCCTGGGGGAACATACAGGTGAAAGAATCACTGCACACTCACCCAGTTGCAATGCTTTTGCCTACAGCTGCTATTTGGGACTGCTGGATCTGGGATACTCTGCTGGACAGAGCTCTGGCCTGATCCTGCCCAGCTGTGCCTGGAGATGAGATCTGAATCCCCTCTAGGACAGGCGTAAGAGGGGACAGAGGACAGCAGTACAATCTGGCTGTGCTCATCTCCGTTACAGCAAAATCTTCGTCTGAGGGGAAGGCGGTGGCCAGTATCAAAGCAATTAGAGACTGAGAGGCAGAATTTGTAAGAAGCAAGAGAAAACCTAAATAAGGACAGGGATTTCTGCAGTAGTATTCAAAGAGAAAGGTAGATTTGGGAGTGTTTTAGAAGAGGAGGTGAGAACATTTGAGGAGATGTGCTGAGAGAGGAAGGAATGAAATTTAATACTATAGCTGATGTGGAGGTGATGAGAATTTCAGGGAGGATGAAAATACAATGAGTGGAAAGAAGAAAAATACAGCTTTAATTATTTTACTGTCCTGGTGTGCAGCAAGGCAGCCAAGCAGGGAGTTTGGAGAGAGAATATTACTGGGACATCTGACAGGAGAAAGGTCAAGGTGTGACTCAGCATGCTCCCTCCAGGCTGGAGGGGACACAGCTCAAGGTGAGCATGGTGCTGGGTTGTCAGTCACCGTCACGTGAAAAGCAAACTGTAGGAAGAACAGCAGCATGGCATTCCTGAGTGGTGCACCTGAGCCAAGCTTGTGTTGACCTCAGAGCTGTAACCCCACCTTCCTACTTCCCCTTCTGGCACTAAGCATAGACAGCTAAATATTTGCAGTATAGAGTGAACTACCTTGTATCTAATGTAGTACAAAATGTTATACAGCAAAAACATTTCTAAGAGAGTAAATATGTAAAATACAGAAGCCTGAAGGAAGCAAGAATTAATTTACATCCTCTGTACCTAATTAGGACTTTGGTTGATTCAAAATCAATTTTTAAAGGTGAAAAGAACTTAAAATGAAATCTCAAGCCAGAACAGAATGAGTTCTCCCCACTGGCACACACTAGACCGTCCCTACTGTTATAAATGGGTAACAGCGAGGCTTCTGAGTTGTTTAGTACATAGTGTGACCCTCTCTAAAGAACTGAGTGTTGCCAAGGATTAAGGTTCCTTCTCCATGCCAATAGCTCATGTTCTGCAATTTGGGAAATTGATCAAATCACTCCAAGCAATCTGAAAATCTCACAACATGCAAATGAAAAGGCATTAAAGCTCAACTACATACTAAGTAGCTTAGCTTTGCCGTTGGCTGGACATGAGGAAAGCACATTCTGCCAAGATGTTTGTCAGAGAGGTGAAAAAGGAGCCTGCTTCCCTGAAGGAAAGATGATAGTACCACCTGACTCTCCACTCCTGCTTCCCAGGATGGGAGTGAACAGTACAGGGCTTCTTCATAAACCTCTTCTCCTAAATAAAGATTGCCAGATTCTGGTCCGTTGCAAACTTGAACACACAATGCACTCTGTAAATCAGGCAAAGTAAACTCAGAGCAATTTCACATTTCATATGTGAACATCCAAATACGTCCCTGTAACAGGAACACTCTTTCATTTAAGCAGTGCAAATAAGTGGGAACACTCCAGATAACACAAAGGATAAACATTTACCAATGTTGTAATAGGCCTGTCACATCTGGGCCTTAAAATAATTAAACTAGCAAGAAGGAACCCTGGCCAGTGCTGGGGGAGGACATAATTCACTAAAAGCCAAATAGTTAGAATTTAACTTCTGTGCCATGATCCCAGCTTCTTATAATCTAAGCTTAGAAAACTGATCACTCATCTGACAGACTTGACAAGGGCTCTCAGAGCAGGCAGGTTTTCAAGGGGAAATGGCTGGTTTCCTCTCAGACCTGGTGAGTATCCAACTTCTTGTCTTCTAGCCCTAGTCACTAACAGCAGCATAGGGCGCGTAGCCCTCTTTCTTTAAAGATTACAGCAAGGGAATCGAGCAGTCTTTCTTTTACCAAAAATGAGCAACAGAGCTCCTGCTGGGGACAACATTCATTCAGCAATAAGAGGGGAAGTGCTGGATGAAAAGTGAGCTTATCTCATTTTGGGGACCAGCACAAATGCAGAGAAGAAAAACAGGAGAATTGTGCGTGGTGAGATGCCTCTACATCTGCCTGAAAGGACTTACTGACTACACAGTATCTCCAGAAAATATGTAAGAAATGTAAAAGAGTGAAAGAAGTTTAAGAGGGGGCCTGGGAAACCAGGAAAGAAAAGGCCTTTTGAGCAGGACAAACAATAGTATGAGCGAAAACAATAGTATGAGAAAAACAAAAACGCAACAAAAATTCCCACCCAGCTGCCCTGCACTCTCAAGGATATTTGAGGATATTCTTCTCCTTAGAGTGTGGCATGACTAAATACCTGAAAATATATGTGCTTGTGAAGAGCACAGTTGGTCTGCATTCCAAACAGGGGTCATTCAAGCAGGGGTTCTGAATATACAGTTCCCTGTAGGGATAATAAAACTGAGCTGAAAAAAGGAGGACAGACTTGATTAATCTCTCAAAATTGGTGAACAAAAGTCTCTGAGGAGGCAAGGCTGAGAGGAAAAAGAGATTCAAGAAAGCCATAGTTTCTTACTTGTACAAAAGCACATACAAATTATCTGAACAAGGTTTTTATCCTTTTTTTAACTTCAGTGGCAAAACTAACAGAATTAGAGGCTGGATCCTTCCAGTCTGTCAGTAACAAGGAGAAGAACACAAAAAAACTATAGATCTGCATCTCAGCTGTTTCTCAGTAATTTTCCTTATTGAAAAATTCAAGATGAGTTTTTGCATTGTAAAGGCTTTCTTAACCACAGAAGTGTAAAGACATAAGCTCTCATAAATTAACTTGTTTCTGAAAGCCATGCTGCTATCATGAACTGATAGGATGTGTTTCATCATCTTTGGCAGGTTCAATACCGGAAGCTACTACTAATGATTTTGGTGCTAGGAATTGGTGGAACCCACCTGTCTGGTTTTCAAATGTCTGTGATGAATTATGCTTCCCCGGTAAGCAAAGCCTTCATAAAATCACATCTGTAACTGCTCTTCATGGAGCTAGGCCTAACACTTTGAAGATAGATAGTCTAAAAAACCTGTAAGGTGTTGCTATGTGAGTTTATCCCCAACTCTTTTAAATCTCATACCGCCCAGTGTCACAGGACAAAGGGAGTTTGCATTAATGTTAGGAGCTGTACTCCAAAGACAGCATTCCCATAGAATATCAGAAAGGCTGAGAAAACTGGAAAGCCAGCAGTATTCCTGCTATGATCTATAGCTGAATGGAAGGACTATAGAAGTCTTGGTTGTTCTTTAAACTAAGTTTTTTCTTTTATGAAACATCTCTAACATGTTGTTAAACTCGTGTGGCAACGTGTGAAAACAATTAAGGAAGCACACTCCTTAAAGGTTATGCCACAGAGAAAAAGGTTAAAAACTAGCTGAGTGAATCTCAACCTTCAGTTCAGCCCTTTTCCTCTTTATTTTTGCTGCCTGCTCTCAAAAACACTTGCACTTCACAAGAATCTATAACAGTTCCTAACATTTTGGTGTGAGACAGCCGGGATTCAACAAAATAAACAGTACAATTAATTTTTGCAAGAGCCTCTTACACTGTTTAAGCTGTATGAGAGGAAGTTTGGTGACTTAATCTTAACTATACGTGTCTCCACTTAAAAGAAAAGCCCTACGCTGAAATAATGTATTCACTCCACTAAATTAATACTACATCCTGTCAATACTGAGGTATGAAGGCAAAGTTTACTGAGGAAGCTTGCAATGTTGCGTTTCCTGTTTCCACAAGCAATGCATTTAATCGTATACAGTAGTAACAAAAGTGGCAATAATTTTCAGCATCGTCACTCAAGTGGAGTATACACAACACCTCCCCCTTCTTGGCAGACTCCATTGCTCACCATGCTAGTGACCAGGTGGCTGCTCAAAACTGTTCTGCTGACACATTAAGTGGTAATAAGCTCCATTTTGTGGAATTTATGGCTAATATCAATCCTAATTTGCTAACAAGAATCCCATAGTTGTGCGTTCAGTAATGACTATTGTTCTAATTTTTTTAAGTGGTAAACATAATGAAGAACTGTTGCGAACAGTGCCTCAGAGTAATGAAAATCTCCTTTTTTGTCCCAGTACGTTCAGAAGTTTATCAATGAAACCTGGCTGGAGAGATATGGTTCTGTGCTGCATCAGGAGTCACTCACATTACTGTGGTCCTTCATTGTGTCCATGTACTGTGTAGGTGGAATGATAGGGTGTCTGTGTAGTGGGTACCTGACTGCAAAATATGGAAAGTAAGTATATTTCCAAACAGCTCACTAGTCCAGGATGGAACAAGAGAAGCAATTAAATAAGCATTGTTCATCTAATATAATGGACGTGGGAATTCTCATTGTACCCTACTGGTGCAGAATTAACTCTACTCAGAATGTGCAACTACACCCAGGTCCATTACAAAGACCGGAATATACATATGTTTCTGATTCCCTCTTCATAATTTTTGATGTTACCCTATTTCTATATTTTTGCTGCACTTTTAGTAAAGAATCAATCTCTTGAGTTTCTTTATTAGGCAAAAGTGCAGCACTGCAACACTGTAGCAGTGCAGAAGGTGATAAATATCAATTAAAAATTTGCAAGTTCAGTCCTCCCTGAGGACAGTCAGAGTTCAAGCGAAATTAAGTCCCTCAGGCCCCATTCAGAACCCTCTTTCTGACGGTGACGATAACAGAACAAAGCCAGAACTCTCTAGCTCAAGGTGGGCAGCGAACCTAGTTCTCAGTAAAGCTGGGTTTCCCTTGTTCTGGGGACATGTGTGGTGGTTGGGATGGGAGCCTGGACCACAGGAAAGATGTGAAAAAGATCATTCCTTATCAGTATTAATCCTGCAAGAATTTCCTTCAGCATCATGGTGCACTCATATGGGCTTAGTACAGAAAAGAAGAGTCTAGCCTTTACCTTTCCACTCTACTAGAAAAACATCATGGCTTTTCACAGTCAGAAAAGGTTGCCCTATAAGCAGTGGATTTAAAGATGGCCATGGCTTGGCCTCTAAATCCAGAGAAGAACAGGTAAACATTAGTCAGAGATGAAAAAGTAAAACCTGAATCATACTGGGATGTTGTTTGCTGTTGCAGGAAAAAATGTCTGCTGTTCAATGATCTGGTCCTCATAGTAGCAACACTGCACACTGGCTTCAGTAGGAGAGCCAAATCTTTTGAGATGATCCTGATTGGGCGCTTCCTCGAGGGCATCTGTGCTGGTAGGACTCCCTGCTACTCCATGTTAATGTGACTTCTTTGGGGTGGATACAGAAATCTTCCTGCTGGGAGTACCCGGGCATGCACAGTAACCCCACTGGAGCAAGGAACAGATTGGGAAAAGGTAAGATCATGCCTCACTTTGAGGCAACAGGCCACACAAACCCATCACATGGTCCAGTTTGTCCCCTGGGCAGGGACAGTATAATAATGAGCCATCCTGTGCCTTCACTAGGTGTTGCCGAGAGAGGTATTTGATGGATTAGCTAAACATCTTGCTTGCAGTAAGATGTTCATTTTCAGCCTAATTATTTTGGACGATACATAGCAAACAGTTCTGAGACAGGAGAGAGCTACCTTTGGCTGAAGGTGAACTGAAAAGAGGACCCTCTCCCTTGCTTTCTTTAGCTTAACGCTCTCCTGTGTCTTCTTCCCTTTCAAGGAATACATATGAATGCCCATGTGCAGTATGCAGGAGAGATCTCACCTAAGAAGCTGCGTGGATTTGTAAACGTGACCTCCTCTGTGTTTCTTGCACTAGGAAAAACTGTAGCAAGAATTCTTGGACTGCGGTACTTACGCTGCTCTTTCTTATCCCATTTTCTAATACAGTTGTCTTCTTTACACCTCTGTGAGGAAAGTGCTGTCCTCCCCATCCTAGAGGAGGAGAGACAGACACACACTAAGGGTGGGATTTTATTTTGCTTAACCACAGCTGTCAAAAAGGAAAGCATGCATGCCAGCCACAGAGGTTCCATTATTAATCCCAGACCCTTCTCTTGAGAAGGGATGAATCCACCTCTGGAGATGCCTGTCTCTGCTGCAGTTAATAAGAAAGAATTCTATGTAAACACTCTTAGTAAGCATTTGTGATCTGTTATTGACGATAACTTCTTGATCGCCTCACGCAGAAGTGCCTTGTTGATTCAGAGAGCTGTTGTGGAAATATTCAAACTCCACTGATTTTTAGTAAAGTTTCAAATTATGAGAAAAATCTCAGTCATGCAGTAGAACTAGGGTACTGGCCTACTTCCTTTCCCTAGTTAAACATTTTCTATTTCAGTTTATCCTTTCCAGGTCTATATATATTTATAGTTTCTATTTAGCTAGACTGGAATCAAAAAAAAAAAAAAATCCTCCAGACTAGTTATAGAATATAATTGTATTAGACTATAAATACACTCTTATGTACTCTCCATAGAGATCTTTTAGGAACTGAAGACTTGTGGAACGTGCTATTGTCCTTCTCTGGGTTGGTGGCATTGATTCAGCTGCTCTTTTTACCATTCTTTCCTGAGTCTCCTCCCTATCTTCTGCTGCAAAAAGGAGATAAGAACGGTTGCTTGGAAGGTAAAATAATACTTTAGATTCTTGGTTTGTTATACTACACTCTTGGGAAATTGAATCTAACAGAGGGAATTAGATTTTTTAGTCAGCTAATAATAATTTCTTGATAATTATATGATGAAAGATCTTGTAAAGATTATAACATAGAATTATGTTGCTCCAGACAAAGGGGAGTCATCAGAAATATTCAAGATCTCCCCTTAGATGCTATAGCAAGTTGAAAGCCATTTTCCAGGGCAGTCTCAGCATGTCCCAGCAAGTGATGTTCTCATTCTTTGCTCAGTGACAGATGGATCAAAGCATGGACTGAATTGCAAATGATTAATAAGCCATTAAAAGTTGAAAAACACATAACTATGAATGGATCCGATGATGAAGGGGTATGTTTCGTTCTGTCTCTTCTGTAGCCATGAAGCAACTGTGGGGAGAAGGGAATTATCACACAGAGTTTGAAGACATGTTGAAGGAAAGAGCTGCAACAAAAGGCACCAAAATCATGAACGTCCTAGAGGTGCTGAAGGAACCATCTGTGCGCAGGCAGCTGAGCATCATGCTCCTCCTTTTACTGAGTATACAGCTTTGTGGCTTGAGTGCAGTTGAGTATACCTCATTTCCATTCTTAGATCTACTGTTAGTAACCAAAGGGATGTAATTCCAATTTGCCACTTTCCTCTGGATCTACATTATTCTTTCTAACACTGAACCCACTATCTGCGAAGCTCAGTGGTAACATCACTAGTATTCTTTATACCTTTAAGGGAACTTCTGGGCTGGAAATACAAGAGATACAACACAGTGAATGTTAATGTTCCTGCAAAGGTGATGTTGCCTTCATTCCAGTGGTGATATTTCCAAAGGCTCTGTAGGAGAGAGCTCTTTATCTAGACATCAATCTCCACTTTCCTTTGACCTCTACATCCCGGTAGCAGATTGACATCTGTTGACATCAAACTTTCATTCCAACTGAAATTGGAGATTTACCTGTTCAGGCATTTCTTTTTGGTGCCTACTGCATTCAAGATAGCAGTGGCCAAACGGCCTCCTGTAATATGTATTCCTCCAGATGTCATTTTGTCACTTGCCTATAGGTTTGTCTCCGTAAGCCTTGATTAAGCCTGCAACTCTGCTGGAGCTTACATTCATTACACTTCCCAGGAATGTAGGCAGTCAAGGCAGCTCTGTGCTCTGCTATGACAGGGAAATGGTGCCTACTCCATCAGAAACTTTGCAAATGAGCAATTTTTGCTTAGCTACTGTAAAAAGGCTACAGAATCAACTGTTTGGATAATTGTGCACAGTCTGCTACTGATGAGATCTCATTTTCTTTTTCTTCACTCCCTGTCTTGTCCCTTTCCTCTTCCTCTTTGCCATAACTAGATCTGTCTCTCAGATCCTACTGGCAATGTGCTCCTTTCAACCCCCTTTTTTTCCTAGACTTTCAAAACTCTTTCCGTTATCCCCATTAGCCTTTTAACTTTTCACATCTCGAGCAGGTATAACACCTCCACTAAGTCCCAATAATGTACTGTTGTTATTGCAGGGATGACAAATCTAGTTCTAAGTAATGCTGGATAAGCACAAATCACATCTATTGATCATGCTTCATTTTTAAAATGCCTCATATTTTCCAGATCACCTTTTATACCTCAGAAATTTTCCGGACAGCCAACATTCAGGAAAGCATAATCCCATATGTATCTCTAGGAGTTGCAATCTCCGAGCTCTTCTCTATCATCTTCTGTGTAAGTCAGACCTTGCTGGGGCTTTAAGGGTTAAAGCAAATGTGATTTGAGTTATTCTTTCTTAAAATAAATGAATATTCTCTATGTGAACCAAAGATTTTTTTCTGCGGCACTGCACAAGTCTGTAAAGTGTTTTTTATTATTTTTATTTACTATTCCAAATTTCTTCCTGTCTTCAGGAAGCTTCATTCTCCACTGTTTTTTACAAAAATCTCTCTCTCATTTAGGCAACTATATATTCAATGTCATTCAAACATATATGCACAAATATATGTAAGTATACCTGTGTACTTGTTCATAAACATATATACACACACACACAAATATATGTAAGTATACCTATGTATATCTGTGTGAATATATATATGTGAATGGAATTATAACATGCTTCTGTTGATTACAATGCTTATGAACAAGTAGCTGCAATGCTTGGGGAATAATGTTACTTAATAGCACTAGAGAGCTGATTGCCAGGAACTCCATAAAATAACTGACTTGAGACCAACACCTTGTGTTCCCTAAAGTAAAAAGAACTGAAGAAGAAAGCCTGATTTTTGGAAGTCTGATGGCTCGACTTCACCATGCTCCCAGTAATATGCAAATATTTTCTACTCCTCAGAGCTCCATTATAGATCGTTTTGGACGGCGGATTCTCCTTTGGGGTGGTTATTTGCTGATGGCACTGATATTGGTGTTGTTTGAAACAAGTCTTCAGCTGAGTGTAAGCAAATATCTCTCTGGGGGTGGCCCTGCCTCATAAATCCTTGTGCAGATCAGCAGCTAGTCAGCCTTAGCTTTGACCTACCACAGCTGTAGGCCTGAATGTCTTGTGAATACAAACCTATAGTCCTCTCTGCAGGGCCTTTGTCCTGCCTTTGTCCCATCCTGCACTTCTCTTTCTTAATCAGGCTTTTAAATAGTCAGTGAAAAACATTTTCTAAAATCATTGGTCTGCCTGCCTGATTTTTTCAAACCACACTTGGGTCTTGTTTCACTGTCCTTAAAATCCTTAGATGAGCATCCCTGCTGTCACATTTCCCATTTGCTATCCCCTGCCTCCCGTAGCAGGAAGCGTGTGCACTGCCTCTTCTGACAACCACCAGTTTCCTCCCTGTCCCAGCCCTTGATACAAGCAGTCTAACTGCATACCCATAGTGCGTGCCACAGCTTCAAGAGAGCCAGTGATTTACCTTGCGTTGCAATCTTTATCTCAGCCCGTGAACTTCTAACTTCTCTCTGTTCCACAGATGTTTTCTGATTCACAAGAGGTTTAAACTTTTCTCTGAAGTTGTCTCATTGAATAACACAATTAGGCTAAATCACTAGCAATTTTCCCCCATGCTGTAATTAGCTTGGAGTTTGTAATTTGTTTAACAGAGTTTAGGGAGTGGAGTTCAGCTCACCTCTGTATATATGACACTGCAACCAGTTCTGAACCTGCTTTTGGCCTTCCGCTGTATACGTATGGTACAGAGAAGGAAATACTTCCAGAGAGCATCTATTACAGAGCCCAACATCATGATGAAATGACAGCTCTTTCATAAACATTGCTTCTCTTGTATGTTTCGATCAGCTATGGTACAACTAATACATTAATTATCGTTCTCCTCCCTCCTTTTGCCTTTGTCTAGGATCAGTTCTCTTGGATGCGTTACTGCAGTGTTATTCTCATCTTCTTATTCATCATTGCCTATGGAATAGGACCAGGCAAGTAAAACAATATAAGCAGCAAGAGCAAACCTTTGGACCATACAGGATAAGCACAGGCTATGGATGTATGGAAACATAATTCAACTATGTGAATACATCGTGATAAATCAGCAGCATAGCTTCGCCTGAAATTGAGGCAACTCCAATTTATGATGAAGTAATGACTTGAGAAACAATTCCCATAGGAAATGACTTCAACCAATTCAGACCCTGATATATCAGGACTCTTATTTTGGAGGGTGTGAGTGCTGTTCTGCATATACAGACTCATCTGGCCCATCTCTATCTTTGCCCAAGGGCAGAGATAGCCTCTTCTAAAATAGTCAAGCTTTCTCAATTCACCTGTGAAGTTCAATTCCACTGAAAAATGATGTCTGATTGCATGCATAGCTCTATCTCTTAGCATTGCTTTGTCCTTTCTGTTCCTCTCTTAATGTCACTCTGAATTACATACTGGTAGTGCGAGAACCAAACTTACAGCTCACTATTATGATTTCACTCACTCGAGAACAATATTTACTCTGTTTTTAGTTATTACACTCTACAACATCAAATGGTGGCTGTTATTTTTGTAAGAGCTTTTATACAAGGACCATGAATGTCTTGAAAACCTAACAGAAATCCTATGTTAGCAGGACCCAGTCATCTCCTATGGGCAATGGAGAGAAATAGGTCCTTAAGGCATGATTCATCTCCATATTTTAACTATACATCTTAGGTGGAGAGTAACTGCACTTCAGGGATGTCCATCTTTCTCCACAGATCATAAAAGAAATCTGGCAGGCTAGTTCAGATGGAGATGGCTGTGCTGCCTAAAGCTAGATGAAATTGATCTCACCTAGCCTGACTTACTGGGGCTGTGTTTGACCATTGACATCTGTTCACTCTTTCACTTTGAGGAAAATGGTTAACTAAAACTCCCCAGGAGAACACAAAATGCACAACTTTTTTATCACTTTCTATGTTTTTTCCTCAGCTGGAGCCTTCGCATCTGTCATGAATGAAATCTTCACCCTTTCAGCAAGGTCCTCTGCTTTTGTAATTGGTGGGATCGTCATATGGCTAGGACTCACTTTCACTGGAATGATTTTCCCCTTCGCTATCGTACGTAATTTGATTCAGGTCTTCTCTTTTGCTATCTTAGTTTAAACTGGTTTCCTAAGCTGGCCTGGACAGGAAGATGCAATGCCTTGTAGATGATCAATGCTGTAAATTCCTTTGCTTCTGGCACATGGAGGACATCTAAGATGTTTCCTTAGTCCTCGGATGTCCTCTGCTGTCTCATGAATAGACTGAAAAGATAAATAAACGTTCCTTCTGTAAAATCAACTTGTTCCTCATTTCATAAGGACAAATCAACAACGATCAAGAATCTACAGGGCAAGTGTCATTAGGGAAATCACTCATCATATTCTATTTTTCTCTCCAGATGGCTCTTGGTCCTTTCTGCTTCCTCATCTTTATTGCTGTCCTGATCATTTCATCGATTCTCATTTATCAGTTCCTCCCAGAAACAAAAGGAAAGTCAATCACAGAAATCACAGAAGAATTCAAAACACGCCAGTTTAAGAAGAAACATGTTCAGACAGTGGAGAAGACTACTACTGAGGAAAATACATTTTGCACCAAGCTCTGATGGGCCACCACAGGCAACTTCCACTGACAAAAAGCTCTGCCTCAAGATCAGACTGAAGGCTAAACCTTAACAAGGACTCTTGTCAATAAAATAGAATTCAAAAAGTAATCCACAGAGAGCTTGTCATTAATCCAAGTAGTCCTATTTTATACTTGTCTTTGTTTTTTATGTTGAGGGACAACAGTTCTGTAGCAGGAGGACATTAGTAATTACAGACACTGCTCAGAACTGGCATGTAGAAACCTTTTCAGGGATAACATCAATTTTATACCAAGCCCTTTTCCTTTGCAGTCATTTTAAAGGAATGAGATTTAACTCTGTGTTTGTTAATTTTTAACAAAATTCTGCTTAGGTTTAAGAGCAGGATGAACAGAGGATGAAATGTAAACATAACTCTTGCAAACAATTTTCTTGTCATCTCTTTATGAAATCATACTGTAAAGGATCTAGGATTGACAATTAACACTGCAAATGAACAAATGTCAGGTAGAATAACACAGAAAAAATTGTTCTTGTTCTATTTTCTTGAGCTGACATCATGGAGCTGCATGTCCTGATTGTTTCAGTAATGATTGTCAGGGGTCAGCCCTGACCCCCGGGCAGTTAGAGATGAACCTTCACCTGCATCCTCTGGAGCAAACTGGCTGCACCTTCCATGCATATCAACTGGAGCAAAAGCTGGAGCAAATTTTCGTAGTGTGCACTGTCCTCTACTCATAGATGACCATAGTTCGGCCATGAGGGTGAACAAGCATACAGGCAGTGCTGACAGCTAGAGGACCAGAGGCCTGGAGTGAGACAGGGAGTAAGACAAGCTGAGAGAACAGACATAGCAAAAACTCAGCTTACTTTATAAATAATTAACTGCTCAACACAAGAAGCAGAAGCTATGATAGCAAAATGTCTGCTAGTTGTGTACTGGATTAGGACACATTATACTCTACTAGCACACATCAGCATGTAGTATACTTTACCACTGCTACGCTCCACAGCATCCATGTACTATTGCTATCCAAGAGCTGTTAATTTGCTGTCCACTGCAACATCTAATCTCTTCACTCTCCAAATTTTTCTACCTTCTAATACGACTACCATTTATTTTTCCATTTTCTGCCACAGTTACAAATAGCATCCTGCTCAGCAGGACGGTAAGGCCTACCTTTCTGCAGTTGAACTACATTGATATCACTGTGCTGGAACTCTGAATCAGTGTTGAGTTTTGGGGAGCTTTATTTTCTATTCAAATTTTCCAAATAAATATATATTTTAAAACAAGATATAGAGGAATCAAATTCATCCTCCATTTTTCTGCCAAAACTTGAGCTCAGGTTTTTGTGTTTCTGTTGCAATAACTAACCACCACATAAACTCTTCAACTTAGGTGAAAGAATAGTTAAGCTCACAAGATTTCTGGGAAGCTATTCCTTTAAGAGAAAGCATCTTCAGAGCATAATAACATTGCTTTTACAGACAGACCAAGTCTGTTATCTAAAATCTTCTCTGACGAATCAGAGGATTATATTTCCTTTGGTTAAAGACTAGAACATCAGTAATCGAGCTGATAAAGTATATATGTGTTATTAAATTGCTGAAATGTTTAGTTAGTTTTTTAATCAGTTTTAACAGTATAACGTACCTGTTACTTCTAAAGGAATAGTCACAGATGATGTTCTGGTACTAAAGCACTAGTGTATGTTCCAGCCGCTAAGACCTGGTTTAGATTTTATATTCAATCAGTTTGTACTCCCTGAATCAAAATAGGGAGCACTCATGCTACAGGAATTCCCATTCAGAGGGACCTCTCTTGTTGAGTCATTGAAATATTTAATCCATCAGTTCCAAGCCTTGTCCAACTACTGCCAAAAACCATGAGCCTACAGAAACAATGAGCCTACAGAAACAATACAAGGTAAACATTGATTATTTCCAGATGATTACTTAGCAGGAAGAGGCATGACAGAAAACACTTCCTAAGTCTCACAGAGTTCTGCCTGCTTGAGAGCAGCTACCCTTTCGACATAAGATGGACAAGCTCCTCTCAGAACTGGGGAGCGCTACAGCTGAGAGTATTTCCTGATAGTATAAGTTGTCAGAAGCTCTGCAGAAAAAAACTGGGAGGTTGTCTTTATAGTCTGTTGCAATTACCCTTCCTAAAGAAAATACAATACATATGTGCCACATTATTTTCAAAATAATAAGGTGGATAGTAGATGTTCTCTAAATAGTCTTTCAGATTTTCTTAGTGTAAAATTTAGAGGTATTACTTAAAATGACAAAAAATCAAAACACACAAATGAACTTTCTGGGTTAAAGGAAATTTTGAAGGAAGTTCCAGCTGGGTAGAGAAATTGATTTAAAAAAAGGCAAAAAAGTCCTCCAGTAATTAAATTATGAGGAAGTTCCATACCATTCTCCCCTAAAAATGATAAGAAATTGTGCATTTGAAAATGAATTTTTTGCTGATAATTAATAAATACAGAGAAGAAATATAAAACAGAAAATTCAGAATCTTTATCAGACAGATCTTTTTTGTGTTGACACTTTGCATGTTCTGCTAAGTTAATGAACAAGATGATATCCTGGAAATACAGAGAACAAAGGACTATGATATCACCAGTTTATTTTGTGATGAGCTTATACTGTTTTTTGCATGTTCAGTACCAGCGACTATTTGCAATGCTCTTTGTGCTGGGAATTGGTGGATCCCTCACAGTTGCCTTCCAAATTTCTATGATCAACTACCCATTCACAGTAAGAAAAGCTTTAAGTATCTTCAGAGGTCGTTGGTAGCGGGGTCAAAAAGTAAACAGTGCTTCTCAAAATAACTTACCAAGTGAGTGTTTACATTGACTTTCCATTCTCAGCTCCTTCCATCCCCTTTCTGTGCAGAAGAAAACAGTAAGAGCTAGACTGCAGCTGTCTTTGAGTAAGCATGGCCATGTAACAAACAGAACAACCTCCTCACTGAAAAGATGTTAACATGGGCAGTCAACATTTTTTGCATTTTCCAAACACAGCGATGAGCAAGGCCTATGAAGACCTGTCTAGAAATCCCACAGGGGCATGGATGGATGGATGGATGAAATAGACCCCAGGCTTTGATTCTGCCTGCAATGAAGGTCAAAAAAGGTGCTTCTGGGAGTTTCAGATGGCTCCGAGTTCACTACATCACAAGCCACGGTAAACTGCAGCATGGGCCTTCATAGGGGTGAAATGGAGAGCTTCATCCTTATGGGGAACATCTTGGCCGGAATTCACAGTGGCTACAGAACTGGGGGAACAATATTATTCTTGGTCTTTTCAGCTGCAGAATCCATCAACTTTGCACATGACATGACAGTTCTAAGTTAAACACTTTCTCCTCTGGCCTTTCTCTAGTGAGGAACAGCTGTGAGCAATGTATTGCTTTCACAATTACTGTCTTTTTCCTTCTTAGCATGTTAGAAGATTTATCAATGAAACTTGGCAGGAAAAATATGATGCTGCCCTGCAGTTGAAGACCTTCAAAGCGCTGTGGTCATCCATTGTCTCTGTCTATGGCCTAGAAGGATTGCTGGCGTGTCTTGGGAGTGGATATCTAACCATAAAATACGGAAAGTGCGTATATTTGAAAACAAGGAGAAAAATTTGCTAGTAACTTGAAGAACAAGTACACTTTGTGAACATGTCAATATCTGCCTTACCTAGGAAATAGCTCAATAAGCCTGGTTTATTTATGCGTATTTTCCTGGTGAAGGGAAGAAGTGTATTTTATCTAGACAGAAACTGAGCTTTCACCTTGACCCATATCCGGCTAACACACTGGGACCCTCCAGTGGCCAGTGTCCCTGGTGACAACGAAATCTGAAGCTCCAAACTGGTTCATGAGGATGCATAAATTACGTATGTAAACAGATCGCAGCACTTAGCATGTATACTGCATTACTTCCAAATGAGCTTTAATTAGACCATCTACACAATATTCAGCAATAGGTAAGTGAGCATTATTATTTGCCTTCTATTTCATGGATAGGAAACTGAGGCTCAGAAGGAGCCAAATAAACTTCCAAAAGCACCAGAGAGAGCTGGTGTTAGCTCAGGGTTAGACACCACGATCCTGTGGGTTTTCTTGCGGCTCAGGGCTCCATCAGCACTTCCTGTAACAGCTCACTAAGTTGACTCCTCTTAAAAGCTTGGTTCCAGTGTGCTCACCTTTGGAGAACCCCCAAGCCCTCTCAGCTGCCAGAGACACACTCAGCATGCAGGTGTACTCTGCTGCTGTGTATGTAACTCTTGGGTGGCAACCACTCCTTTCAGCAGATGCTGTTGTACCTGCTTTCCCTCTAGCATACTCCTTCCCCTTCACTCTTTCCTGGCCTTGGTTGCCTCTTTTGCCTTAACTCATTGCTGTCTCATGTCTTTTTGCACTTATGCACTTCACATCTCACTTCCTGTAACTATTTTTTTATATTTTCAGCTACTTGTGCTCACACTGTTCCATGCAGGTCCTCCATCTGACCATATCAAAGCACTTAAACCTCCAAATCCACTTCTACTCCAACACATCCTTCCTCAGTTAATTTTCTCCCTCTGTTTTCCTAACTCTTCAGCATGTTTCTTCCGTTCTATCTCCCCACCTCCCACAGTGCTAATCAACACCAGAGAGGGCCTGAAGTTAGATTTGCTGTGTACCTCTCTTAGATATGAATACCGTGATCACTCATCTCCCTAAGCCACAGCTGTCCTTATGATCTGATGGACACACATGCCAGAAGCTTCATAGCAAAGTGAAATGCTTCATTACATCAATTATGCCAAAGCCTTGTGGGCCCCAGTACAAAATGTTCTCCCTCTAAAGGACTAGTGAGTTAGCATTGGCTACGAATTCCTTCTAAATCAGTATTGAAAAAGTGCCTATATGCAGGGTGCGCAGCACTAGATGGTGTTTAGGCGATAAAATATAAAAACAGAAGTATAATGCTTTTATTAAAGATTTCCTTGCAGTTCTCACAACAGTACAGACTTTTCGTCTCTGATCTCATGCCTAAGCCCAAGAGTAAGCAAGCCTTTTGGGCGCTTGAATAGAGCACTACTGGGCCGGATGACATGATAATCCTAGAAGTACAGCACAGAGTTACAGGAAAGATATTTGCAAATGGAATACAAAATCATTTTGAGCCGATTACCGTTTCCATAAAAGTTTCCTGTGCACCATTGCCTAATGTACGACAATCTGCTTATCACAGTCATTGTATTTCTCTTAGGCTTCTGTAAGCTGGCCAAGTCCTTTGAAATGATTCTGATTGGACACCTCCTCTATGGCATGAGTGCAGGTGGGACCTCACACACCTCAGGGATGGTGATATGCTCACAAAACATAATGCTACTGATATGCAGACTGGGGAACAGGGTCCAAACTCAGCAGTTCCTGCGCATTTGGGGGACAGTTTATCTCTACAAGCTTAGCTTATGACACATACAATTAATAAATCAAGGCATGATAAAACAAAACATGAATTTAAATTCTTTCTCTCATAATGTTCCTGTCTCCACCCCCCCCTTACATCCATCAAGGTTTCTGCGTGATGATGTATCTTCAGTATGCAAGAGAAATTTCTCCTAAGAAGCTGCGTGGATTTGCAAATTCTGCTTCACGTCTCTTTTGGTCACTGGGAAAAGTCTTAGGGCAACTTATGGGGCTAAGGTATTTACTAGAATCTCTAGCTGAAACAAAGTCATTAAATTAAAATACATTTTATAATGTTTTCTTTGCTTGTACTTTCTAGTGAACTCCTTGGAACTGGTTCCTTGTGGCTGCTGTTGATGGCCTGTGCTGGCATTGCAGCGCTGATTCACCTGGTCACTTTGCCATTCTTTCCAGAGTCTCCACACTACCTCTTAATCTAGAAAGGAAACGAGGAAGGATGCTTGCAGGGTAAGCTGTATATTTGTCACTCTTGGCTTTTGTTTTACCTCAGTTAGAGTCAGATGGGACAGTGGTGATACAAGTGACCCCAGCTGTGACTACCACAATTCAGATGTCTGCAAAGGAAGCCTTACGTTTCCAAAAAACCACTGAAATTACCTATTCAGTAGGCCAGTTGTATAACGGCAGAGATTATGGGGAATACAACGGTTCCAGGGCTCTGCGCTCTGCTCTCACTCCACCTTTAGCGTGCAGTTCAGGTCAGGATTTAAGCCCTGAGTTTGAAAACCCTCCAGGAGGCAGGAGGAACCCAGGGAGAGGATAGTTCCCTTATGACAGCTATGTTGCAGTGCAACAGTGAAAAACTTGGCCAACAGCTAGTGTCCTTGAGACATAAGAATGAACTTTCCATGGGTCTTTGATGGTCTAGACAGGAGAGGGCCTATATCAAGGAGTTCCCTTCTGTGAGCTAGGAGTGGCCAGTGGAGACTTCGCAACCTTCAAATGTGCAGATGTTAGGTAACATAATTTTAAATGGGTAACGTAATTTTAAATCTGGGTACCACAACCTAACTGGAACAGCAGAGAGCGTACCAGGAGCTATCTCATCTTGTCAGCAAACTGAGTATATTAGATCAATCTTCAATTTACTTTCTTTCCAATAAGTCCATCAGGATACTGATGGGGTATGCAATTCTACATGAATATACACATGCACACACACAAAAAGCCCTTTAAATGAATCAAGGTGCTTCACTATGAGCATAAAGAGCTGCCAGTGACTGTTGCCATAGTTTCTATGTTCAACTTCAAGGAAGACACTTCTAAGGTGTTGTAACAAGGGCTATGTAATCAGACAGGGAAAGGGACAGAGCAGAGAATGCACCAATGTTTTGACAATGGCATGGTGTTAAGTGTTTAATACTAACAGTTAAGTGTTAAATACCAATGACTGTGAGATAGGGCCTCATTTTCTGCAAGACTGTGAATACAGTTTTCATGTATATAAACATACATCACTGGTATTCTCACCCCACACTTTCTAATAATCACCATGTCTGAAACCTTAGGGGTATAATTAATTAAAAATCTAAGTAAATGTGCATCTACCAACAGGATGATTCATGAATTATATCAAGCCTTCCTCTTTGTTCTGCACAGCCATGAAGAAACTGTGCAGTGAGGGAGAGCAGCAGGCAGAACTGGATGATCTTTAAAAAGAAAAGGCAGCAATGAAAACCATCAAAATCCTGAGTGTGCTTAAAGTGACAAAAGATCAAACTCTCCACCGGCAGCTGTGCATTTTGATTATTGTTATCGTAACTCTGCAATTCTTTGGCATTAATGCAGTTGGGTATCTTCCCACTTCATGCCTAAAAGCAACTCCTAGATGTCAATGAGGAAATTCTGCAGTTTAAGCTTGTAGCCACAATAAAAGAAGTTTTATGTTGGTGGTAGTCAAGCGGTCCTGAGATTTACTCCAGGCCGTTACCTGGCTTCTGCTTTGCTTTGGATGTTTTCGCCCCTCCATCTACCTCTCTGTAAGTGGAAAATGAGTATTCACTATCCGCTATCTAACAGAGAAAGAGAGAGCTTCACTGAGCTGGCTATGTGCTATATAAATGCAACGTATTATTTAAGAAGAGGACTTCTGAATTATGGACGTTTATTCTGCAATAGTGCTGGGGGCAGACTGGTTCGTGCCAACCTGCCTGCAGCAGCTCCTGCTCCCCAAAGTCCCATGGATTCCAAAAGACTAACAAGGTGCTACTTGCATCCAGGACGAAACCTTGTGCTTCTTTTTGCCCTGATGCCCTTTTCCCTCATCCCTCTGTGGCAGTGCTTCTATACAACTTGCAGCTTCTCTAATTATGCTTTTAAAGGGGAATTTCTAATGCTTGATTTGCCTGTTTACAAATAAGAATAACATGAGACCTATGGAAACACATATATAAAATTTATTTTCTCTCGTGCCATTCTTTTCCTCAGCTTGCACAGACTTCACCATATGGTGCAAGTGTAAGTGATAGCACTCCTGAACTGGGCTGCACAGCTTATTAAAGCCATTGTGCAGCTAACTAGATAGGCAGAAGAATGCAAGTGAGGATCAGCATTCACTGTTGGCACTGTACCAGATCAATAGTGCATTCTGCTATGATAACTTCCACTTTCATTTGTCAGTTCCTTTCTCTCTGTTTTTACTCTCTTCTTCCTCTTTGTCATATCTTCTTTTCAGGATTCCCAAGCCTTCTTGCAGGACTAAATCCACCAGGCATTCAGCTCTGTTGTAATCTTGGTCAGTGCCATCTTGTCTTTGCTGGTCCTCTCGCAGGAACTGGTCTCTGCAGCAGCACAGCCCAGAACATTGCACAGGGACTGTTTATTCCTGTCATATAGCGCTATGTCAGCTTTAGAAGCATGAGCCTTGGATCCCTCTGTCCCTCTCTTACGAAATACAGGAAAGCTCACTCTGATTTAGCTCCAGAGTCTCCTGTAGGAAATCACTCCATCATGGGTAGCCTTGCTACCTTCACTAATTCCTTCTCAACCCTCCATCTCAAGCATGCATTCTCTCAGGTTCCACAAATCCGAAGTGGCAAACTTGAGGAGGCCTTTCCCATACCTCTTCTTCCAAATGCTTGCTATTGCTGCATCTCTTGCAGTTACTGATAAACCAGATAGTATACAATTAACTCAGCAATATTAATGTTTGCTTGTTGCTTTAACCCCATGCCAAGATCTCCTTATTTCTCCTACTTCGGCAAGCAACTTCTTAAATTATTTTTAACTATTCAGCTCTCCCTATCTTTTTCTCAAAAGGAGAGACTAAGTGACTAAGCTAGGCTTTTTTCTTTCAATATTCTCCTCTTTGTACTACTGCCCCAGATTCAGTGCTGTGACTGTGACCTCCAAGAAGTTGGCAATTTAAGTGCCTTATTTATTTCAGTACAGGCCCATATATCAGAGCCAAAATCACTGTTAAGACCCTGCAGTTGGCATTCAACAAAACAGTACTAGAAGTGGCATCATAACTAGCAGAGCTGGAAATAGCTGTAGCAACAGTGAAAAGAGGCAAAAAAGCTTCATGTGTATTCCCTTGTCTTCCCCAGGAAATTCACCCATCATTAAGATCTCTATTTTCACTTCTGTAGGTCCAACTTCAATCGATGATGATTGGTGTATCTGTTAGCTTTCCTGCACCACAGAAGACTTGCATCAGATGGTGATCAGGACTGACACAATTTAATTACAGCAGTTTCTTTTTGTCAAATGCATGTGAAAAGCTTTTAAAAAGACATGCTCCACTCCTAACTGATTCTTGAAATGAAGTATATTCGCAACAGCCAGCAACATGGACAGGTCACTGCTGGAAAATTACCTCATTTGCTTGCTTCCCAGTCCTTACGTTAGATGTGATGTCACACATGCAATCTCTCGCTTTCAACGTGAGTTTCTTCTCCCATTGTGTTTTATAGGTCTATTTCTATACTTCCGAGTTGCTGCACTCAGCTGGGTTTGAGGAAGACCTTATTCCATATATATCATTAGGGCTTGGCCTCTGTGAATTCTTCTCCACTTTACTCTGGGTTAAGTCGCGCTGTATCAGTTTGTTACTCAAGCTGTAGCCATCCTTACAGTGAAGTAAGTGTTTTTCCTGCCCTCCCAGACCTTTACCATTGAGCGGTTTGGCACGAAAACACTGCTGTGGAAGGGCTATGCTTTGATGGCTTTGGTGCTGGCTATCCTCACAGTTACTCTCTCCCTTCAGGTAAGGGAGTTTTTTAACTATTTTGTTCCCCTTTGCTGTTTCACACCTAAGGCCTGTTAGGTATCACGTCACAGGAACAAAACAAGCTGGATTTACACTGCCGAAAAGTGAAATCTTGTCATCATCGTGGCAAACTGTCAAGTCCTACACCTTGGCCCTGGCAGCCAGCCCCATGTGCCAATGCAGACTATTGTTGGACTGATGCTCAGATCTTCTCCCTAAAGTCCTACTCCATTCTCTCCCTAAGCCATCACTTTCACTTCGTAGAACTTCCTCTATAGAAGCTAAGCTATCCTACTAATGACCTGATCACATACCATAGCCTTCTCCCAGATGCTTAGCCTTACAAAGGCTTTTGTTTTATGTTAGGTGCTCTGATACTCCTGAAGTTTTATTTAGACATTCTCTTCTTTGTGGTTCAAACCACAAGGTCTGTCCAGGAACAAGTGTCCAAGCTCTCTGTAGTGTTTCCTACCTACATCCAGCTGTAGAAACTCTCCTGCTTGCCCCACATTGACAAATACCTGTGACTGATCTGTGGTCTTTTCCAGATTTCAACATTTGCTACCCGAGAGCTTTGAAAAGCAGGAGAGCCTGCTATCCTACTGTTACTAATAAATGTCTCCATTAATTTTTAGCTCCAGACTAAATATGAGTGGATGTCCTCCTGCAGTGTCAGTCTGATCTTCTTCGTTTTCTTTTCTGGAGTTGGACCGTGTAAGCAAATCAACCTGCACAAAAAATAATTATATGCATATGCTACCTGACTGTTGTAGGGATCTTAGTTGGAGGTGGGCCTGTGAGTGTAATTCCATAAAATAAAAAGGGAGTTTGAAGACTTTAACTCATAAACATGAGTATGAGGAAACAGGGAAATGTAATGCTGACATTGACTATTTAATGGCATAGTCACATACCAGTAACACTGAACATGACAGAATCACCGTACACTGGGACAAGAAGGAGGAACTTAGAAGATTCAAAACAAAACCAAACAACCAATTCTGTCCTTCTTCATTTTTTTCTGTTCAGGTGGAGCCACCATGTCCATCATGGCTGAAATCTTCAATCAGTCATCTAGACCATCTGCTGTTGTGACTGAAGGATGCTTCAACTGGACAGAACTCTTTATTGTTGGAAGGATTTTCCCATTTATTGTGGTAAGTGACTGCCCTTGTCATTGATGATTTTGAAGATGATTCCAGACACCACATGATGATGTACTTAACTATATGCACTCTTTCTTCAGTACTGTAGTGGTTAGATTTCTAACTCATGAAATCATGTTCAAGATGCAATAACAAGGAAAATAAAAGGAAAATATGCTTATTTCTCTGTTTCTGGTTTATTTCCAGGAAAACCTTGGCTCTTTCTGCTTCCTTATCTTTATGGGGATCCTCATCAGCTCAGGGATCTTCATCTATCTCTTCCTTCCCAAGACAAAGGGAAGTCAGTTACGGAAATATCAGAGGGCTTTGCAACCTTACATTTTAGGAAAAGACTTAATTCTGTTACAGTAAATACTTTTCTTAAGAAACACATCACCTACACCAGCTTCTAGCTGGTTAGCAGAAGGACCCTCTATTAATTAAGGTCATAGAGGACTTTGACACCTGCAGACTCCAAAATAAAACAAAAGCAAATTATTTATTTTCCATTATTGGAAAAGATATAAATGTTCCTTCACAGACAAAAGTGGCCTCTTCATGAATGGAGGTCACCCTCATACCCCCTTAAAAACTCAACAGCAGTCAATAACCAACAAGCCATCATGACATACAATACACGCTCAGCTAAATATATAGATTTCCCTTAGCAAATATTTTGTGTCTAAAAGTCTTCTTCAGTTCCAATACCTGTGATTTTGCTATTCTGAATTTCATTTTGAGTTTTGGATTATAACAAATCAAACCTAAGAGAAACCGCTTTGTTCTTTTGAGTGTGAAATTAAACTGCAGAGGGCTTCAGTCATCCACAATCAGATCTGCAGTCTAGATCTCTTTAAATGTGCTTTCTAATTATTTTGTAACCTTGACATATAGCCAATTTCTACTCCTTTTACTGTCCCTGTTTTACTAACCCTTATTTACGTGTTTTTCCACTTAAGCAGACCCTTGCCTGTCTGTAACTATACTGGACTTTTAATATTTGTTTTCCATGTCTGAGCAAATCACTGTGAGAATTAGCATGTCACCAGTCTGCCAGTGCACTGAGATTACATAAATAAAATGAGAGCAACAGTAGAGTCCAAAGGAAAATGGGAGAATATATTGTAAAAAAGATTTGAGTGAAAAAAAAAAAAGCAGGTCTGATTATTTAAGGGAAAGTAGCAATGAGGAGAGAATTGAGCATCTCCTTTTCCCTAGTCAGAGTCAGCTCTGCATTCTGGATGCAGCAGAGCTGTTTTCCTTGTGTCACAAGGTATATAATTATTACTGCCTCAGTTACTCATTTAGTGTTCTTAGCTTTTAACCTATTTCCTACCATTGTGAACTTTGCCAGGAATTGGGGAAATGCTTAGTGCAACATAATCACCACGCTAAAGAGAACATATTGAGGGAGCAGGAGGAGGGAATTGGCAGAATGTTCTGCCCGTTTATCAGTTCTTTAAGATCTGCGATTTCTAATAACTAACAATTCCTTTAGAACTGCAGTATTAGCAAGCTATAGGGAACTATAAAACACCTTAGCAGAGTTCCAAAAAAAAGTGATATATGATGGCTGGCTTTCGAATCAGTGCACAGGGCAGAAGAAAAAGCCATGAGCCACTTCTCACTGCACTTGACTCTTTTAGAGAAAAAAGAACAGTGAAAGTCTCTTGAGCACAATTTTTTCTAAAATTGCTGATAAGGTGAAACAGTACCATGCTATACAGTCAACTGCAGCTCCGAATCACAAGAAAGTCCCAAAAATATAACAGAAATTACATTGCAAGCTGGTGGAATTTGCTGCTATTTGAGACCCTCACCAATTATTTTGCAAGGAGTGTAGCAATCATTATCACATAAAAATCCCCTACACTTTCATACAATTTCAGAAAAATCGTTATAGAATAAAAAAGAAATATTAAAATCTTAAACCAAAAGAAGAATGAGTTAATAGCTACGCAACTTGAACTTCTGTACAGCCAAAATGTTACAATTGTTTGTGTTAAAGAGAAAACACAAAAATGCTGAATCACTCCAAATGCCATTGCAAGCCAGAAAAAACAGCATTTGCTATGCAATTATATAGGCAATAGCTGGAATTACACAAGTAACAAACCAAGGTTTTGTTATTAACATGTATTTCTCCTAATTTCTTTAGACTCAAAGTATTTGCACTAAACCCCTCTGTAAATAATTGCATTCTGTGTTTCATGGACTGAAAGTACAAGTCTCAAGGGTGAGCTCAGACATGTACCAAGAGTACATCTCCATCATCTGCCCCCCACCCCAAGGCCTTGGAGGTGGGGAGAAAGTCCCCTGGCATGAGTAGGAGCAGGCAGAAGACTTTGAAAGCAGGAATTGTGAGTGAGTGAGCAGGTTTTACAGGTACTGATCATTTTGGAGTGGAGCCTTCATGACCAGATGCTATATCCCCAAAGCCTTTGCCAGAGCACAATCTCCCTTACCTTGTCACATCTCCTGGCCTACAAACACCCCCCTAACACTCGGACATGAAATATCCATCCCTAGTGTCTATCTGACACATTAACTCAGAACAGCCGAATCAAGCTTTGAAATTTCCTACTTGTACTTCAAGCCCAACAGAGCTGCGTGCCTATTTTTCAGCAAATAAATGATATTTACTTATTTACTGTACTAACCAATCTAAAACACAACAATACATTTTTACTTCATAATAAACACCAGTATCTAAACCTTATACCAGGTGCCTTTTTGCTTTGTGCAGGTTGCAGCAGAGATACTCCTCAGCTTATATCAGAAAAGTAAAGTATTTTACTGTAGCAGAAAAACTGATTTTTTGCCTGAGCTATTCTCCTTTCCCTTTCCAAACCCTAACTAGCCTGTAGATGCAAACTTCCTCTACTTTGAAACCTCTCTGCTTGCAGACTGGACTAGATGCAATTATTTCCTGAAATATTTAATCCAGCAGTGTTAACTTTGTCCAGTTGCAGTAAATATAAGACAGTAAAGACAAAATAGTAAAAATTTAACTCTCGCCCCTGGAGCCAGCTGCCCATTGCCACACCAGCAGGCAGGAGACAGAGAAGGAAACCTGTGACGACAACGACATATCACACACTGGATAATCAGCCCCTTAGCCAGAGATGGCCGGCTTCCTCTCAGACCTGGTAAGTACCTGGTGGGGTATTTACAGCTGTGGTATTTTTGTACACCAGCAGTGCTTCAAAGAAAACAAAATCAGTATCTCAGTAAAAATAACAAGGCTCTTATTCACTAACAGCCTCTCAGAAGTGGTCCTGCCCACCATTTTGAGGTATTACAGATGTTTGCACTTCGTGTGCTCTCTCATCCATCTTAGCCACATTTTAACCAATACTTTAACATTTCTTAAACATTTTTCTTTACAGAAAAACATAGATTTGCTTGGCTTGCATGCTATAAAAATAGTTTTGTTAAACATTTCACTAATTATTTAGTGCCAGAGATGGCAGGCAGAGAAGGCAGGAAACAGGGCTGGCCGCTTGAGAAGGATGTTTGTGGGTGCCTGCAGCAACCATGTCCTTGCTATGGCCGAGTCCTCAACTCAGAGCTGCTGCCTTACACATGAGCAAGACACCTCCTGTTAGGACAGCACCTCTTTGAGGAAAAGCATCTCCCTGCTCCTGCTGGGCATTCTTGGCCTCTAATCTAGGGAAGAGGAATATGGCAAGGCATCTTTGAAAAGCTGCTAATTCTTTCATTCATTCACAGTATATTCAGTGTGTCTTGTTGCAAAGGCTGCTGTAGTGTAATAAGTCTTAAGAATAGTTTCACTGTGTGTTTTTTGGATCTGTAATCAACTGGAAAAAAAATCACAGAATGTGATGCCTGCTCTCAAAGCTCCCAAGAGATTAAGATCTCATGTTACTTGATACAGACAGGAGGAGAAGGAGTTCAGAACTGCCCATGGTAATAAGAGGCAGATCTGTCAGAAAAGACAGACACCTTTCTGCTCCTGCAGAGATGGAGTAAAACCAGTGCAGAATGGAGCTTCTGGCCCAGAACTGTTCTCCCTGTTATTCCCTCCTCTCTATCTAGGTAAAAAACATGGTTTTCCAAAGGGCTGCCACACTGAGAGCAATCTGAGGGGAAAAACATACTTCAGGCTACATCAATGTGGTTGTTGGATCATTTCAGATTTCTTTTTGAATTTTCAGCTGCTATGAGCAATTTCCAGAGGCTTTGCCACAAAACTTGAGTTGAGGGATCACTGCCCACTATCACTGCCCACTACTCAAGGCTACGATGGGTAGCCAGCAGAGCACCTGCTCTTTCAGTTAAGACAGGAAAGGTCTTTCAGGTACAAATGGCCTTGGTATCTATTGTTGCCATAGGTCTGAGTTGCAGATAGCACAGCCACTATCCAGATCACAGAGAGGAGAGTAAGACTTCCCTCTCCAAAACACTCTCAGATGTATTAGTCCTGGAGTGTGGAATGACCTTCATTTTACTACTCTGTTGACTGATGGCCAAGAAGGGGAGGGAAATGTAACGGTTTCCAAACAGATGCCTGAATTTCCTTGTGCTGGATGTAGGGAAATCACAGGAGGATGTATTCCTCACACCGGGCAAGCAGAGGGAACATGCCTATCTGAAAATTACTTGAACAAATGAGATGTTTCTGGAGAATGAAAGACATATTTAAGGAACAGCCTGATGTGACCATAAGCTTCAGGAGATTTTGTTCTACCTCTGCAGGCACAGTACCAGGGGCTCTTTCAAATGATTCCTGTCCTGGGGATTGGTGGAACATTCCAGATTGGTTTTCAAATTTCTACAATCACCTACATGTCTCAGGTAGGCAAAGACTCACATGGCACATTGGTTACAGGTGGCACTGAGCCTACATCCCTGCTTGAGGATGCTCCTCTCTGGCAGTCAGTAAAGGTTTAATTACAGTATTCTCCTCTTATGATTCTTTCCCCTTATGACGTTACCCTGTAAGGCAGAGCACATCAAAGTAGAGAAAACAAAAGAGAAGAGAGAGACCTGCAACTTGTTGTTGATAGAACTGTTCCTCAGAAGAAACATACTGACTGGGGTGGAATTTGTCTCCCCTAAATTAAGATCACACTACATATGCCTACTTCAGTGGTATCATTTGATAGTCTTGTAGTCTACCTATTGTCACGTAGGGTAGACAAATACAACAATCAGGCGAACCATGCTCTAGGAGAATGTTTATTTCCCCCCACTGATCACAGTTAAAACTCCTAATATATTTCCATTGAAGAAGCTGGGGCTTTGGGAGAAGACACTATTATTAAGTAGAAATCCCCTTACAGCAAAAGTGGTATTTTCAGGCTTCAGAGCAGTTAAGTTCTGAGTGAGGAAGTATCCAGGGAATGGCACCGAACAGGCATTGTACAATCTAGCAGCATTGGCCTGTTTCTGAGAGAAACATGTCAGAGAGAAAAAAACGTAAAATGCATTTGCAGAACTCCATAGGGAAGTTGATGCTGTTCTTCACTACAAGTCCATGCCTCAGTTTCTCATATTTAAAGAATAATAAAACAAAGAATGAACTAATTTTAACGGCAAAATGAAAATACCATATTCTATTACACTATGTCTATTAACAAACACTTCTAGCATCTATCTGAAGTGGTAACTTTGGCTGAAGCAATGAAACTATGTTCTAAATAGAATAAAATACATGCACTGGAGTCACAGTTATTCTTAATGAAAATTCTTTCCTCTTTCTCAGCACGTTAAGGCTTTCATTAATGAAACTTGGTTGGAACGATATGGCTACCCCATCCATCAGGATAACCTCTTGTTTCTGTGGTCTTTCATTGTGTCCATCACTGGTATAGGAGGTCTCTTGGGTTCTTCAGGAAGTAGATACTTGACTGTCAAGTACGGCAAGTATGTATGTTTCAAGACAATTTGTCAATCAAACATTGACTAAAAGAAATGACGGTTGAGGTTTTTGAACGTGAGGCAGACTTTTAGGATTCCAAAGCATAAACCGCATAGCTCTGTGAAAGTACTGATCAGTCTTCAACCAGATAAGACATACTAAGAAATGAGAAAATAGCCACCTTTAGAATAATGAAATATAGTACCACTTCCCTCACACTGTCTCTCTTCTCTTCTATGACAGGTTACACCTACATAGTGCAAAAGACAAATAACTACATATGTCCACAGCTTCATCATGGCTGTAATATAGCCTGCTTGGCAGTGGTGTCAACAGATTTTGCTGCATCTTCGCCTTGTCCTGTAGCACTGGCTGATTAATTGTACTGCCAACCTGTCACACCAGATGCAGTTACTGAGGCTGGGCTATTATCAGAGAGGAGGAAGGGCAGCCTCTTGGCTGAAGGCAGAACGGGTCTCTTGGAGGTGCTACTCACAATTTAGCAGCACTGAGAAGTTCCAAAGTGCTAAATCAATGTGCTTCATGCATGGATTTTCAAGTACAGAAAAGCCTGAAGACTTTTCTCATCTACAGAGCCCAGAAGTGTTGCCAGACTCTCAGGTCTAGCTGTGTGTCAAGCCACACCCTGAGTCTTTCTACACACTATTTGCCTTTCTCATCCCACTGTCCCTGGTTTACATGGGAAAGAAACTTTGGCATATGAGCCAGAAGGGAGGCGGCATGGTCTGGCAGGTCCTGTCCTAGAAATCAAGGGACTGGCACACACTTGCTATGGAATCTAGAAGTGGCCTCAACTTTTCCAAGGGCCTTTCTCTGCTACCACAAAATAATATCTTTGGCTCTAGTGGATTCTTCCTATTCGTATTCTAAGCTAGCTGGCTGACAACAGTATCATTCTGTGTTATGAAGGAGACAAAGAGCCAATAGTATGAGAAGGGCATAGCAGAGCTTATTTTGCCCTGGACCATTTGACAAAGCTAGCAAGATAATTTCACCCAGAACATCTGACAAGCCAGGAGTTTAAGTACCATTTCCTTCCTGATTTACAAAAATTCCTCTTACTTTCTTGCACTTACAGAAGGAAATGTCTCCTCTGCAACAATATGCTGATGATAGCAGCAGCATTTATCATGGGCTGCAGTAAAATAGCCCGATCCTTTGAGATGATTCTAATTGGACGCTTCATGTGCGGCATAAGTGCAGGTAAGTGATTTCTCCTACAAGTCAGCAGGAATTTCCTTCACTTTCCCAAAATGTTTTGTTTCTACTCAAAGTAAAATAACCCTTCACTAAGAAAATAAAATCTTAAAATTCTCAGATGATCTTTCATAACAAATAGCAACAAATTTTATTCTGATTCTGTATGTACTTCAAAAACGTTCTACAGCGGTATTCAACCTGCTTCAAGCACTAATCTTTGGTGTTAACACAAAGAGCTGGGCATAATCAAGCAAAATCATGCCTGGCAGGTAGTCCAGATGGCAGTGAAAACATGCTGTGCTAGTATCAGTGTGTCTTGTATTTCTCTTACACAAAAGGTTGCTTTCCGCTCAGTTTTGGATGGGGAGTCACAGGGATGACTATTTTAACTTATTTAATTATAAATTATGTCTGTTTTTCAAATAAACAGATTTTGTACATTGCTTCTCTCATATATAGTTGTAGTGAAGAACAATATTCTTTTGAGAACTATTCACCCGCAGGGGCCCTGCAATGACCTAGAACCTGTGTCCTCCCTCATGCAAAGATCTAATTTTTGTTAATGAGATTGCCTATCTCCATCACTTTGCCTTCACAAAAAGCCATGGGAAGAACATGTTGCTTTCAAATCAGATAAAAGGGGCTGTGACAACCATATGAGAGAAAATTTCTTGTTCCTTGACTAGTTTTCAGAAAGTCTGGGTTACTAAGTGTTTCACTAATAGCTACAAATATTGACTCTGCCTGAAATGATCAAAATTGTTGCTGGATAGTGGAAAATAAATACTAGTGTCTACCTCAAATAATGTAGCATTCAACTTTAATTCCCTGAAAGTAGGCACATGGCACTGTATATTTCAATTTAGTAGGGGTGTTCCACACCAACTCTTCTACAATGAAAAACACCAAGATCTTGAGTGTCCTGGAGTTAATAAAAGAAAAGACTGAGTTCACATGGGTTAACTACAACTAAATTAAATATTACTACAGGATGTTCAGTTATTCAGCTCTTGCATACTCTGTTTAAAATATGCTAAGGCTCACAAGAGACATGATGATGAGGCTGTACCCCAAAGGGAAAACTCTATGTTTCTTAAGAACGGGAAACTGCACTGTGCAAAGAAAGAAGACAGGAACTGAACAGTTTTGTAGAAAAGGTTAGAAAATCTGGTACTGAAAAACTTCATACCTGGGTTTAGTTATGAGAAACCTTTCAGTGCATGAGGCAGCTATATTCTGTACTGCTTAACTAGCTCTATGCAATTTTATTTCATATTTATTTCAAATGGTTACAAATGTCTTCTTTCTTCTCTCCCATAATTCCCTCCTCATCTCAAGGTCTGTGTGTTCCTCTACATCATCAATATGTTGGGGAAATTTCCCCTAGGAAGCTACGTGGATTTGCAAACTCTACTGCCTCTTTCTTTTGGTCACTGGGAAAAGCCGTAGGGCAAATTGTAGGACAAAGGTATAATACAATTCATTTCCCACCCAATTCATTTCTGGATCCCCTCTACCTTTTGTTTCATCCTCTGCTTTTCTATCTATTCCTTTTTGTCCTCAAAAACCAACTCAATGAACTTTTATTCTACACACGTGTTTTATCCACTCCAGGGAGCTGCTGGGCAGTCAGTCCCTGTGGCCCATCCTGATGGCCTCCTGCGGAATTCCAGCACTAGTCCAGCTGGTCACCCTGCCCTTCTTCCCTGAGTCCCCACCATATCTCCTCATGCAAAAAGGAGACCAGGAAGGCTGCAAGAAAGGTAACAGAGGGCTCCAACTTCCTGTTCCTCACTTGGAGTTCGATTGGTTTGTGACGTTTGCTCTCCCCATGTGGAAAAAAGTAAATGAGATAAAGTTTTCTCCCTGCTCACTTCTAAGATGACTCTCTAAGAACCTACTAAGTATATTTTGCTATAGTCCCCAGTAGAACATAAAACTATTTCTTGCTGCAGTTCTATACTACAAAATCATTTGTTTTCAGCTGACACTACCAGAACAGTCAGTTTGATGGAGTAATGCCAAATAGCTGTTTGCACAGCAGGTCTCCACGGGGCACCACTGAGCTCTGGTTGTTGGCTGTGCACCCTGCTCACACCCTGATAAGGGGAGGAAAGTGGGCCCATGGCCAGGGAGGCAGTCATCATGCACACCTCTAGGCCCCTCTGTCTGAACAGGCTGTGCAAGAGGACCAGAGCTCTGGAACACACTATAGGACACCATGGCCTACACCACAGACACAGCCCATGGATGTCTGTACTGACAGATTCATGCATCAGCTCCTCAATAAACTCCTTAGTCAACAAACAATAGAGATGAATTAACATGGCAGATATCGCTCTCCTTCTCCTCCACAGCCATAAGGCAGCTTTGGGGTGAAGGCCATCACCAAGCAGAGATTGATGACATCATGAAAGAGAAGGCAACAATGAAAAACACCAAGATCTTGAGTGTCCTGGAGTTAATAAAAGAACCGTCTTTCCGTTGGCAGCTGTACATGTTAGCTACTGTGACAGCCACAGTTCAGCTATGTGGCATCAATGCAGTTGAGTGTATTTCCCCTTTAAAGCCTCAAAAAACTTATTGACAATCTTAAATGAGATGTCATGGCTCCCAGGAGCCCCCTCATTTTCCTCAGGCTTCTTCCAGCTACCACTTTCTGACAGCTAACTCCCTTTCAGGGCAGAAGCAACAGTCTGCAGGCCTTAGCTCCCCATGTGACATCCCTTTTGCACTGCTCTTGGCCCTTGCTGGAGTTACCTTTCCCAGTAGTTAGGCTTATGTTACAGCCATTTTTGGCAGCTGTAGTAATGTAAAAGGAGCAGAACCTGCTCCTACAGATGAGCCCTGCCTACACTGGCAAAATCTACAGTGCAGTTTCTTACTGCTCCCTGCAGCTGCTGCCATTTGGCCCGTGACTTTTAGCATTCTAAGGCACACACTTCTGCTGGGATGGTAGTATGCTCACTCTAACTTCAAAGCTAATCAAGGAGCATGCTTACTGTTCTGCAGTTCTCTCCATCTTCCTCACATCAGCACTCCTCTAGGATCATTTTGGAGCCACAGCTTTACAACTGTCTGCCTGATTCTTCCCTCTCTAACATAGTAAGGCAACATCTGTAAAAAAAAATAAAGAGCTGAGTGTAACACAGCCTGAACTGGAACCTTTATCACCTCAGCACATCTCCAAAGAGTAGCAAGTATACTTGAAAAAGAAAGGATGCTTGTTTTACCCCTACATGACTCCATAAGCCATGCTCTTCTGTCTTGGGAAAGAAAAGTATTTCTTAGAGTGATTTTTTTTAGGATGTGCTCCAGAAGTGATAATTTACTCTTTCTGAAAGCACCAATATCAGGTCTCTGCAGACCTAATTACACTGTAGCAGCTGAAGGTCCTTTTATCACAGCATTTATCTTTTATCAAACTAACTAAATAATAATATTTTACAATGTTTCTGTCTGCCAATAAGGTGGATACTACAAAGAGTGCAGAAGTCTAGCTCGCTCCAAAGCTGAGCAGCACGTTCCTTGGTTAGTAGCTCCTATATGGGGCAGTGTCACACAGGTATGGGTAAGGGGTCATTTACTTTGTTCTCTTACTGTTTTTTTTTTCCCTAGATCTATTTTTATACTTTTGAAGTCCTCCAGGCAGCTGGGTTTGATGAAAGAATGATCTCTTATATGTCCCTCTCTGTTGGACTCTCTGAACTCTTAGCTACTGTAGTCTGTGTAAGTCATATTACTGTGGGAATGGGTCAGATTTTGCTCTTCTGTCTCCAGTCTGTGAATCTGATTGATTGGTATAAGTGTGATTTCTGTCCCTCAGAGCTCCATTATTGAGCGATTGGGCAGGAAGACGCTCATGTCAGGAGGCTACTGGATCATGGGTTTACTGCTAGCTGGTATCACAATGACTCTCTCCCTACAGGTAAGGAAGCTCTTCTCATGGCAGATCTCTTTATCAATTGTATTTCTAGCCTCTGCTCACAGGTAGGACCATGCTACTAAGGAAAGAAAGTGAGGCTTGGAAGTTCCAAAATAACTGTGGTGCTAATGGCTTACCCTCTTGGGACAGGTGGAGGGGAATAATACGAAGAGCAAGTTTGTACATAGGCCTAAACCTCTCTCACTAAGTACTCTCTGTACTTCTGCCTCCCTTTTGACATGACCCAGTGAACTCAGCAAGGAGTACATAAAGCACTGGGAGTCGAGCACTGATTCCTGATTTCATTAGGCTGGTCAGCACAGGTCAAAAGACAGTCAAAGGAAAACTGTCTTTTTCATTTGTGCAGTTCTTAACATGATAAGTGACACAATAAAGAAAACAAGACTCCTTGCATCAGTTAATTTGAATTTTAATTTTAGTGTAGACACTGGGAATTGACATATTTGTTCACAGACCGGAGACAATCTGCCAGTTCCTCTCTATAGTAGTGTGTCATTTCTGCAGCTTCTTCAGGAGCAAGTTCTTTGGGTTACTAGCATTCATCCAGGAGCTACTCTATAGACATTACTGCAAAATTACCCTGGAAGCAAGGTGACAATAGACTTGCATTGCTGTTTCATTCACAAAAGATCTCAAACATATGAGAGAGAAATCCTTTCCTAAGGAATCAAGCCTTATATATTTTTGACTAAGGTTGAGGAAGGTTCCTTTTCAAGAGAAGTTATCAAAGATATTGCCTAACAAAAGCAAAGAAAGATATGATTTGGCCTTTCCCATATTTCTAAGGGTTGTGGGGAGCAACGGCATGAAAGAGGAGGATGGACAGTGGAAAAGTACTATTCAGGCAACTGTTAATTGAAGGCTTCCAAGCTTGACAGCTGCTCTGCACTAGCAAACCTGCTTCTCTGCTCACCCGACAAAAACCTCACTGTTCCATCCACAGGAAATAGCACTCATATTTCCATGCCAGTTCCTACACACCAGATTTTTTCTTGAGGTGACAATGCTGGAAAACAAGAAACATTTCTCCTCTGCAATCACTAACAGATATCATCCAGAAGTTTGTTTTTTTTCCCCAGGACTGGTATTTCTGGATGCCATACTGCAGCCTTTGTCTGATTATCTTGTTTGTAGTCGTCTTTGGAGTTGGGCCAGGTGAGTACTTCATTCAAAAGAAATAAGGGAACCAAGTCATGTGAGCTTATTAATATGGCTGGGAAAATATTGCAAAATAGTGCATAAACATTTAGCATGAACAATTCCATTTCATCTAGTCTTGTAGCCATTTAAACATCGTGGGTCCAGTCATCAGCTAGAAACTTCAGTGTCATCAGGTTTGGGTTTTGCTAGCAAGAGACTGAGAGACTGAAGAAGGAAGACAGCAAAAAGTACTCACTGGAAAAAATACAGAAAAAATAGAGCAAAACTAGATAGGTAAAAGATTTTTTTAGAAATACTAAAAAAAAAGAAAGAGAAAGAAAAGTGAGAATTGTTTTAAATTCAGCATTGTATAACTTTACATCTTATCCCCCATGGACAGTAGTGCAGAGGGTCTGCTTTAAAGTGGTTCTTTTCCTAATATATTCTACCTGCTTCTCTTTAGTTTAAAAAAGCCCATTTGTTCTAAAATGTTTCCTTTCCCATATGTCAAGGTTGAATTGCTTTCCTAACACAAAGCTGTTGTAGAAGTCCTGGGACTTTGAAACATAACTGATATGCCCAGGAAGTGAATCCAGGAAGATCATCCATTGGTGACCTAACAGTATCACATGGGGAATTCTTATTTAGTAATAAGAATTGTTATGCCATCCTTATGCAGCATTTTTCATGATAAGATGTCTTCTACAGACTTAAGACTTCTACAAGTGTTAACTACTTAATTCTTGAACTTCCTCAATTAATTTATTTGAATAAATTACCATTTTAAGAAGCTGCTGTTTAGCAGTTTAGAAGATGCTGCAGATATTTCCTCTTCTAAAACACAGCAACATATTCAAGTATTTTGAATGCCAGTCCATGACAGTAGTCTATCTGTTGACTATGAAAAGGTAAAACTCAATCCAAATGTTCAAATCAAACATGTTGACAAGTAATAATAATTCTTATTCCTCTTTCCTTTCAGCTGGTGCCACAGTTTCCATTAGGGTTGAAATCTTTAAGCTATCATGCAGACCACCTGCCTTTGTGATCAGTGCAGCTCTCAACTGGCTGGGAGTCTTTGTGATTGGAACAGCCTTCCCATTCATTGTGGTGAGTGACTTTACCTGGGACAATCCTCACTACGCTAAGCTCCAGAGCTGGCCACAGGAGCAGGAAGAAGAAAGGCAGGAGATGACGATGCCGTGTCAGTCTAGAGTAGTCTTGTCACCTGTTCTCCTGAGTCCACTGTCACAACTGAAGGGTCCAGATTTGCCCAAGGCACTGATTCAGACTCAAATATTTGTCAAAGTCCAAAATGCAAAAAAACTCTTAGCAAGTTCAAACTACTTAGGGACACAAAACACAAAACTTCCCTAAAGAAAGTGACAAATCAAAAGATATGCTCATCTCAGTCTCTTATTTTGTTCTTCCCTGCAGGAGAGACTCCAGCAGTTCTGCTTCCTCATCTTTATGGGGGTGCTTTTCACTTCAGGGATAATAATCCACCTGTTCCTTCCAGAAACAAAAGGAAAGTCAATCATGGAAATCACAGAAGAATTCAACAGGTTAAACTTTAAGAAGAGGTGTGTTCCAGCAACTCCAAATCATGTCACTGAGGATTATACCTTCTGCACCAGGCTTTGACTGGCCATTAGGGGGAGTCCGGCTTTCTTAAAAGGAAGAAAAAAAAGACATCTGTCATTTCCTGACTTACAAGCCAGTTCAAATGATTGTCAGTTTTCTTATCTATCACTTAAAAGGTTTTCATTTTGCCAAAACAGCACATGTTTCTCAAGCACTCCGCTCTGGACAGTATGGAAGAGAATGATGTTCGATACTAGCATCGGCTTAATTTGCTGAGTGTAAATCTCCTTTATAACAGGGCAATTAATACACACTGAAACTATGTTTAGAATTTATGAACACGCTGCTGGCCACAGAGGAAGGGAAGACCTGTGATCCCCTTTCTGTCTGCGATTTATGTGTGTTTTTACAACGCTGGGATGAGAATAGTGGAGTTCTTGGCTTGCTGTCGATGGCTAGGGTTCAATCCATGACAGATTGAAGAAAAAATTCAGTGGAATAGGAGAGAAATTCTTTGTCTCTTTAGACTCAAATCAATAGTCAAAGCTTGCCAGGTTTCTCTGCATAAGGTCATGTTTTCTTTCTGTTGTTTCTCGTTTGTCAGACTTCAACCCATTGGGATTGAAATTGTCCACGTTAGCAGCCCTCCGCAGTTTGATTTTATACTTTATATTAACTTTTTGATAGAACAGTTTAGTCATTTGGTTCTAAGCTCAGACTTGTTCATAAAGAATTATGGGTAAAACGTTCCTACACAACTCTTCTGAAAGGCTTGTTTCAGTAGCAATACAGCTAAAGGACTCGTGGGTGAAATCCAGCTGCCAAGAAATAGAGAGACCTACAGTTATTTTCAGATCTTTGTTTTGTCTTGCCCAGCACCATCTTCAGCCTGTGTCTTCCTCCCAGGATCACATAACCCATAGCTATCTTACGGGCTTTGAATGTCATAACAATTTAACTGCTTCTTTCTGCTATCGCTTTGTGTGACTTTTGGCTAGCCAGACCCAGGTTAACCCAGAACTGCCCCAGACTGGAATTCTTGACTGTATCAGAATATCTGTTGCTTTTCAGTCTGTACAACATCTTCATGTAGCAGACTGCCAGCAAAAGCTAAGTCATGTCCTCTGGATACATGGAGGACCTCTTTTTGGGGTGTATTGCTCTGTCATGACTAGGAAGTGATCCCATATCCTCATATTTCAGGGATGTGCAATCAGTACCAACTGTTCATTTAGTGTCCAGTGCAGCATAGTTACTGACTGACAGCTGTAGAGATGACTGTAAATATTTTATGCCCTGAATACTTTGTCAGATCCATACAGCCAGAGATTTACAGTGAAAGTGGGAAATAACGCTAACATAAGGGACTTCTAAGGCACTCATTTTAGCATTTCCAACAACAATTTATGGTTTAATCAACAGTCCCTCATAGGAATTCTGCCAATTTTTGCAAATGTCTAGCGTGCACAAAGATAAGGACTAAAGTGAGAGAATATGTTAAACCTATCATATGCATGTTTTCTAACTTCCACATATAGCACCGCAAACTATTCCAAATGATTGCAGTTGTAGGAATGGATGCAATATAACATTCCATGCTGAGCTATGATCAACATCTGTGCCTGTGTTCACATCCTGCAGGCCTTCAAACTGCAAATGATCTTTAAGGCAATCTGAAAATCAGTTCCTAATTCTTCCTCTTCCTGCTGTATACAGTTAAAAGTAAAAATTGTTTATGAGCCTTATAGGATAGCATGATCTTATAAAGTATCACAGGGATTCATTTCACCAGAGACTTTTTTTGCAACACACAAGCTCGCAGGACTTTGCTTTTCTTTAGAAAGTGTCTAATTTTCTGCACATTTCTCTTTGTTAATGGGAGTTTTATATGGTCCTAGTAGCAAAGTGGTACTTATATTAACAAGAACATGGAAAATACTAGGGCTCACAGTGGAGCTCAACATACAAATTAAAAACGAAGTACCAGACTTTCACAGTAAAATACATATTTTTATTTGTGATATTATTTTGACTGCCACACTTACTTCAACTCATATGAGGCTATTTAAAATATGAATTCAATTGTTCATCTTAACTGTTGCTTATTTCTAACTGGAAATATTACATAATAAAAATGGCAGATTAATTCATCATAAAACTTCTGGCCTCCATGAATGTGTCTTTCCCAACATCAAGACCTTCCTAAGGGACACCTGGCTAGGAAAAAATCACTCCCTCTTTGGTGTGCACACCCTTCCATTATTGGGGTTTTCCACTATTCCTGTCTTCAGGATTGAGGGACACTTAAGACCTACCAATAAAAGATAATCTACAAAACATGAAGAGTCTGTAAAGTCAAAAAAGGCCAGTTATTTTAAAGTGCTTCATATAACAATACGGTTAAAAATTACCAGCGATTTGGAGATAATTGCCAACATAGAAAGGAAATCTCAACTTTTGCAAAGCAGAATTCTCCTTTCCTAGTCAGTCGTTCTGAAAATATCCTTAATTCCATTGCAACAATACTCAAAGTCTTTGGAAATAGAAAAAGAATGGCATCATGTAGCATTGCTTGAGTGACTCATTTCTCTCATCTTAGTTATTCATTAGATGTTATCAGGAAAGCCTTCCCCGTAAGACCCTCACCAGGAAGTGAGCAGGTGACCTGTGGAACATTAATGGGACAACGAAGTGGAACAGCTATTTGGAACACAGGTCAACCTTTGTCTGTGCTCAGTGGAGCAAGGCCATATTCTGGTAACAGTCTGTTCAAAGGATGAAACAGCAAAAAGGATAGCATCAAATATACACAGCGAGATTATCTGCAGTACCTGGTATCACGTGACACAGTGGCTAGATATATTGACATTTCTGCTCACATATGTAAATCAGAGCAATTCAGGTCTCCTTTCCTGTTTTTGGGTCATAAGGACAATGAAAGTTGTCAAAAACCACCTAAAAGCATCCCAGAGTCTTCTGAAAAGGAATAATAATGACCATGGCATATCACTGATATTTCAGCGTACTGTGAATGGCCAGGCCAGTCCAGAGAGTCAGAGACCTGCATGCACTCTCAGAGGTGACAGCAACAAAGAAAAGGATAGTCATTCAGAAGCTATGGGAACAGTACATGAACGTTTTCTTTCAGAGACATCAGCTGATAGGTAAGATATATATCAAATGCTAACTCTACCTGAGGCAAACAAACCCTTAAAAACTGAATCAGTGAACTGCTGTCAGCTAGACATAAAAAGCACACCTCTGGGCTAGCTGGAAGGCGTAACATAGCCTTACATATTTGGTCACGTGACTGTAAGGTTGCAAGATAAATGACCAAATACCTGATGTTATGAGACTAACTGTCCCAGTCACAATTATGATTAAAGAATATCTGCAAGAAACTAGTTAGTACTAATTATGAATCTGCAGATCTAATAAAGGGGACCTCACCCCAGTGTAAGCAATAAAAGCACAGAAGCACTACAGTACTTAATCAACATAACTGCAAAAAACATTACAAGAGTATTAATTACCAAAAATAGGAACCTTAAAATTAAAGTACATAAGCAAAGACTAATAGTAACAATAAATATAATGTATAGTAAGTAGAAGTGGGTGAAACAGAACATAAGAAAACATGTGAAACAGGCAGTATTTGAGGAGGAATGTCCCAAGGTGACAGCTACATATTATTGCCTGCTTGTGTCTTACTGCCACACCATCTACATAAGGCAGATACTAGCAATTAACATTGCATCTCTCCTTTGTCAGATGCACATTATGTTGTTTAAACTTGGTATGACTTTAAAAAAATATATTAATTCTTAGTATCAAAGGGATGGTCTTGCTGCTCTGACATCAGCCTATTTGCTAGAGAACCTAATCTGGGAAAAGAAACGCCATGAACTTTCAGCTCATATCAACATTCAACTCCACTTTGAAGACCTCCTAACAGTGACAGAAAGGGCACAATACGCTACATTTCAGACATTAGCTAGAACATCTGTGAATAGTCTTTGCATGTGATGTATAATTGTAGTAAATATGGCTACTTGCATCCAGCAAGCCCTTAACGATTTCTTCATCTTCTTTAACTGATGCGCAAAGGCCAAGTGATATCCAAGCCATTTAGCAACCTAATTCATACAAAACTCTCTTAACTATGAAGTAAATCAAGTTAGAGACTAAGAATTTTCCAGCTGAAGGAACAGATAGCACTCCACCTGTGGAGGTTACAGGATTGTTTCAAAGCAATCACTTTTTTCTCACAGACAGGAAAAGAAATACATAGACCAGTTGCAAATGCTAGAGAAAACTATGTTGAATCTTACTCACGCAGTAAAGTAAAAACAGCTAGTATTAAATATTTATCTGATAAAGCCTGCTGTGCTGCTGTAGGATAGTTAAGTTTATACCCCATTTCAGAATGATGGAGCATTTCAATTCCTTTAAGTAATGATTAAGTTCTGATGTGCTCCAGTTACCATCACATGAAAAGAGAATAACTCTTTCCCATTGTATGTCAAAGTCCTATAGTTCACTGCCCAAACACCATCTAAGATTCCCAACAGATAACACTGTCTCTCAATTCTCCAGCTTATGTTGAAAAACGAGCAAGCTTTGGTTACTGGAATCCTATTTAAAATTGCAATCTCAGTTCCCTAACCCCCTTGCACAAGACAGAGTTCATGAAGTGTAGAGGTTCCCCCCAAAGAAGACCATCTTGTTTACCTGGGCTAGACATAACCATGGGTTGAAATATTTAATCCAACAATTCTAAACTTTGTACAACAGCTGAAATAGGTGTAATTAACTCAAAAACGTTTGAAGTAAAATTTAACTTCAATAACATGGGACTAGTTCACTAACACTGCTATTGCATAATGTGAGCATTTGGTTCTTTTGGCAGGGACTAGTCAGTAAGCAACAGGAATCAGCTCTTTTGTAGGAGATGGCTACCTTTTTCTCTGACCTGGTGAGTATCTGGTCACTTTTTCTTGTGGTCCTAACTTTTATAAAAGACAAAGCTAGCATAATGACAAAGATCCAGATTCCTTAAAAATTGTAAACTCTTCTGGGACAGAGGCCATTTTCTTCTCTTCTGTGTTTAAACATCACCAAGAATAATGGGGCTTGGGTCCCTGGAAAGGTCCTTTCAACAAGTGCAACAAGATTAAGTAAAAACTAATAGAAATCCTGGCAGCTCCACTACGACAAAGCTATTGTCTGATATACTGTGTTCTGATATACTGAAAATAATATCAATTAGTAGCCACTCTGATTACTTTCTATGATTACTTCCAAAGTAATGAATAGATTAACTGTACTGCAAAAGGCTAAGAATACATGACATAAACTTTATAAGAAATAAGCTGCTTCATTTCATCCAAAGATAGATAATATCATCTGTCAAGAGTTCCCATAGTCTCAAACAGGGAAGAAGGATAATGTATTTCTCACTCAATTTCTCAACTGCCAGCAAGAAGTTGTTTTGCTTTCCTTTGTTGATCTGTTGATTTTCAAAACTGTTGATTTGTGAGTTTACTGCAAAAACAGGAAGAGTGAATAGGTGAGTTATTAATATTTTTTGAATGCTTTTGTCAATTAGCAAACCCACTGAATTTCAGACAAGATTTTTAAGGGAATTCTGAGTCTTAAGATCCATTAGCTTCTTGCTTCTTGTCGTGGATAACTTGGAAAATCCAGCTGTGGGCTAATTAACTAACAAGCCCTTGAAAGATGGGCCAAAGCAGCAGAAAAAGGAGAGTTCTGAGTAACTCCCAGTCCAGCGTTATTAGCACTTGCATTACATTGTTCCTGTCTGACTGCACTTTCTATTAGCTCCTCTTCACCCAGGCACTGATCTCAAAAAGCTAACAGGAAGCTGTGAGACAGTGCAGTTCATATATGACAAAAAAGAGATGCAGAGCACGGTGTCCTCTGTACAGACTTGGTGTTATTGTCCTGGCATGTAAATATGTTGAATAAAAAGGGAGAGTGAAGTAAACCCCAGCGGGCCCTGCACAGATCCTGAGAGGGCTAAAATAATGATTGTTCTAGGTTTGATCTGCTAGGTACAGTCTAAGCTAATGTAGGATGATTCCACCTTGCAGGTACTTGGAAGCAGGACAGATGGCCAGTGGTTTCACATACCTCAAAAAATGTCTAAGTAGTTATGTGTTACTTATTTTCCTTATTTACAGATAAAAAATTATTTACAGATAAAATTATTTCATTCATCAAAGCAGCTGGCCCATCTCCATCCCTAATCCCTGGCCAAGGCAATTATAGGTAGATACTATCGCCCTAGCCTGGACGATGCCACGCCCCTCAATATGCTAGCATCTGCTTTTATCGTTAAATAAGAAGGAAAAATAAAATACTGAGGAAGGAGAAATGAAATTACAAACCAAATTCAAGAAGAGTTTTGTATGAATGCAGTTACAGGGGCTGCTCCAAATTATTATCCTCTCTTTATTAAATTGTAGCCTATGACTTTCTGAAAAAGACAAATGGTAGGTAAAGAGATTCTTTCATTATTATGCTTAAAGACAGGACACAGGTAGAAATTAGAGCAGAGAGTACAAGAAAAAATTGTTGATTTTTAACATATTGCTTTTGTGGCATAACGCTATGATTTGATATACATACGTTACTGCAGACTGCAGACAAGAAGACTGCTGGCCCTCTTCCCCATCCTGGACTGATGTGATTATCCAGCCAACCTGTCAGAAACTACAGTCATTCAGTCAGAGTTGTACTATCAGGAACATTTTGTTAATCTCTTTCTCCTACTTTCAAGCAAAGTGGTGGACTATCATCCTTATATTAGCATTTAGTCTTGCTATGGCACTGTGGCCAATGATTGCACTTTGGCAGCAGGTCAGAGAGCTTTCGGAAAAATGTTTACATCCAAGAGAATTTAAAGTGAACAATGTAGGTTTCCAGAGGGGAAGAGCAAGTGTGGCTAAGAAGACTCATAGCCCCGTGTGAATTTAGATTTATGAGAAGCTGATGGACCACTGTGTTTTCTCTTTGCAGGTTCAGCTCCGAGGACTATTTCAAATGATCTTAGTGCTGGGAATCGGTGGTAGTTTCCCATATGGATTCCATATTTCTGTGATCAACTATCCTTCTGCGGTGAGTAGCTGTCTCCCTGGGGCTGAAAGCACAAAATGGAGAGCCTGAGCTAAAGATAACTCTCATTACTTACTGAGCTGAAACATCTATGCCTTTTCTTCACGTGACAGTAACATCAAATGGGTAGAGCACTTTCTCTCCTCTGAAGAACAGGATGTTACTTTCTATTTTAAATAAATTGTTACCAGACAGCATATAATCCTCCAACAGAAGGCAGCTGCTGAACCCAACTTTAAAAATTTCCAAACTGATTTGCAAAAAAAAAAGAAAAAAAAGAAAAAAAAAAGGTTTGTAAAAGCATGGAAAATAAGGTCTGGGAGCCTGCACCTTAATTTAATGCCAAAATCACCTATATCCCCTTGCCACCTTTGGAAAGGGACATGGAGTCCTGCTTCTAAAGCAAGACAGGATTGTACACCTACACCATGTCATAGAGGTGTTCAGTACTATTATATCCCATGACTTGGTGTAAAAATCATATGTGGTCTTTTTCCTTAAATGGCCTCCTCTGAAAACATTTGATTTATTGAAGTTTCAGCTTGTGTTACAGAGTTCTTTCTTACTCTCATACTCATGGGGAGTTCTAAATTCAAACCCCTAAAAGGGATCATAATTGGAAGAAAATTACCCCAAACTGCAAATGTATTTTCTTTAAGATATCATGATTTTTAAGCTAACCTTAAGATTCAGGGGTCTTGACTTCTGGTTTATTACAGGCAAAACGTGGCCACAGACATCAAAGTCACAGTTCACCTTCATTACCAACACTGTCTCCCAGATATAAAGAAAAGATTCTTCTCATTGCTAGAGCCCACTGTGAGAGATACAATCTCTCACTAAACTCTTCCTGAATTTGACTTGTGATTTTACTTCTCCTTCCTCAATCTTTTATTTTTTCTTCTTATTTAATTAGGAAAGGTTAGCCACTCTGATCATGTGTGACCCAAGGCCTTCTACAATTCCTGAATTTTAGCAGATATGACTTTCTAAAAGAGGGGAAACATCCTAAAAACACATTTTCTGTCTTTAGAACTTACTGACTGACATAAATTTGAAGATTTTGCAATGTGGTCTCCGCTAACCTGTTTGACCAAGGGAAGCTAGTCTCTAAAGAAGTCTAATGTGAGAATCACAGATTAGAACTTAAGTATAATAATCAAACAATGCGATGGAAGCTGATACCATTATCCAGTCAAATCTCATTTTATTTTTCAGCACATCAGGAAGTTTATTAATGAAACATGGATAGAAAGAAATGGCTCTCCCCTCCGTCCTGAGACAATCATGCTGCTGTGGTCCTTCATTGTGTCTGTTTTTGGGATAGGAGGACTCCTGGGGAGCCTCTGCTGTGGCTACCTGACTACAAAATACAGGAAGTAAGTGTTTCTTGTAATAACTCAATAATCACAGCGTATAAAAAACAAGGAAATAGCAAGGTGAATGGATAAACCTTTCTTCTTGGTTGAAGCGTTCTAACTGAAGACTAAACTGATTTTGTTTGCCATCACATCCACTTCTTTCAAGTAGCAAGCAGCCTTTTATCTTGTTTATCTGAGCCCTCCCCTAGTGAACTGTATTTCCATAAAGGATGGATTCACCAACATTGGATCGTGCCTCTGGGAGTGATAGGATAGTGTAACTACCTCTCATTCTGTTCAGGATCCCACATGACTCCCATAAAGCTCTTCCAAACTCTACAAACCCCCAAAAAGGAGCTGTCTTCTGTTGTAACATGTTATATGCAGTTCCTCTAACCACTTGGAATAGTGTGTAGAAGGCCTCCTTAAGCGTCAAAAAAGAGCCAGATTTCCACTTAAATACACTTATTCTGGGGTGATGACCTTATATTAAATATTCATACCTAATCTAATAAAAATGTGAACAGAACAGAAAAATTAATTTGCCTGTAACTGCTCTGTGAAGATACAATCTGCACAAACCACTTTCTCAAAGAGACAAATCTCTTCTTGGCCATCTATTTTACCGAACATCAGTCCCAAACTTTCCTTCCTCTGGATGGAGAAAGGATTCCTCACCAGTCTGGTCTGTTCTCAGTGCCTTGTGTGTAACACCACTAATTTCATTTGCAGAGAAATTGGCAAACAGATCTACTTGGTGTGACCCACTTAAAGATCTGCTCCGCCACCCACTGATCCAGAGGCCCCTCATACGGGTCTCAACAAACCATCTTAGCCTGCCTGCAATTGTGTTCTTTCCTATCAGGTAAGTGCCCCCAAGAAATTTCTTGTGGGACACTGCCTCATCCCACACTCAAGAGGGTCTCCTGAGACTGGCTGGAAACAAGATCATATTCTTCTCCTGTGGGTTATTTAACACATGATAACCTAGTTGCTGAATCACAGTTATCCAAATAGAGGATCGCTGTGAGTTCTTTATGCGTGCAAGAGGGCTTGCATTGTCTAGCAAGCATCAGGGCAAAACAGCTAGGTGCAAAAGACTATTTGATCTGAGCCTGAGACATCAGGGTCATGAACATAACCAGCCCACAATTCACACAGAGTGCCTTTCGAAACATGCCTGTGGAAAATGCTTTCTGCCATCTCCCAGCACCTCAAATCACATCCATTTGGCAAGAGCACCATTAATATGAGCCATTCTGAAAAGGGAGCCATGGAGTCAGATTATTTCTGGGGAATAACCTCACATTTTATTAGGCGTTCTAGCCATTTAAATATTTTGGTGATAGTGTGGGACAGTGATCTCTTTCCCCACTGGGACTGTGTAGAAATGTGGATAAAGTGTTTCAGATGTTTAAATTCTAAGCTAAGACATATTAATGAATTCAAATTTGAAGTATCCTGAAATGTTAAAGAACCAGTCTGACTATCCAAAGTCAAAATTCTTTCAGTCTTTCCTCAAAAAGAGCAGGAATGGCTGTACCATGCTTCCTGCCACAGCAAAATTAGCCAAAAGGGTACAAGAGGTTCTCATTTCATACTGATTTCTCATGGTTTTTTTCAGAAAAAAGTGCCAAATGTGCACCAACCTGATCATGCTGGTAGCTGCACTTTTCATGGCCTTCAGTAAAACAGCCAAATCCTTCGAGATGATTCTGGTTGGACGCTTTCTCTATGGCATTGGTTCAGGTATGCACTCGTCCTGCTGTGGATAGCAAGCATCCTTGCTGTTCCAGCATTGTCTCTACAGTTATCGTGGCTCTTGAAGAATGATTTTTAAAGTACCCAGTGAATATACTAAACACTTAACAAACATGAAAGACACCATCCCTGTTGTAAGAGATTATAATCCAAATACCAGGCAGAGTGAATGGAAACATTATAAGAGAGGATGGAGTAAGAAAGCTAATCTTTCCTCAATATTCTAACAGCCATTTATCCTCTTCTCTGTTTAAGGGTTTGCTCTCACTATACATCCTCAATATGTAGGAGAGATTTCACCCAAGAAGCTGCGTGGATTTACCAACTCCACAGTTGCTGTTTTTCTAACACTAGGAAAACTCACAGGACAGGTTATTGGACTACGGTAAATTCTGCAGTCTGTCTAACAGCTTACAAAACAAAGTAGCAGAAATCTTTCTACAGCCCTACCCTCTCACCAAATCAGTAAGAAAGCCTTTCATCTTCCCCAAAAGAGGCCTTAGCTTATGCCAGAAGAAAAAAATTGACCAAATTTGAGGAAAACACATGGTTTATATGTAGTAGAAAGAAAAATGAATTACTCATAATTGGATTTCTTTTTATTTCCACATTCTTTCTCCTATGGGACTTCCAATTTACTACAATAACATGAAAACTCTTAGCAAGATGTTCTGGTACTGTGGTCAAATAGCAGTCAAATCACTCTCATCAGCTCTCTAAACTTCATAATGGACCCTAATGATCATTAGAAAAGTTTTCAAGATGCCAAAGAATTTCCTAAAAATTGCCACCAAAATAGCCAAATTTGCAAAATTTACCAAATAATCAATTTAGGCATTTGCTCCACTGTACCCAGCAATGGAATTGAGCAAATCCTTATCACTCATAAAACCTCCTTGAACATTCATTCCATTATTTTAGCATCATTTTATTTTGCATATGCTTTGCAGTGAGATTTTAGGAAGTGAAGCTCTGTGGCCATGGTTGTTAGCATCTAGCGGACTTTCAGCATTGGTTCAACTGGTTACTCTCCCATTTTTCCCTGATTCTCCATCCTACCTCCTGATACAGAAGAGTAATGAGGAAGCCTTCAGGAAAGGTAGAGTGTCCACTTCCCTCACTTATTTCACTACATTTGATAAGTTTCGGTGGAACCCTCTGTAGAAGACAAGAAAGTAGGGCAGATCTGTACAGCACGCTGCAGTGCCATGTAGTAATACCAGAGGTAGTTCTAAATAAAACAGTTGAGGTACATAAAGCAATACATCTATATTAACCTGGGATTTCACTCCAGCTAATTTAATCAGTTAAGAAGAGAAAGACATATATCAGCATAGCTAATATTTCCCACTACTTTATTTCCTTAAAATAAATGGTTTAGGCAGTTCATTTATTATTAAATAATACGCACTTAAATGTTTATTTTGTTTAAAAGTAAGTCAACTCAGCATTAGGAAGATATACTGACAGCTGTAGAGACAAAACTCTTCCAATTGTCCATTGACCCAGGACCATCCAAGTGACAGAAGCAGACAACATCACATAATTCTGCAATGCATATGCAAACTGAAGGATTTAATTTAACCACTCATGATGGAGGCATACTACTAGAATGATCCACTCCCTTCTTTCTCCCGAACAGCTATTAGAAAGCTCTGGGGAGAAGGAGACCATCAAGCAGAAATTGATGACATCATGAAGGAGAAGGCTGCAATGGCAAGCACTAAAAGCTTGCGCGTCCTCGAAGTAATAAAAGAACGATCTTTGCGCTGGCAACTTTACATTTTGATGTCTGTCATCACCACCTTGCAGCTCTGTGGAATCAATGCAGTTGAGTGCCTTCTTTATCTCCAGAACAAGAGACAACATTAAACAGCATCATAAAACCCTCTAAGTTACTGTTTGTTACATCAACTTAGAATAAGAGGTTTATAGAATAATTTACATTGGAAGGGACCTTTGGAGGTCATCCGGTTGATCCCCCCCTGCTCAAAGCAGTGCTACCTTCAAAGTTAGATCAAGTTGCTCAGGGTTTTGTCCAGCTGAGTTTTGAATATCTCTGGGTATTCCATGACTTCTCTGGGCCCCTTTTCCAGTGCTTTACCATTCTCATTGTGAAGAATTTTTTCCTTATACACCGTCAGAATCTCCTTTGCTGCAACTTGTGTCCACTGTCTCTCATCCTTTCACTATGCACCTCGTAGAAGAGTCTGGCTCTATCTTCTCTATAACCACTCGCAATTGGATCCCACCTTTGCCTGCTGTTCTCCCAGGCACACCAACCCAGCTCCCTCAGCCTCTCCTCCAATGTTATGTGCTCTCATCCCTTAAACATTTTGGTGGGTCTCAGTCAGGCTCAATCCAGTTTTTCAGTGTCTTTCCTGTATTGCAGGGCCCAAAACTGGACACAGCTCTCCTGACTGTGATTTCACAAGTGTCACATAAAGGAGAATAACCACTTCTCTCAAACTCTTGGCTATGCTCTTACTAACATAGCCCAATAGATGCAATTATCCTTCACTGCTGAAAGGGCACACTGCACTTTCATATTAATATACCAGCTTCACCAAGAGAGATGGACAGTGATATGCATTAGTACTGCAACATGGTTTTTTCACACGTGCATTTTCTCTCTGCATTTTCCAGATATACTTCTATTCTTTTGAAGTATTCCACACAGCCAAGTTTGAAGAATACCTTATCCCATACGTGTCGCTAGGAGTTGGGTTGTGTGAATGCTTATCTTCTATACTGTGTGTAAGTCTCTTCCGACTGGAGTTTGGAGGAAAAATTTAATGTAGTTAACGATTGTACTTTTTCTTTTTTATAACAGTGATTAGGGAAGACTGCTTTTTTTGCACAATCGAAGACATCTCTTCTTGCCTATGCAAACTCATATGCAGGATGAAAGGCAACTGTTTTCTCAAATTATTTTGCATGACTGGATGTCTTTAGACTCATTTTTATTCCAGAAAGCTTTTTTCTCATTCTGTTACAAACAACTCCTAGAGCAACTGCTCTGTGAGAAGACATGAGCAGATCAAGAGAAGCAAGGGCACAGCTCCAAAGGAACACAGGTCTTGATTAGGTGCATCAACTCATGTTCTTGATTAGATGTGCATGTGTGTTATGTGTGTGTGCACAATTTGATGTATATATCCATGCAAGAAAGGGAACTGTCTAAGAATAGAAAAGGAATAATTAATAAATACACCTCTGAGGAAGCTAATAAAATCCATTAGGAGTTTAGAGACTCTCAAATGACATTGATTTCTGACTGTATTATTCAGATAAAACTTCTGATAGGAACATAGGGAGAAGGAAGGAATTATTTCATTCGAGGACTAGGATTTATGACATGTGAGGCATCTGTATTTTCTGCTTTTCAGAGCACCCTTATAGAGCGTTTTGGAAGGAAGATGCTGCTATGGGGAGGATATACACTGATGTGTTTTATACTAGCGCTCCTTACCGTGACCCTCTCGCTGCAGGTAAAGAGACAGCAGCCTTCTGGCTACTCACCCAGCACCAGCCGGCCTTTCTGGTCTTGCCTCACAGGCAGGACTTTTTCCTTCAGAATAAGCGCAAAAACTTTACTCAAAAGCAGAAAAGAGAGCACTGCTACTCTCTCATGTATCTAACTGTTTGATATCACTTTGTTTTTTCACTTTAGCACCAGTTCTTTTGGATGCATTACTTCAGTGTTATCTTGATCTTCCTATTTGTTATCTTCTATGGAATTGGACCATGTGAGTACATCAGTGGTAATGTTGGGAGGAAGCTTTATATCATATTGGTTGGTTACACAACCAACAGAGGAAGAATGGACTAGTCCCAAGGTAAAAAGATTCTAGAAAGCAAGGAGAAGGGTCTCAGCCCTGTGAACTCAATAATATCAACAGATATGTACAAGCGGGACAAAGGAAAAGGATACAGATACCTGCAATTTTTTGGCTGATCACAGGATCTGAATGATTCACAATAGAGTATCATCTTCTCCAGAGGGTTTGAAAAAGACATTTCAGAATAATTTTTAAAATATTCAGCTTAAAAAAAAGGATTCCAGGCATTTCGAGGTACATCATATTAATCCTACCCTTCATTAACTTAGTGAGTCAAACTTTACACCTACCAACATGCTTCAGGTGGAACTGACCACGGAGCAAGTAGGGGAGCTGGTTTTATAAACTCCTGCATCAATAATGGCTACCAATGCAATAGGGAACTGCACAGATGCACTGGCACCAAGAAAAGGATTCCAGTATGTGCATTTGAAAAAGTTCTAAATTAACAGCTGTAGTCCCTTTTAGGAATCAAGTTCTTTTAGCCTCATAGCAGAGGCCACCTGCCAGCAGGCTACCCATTCTTCCTTTCCATCATTTTCTGCCATGGCCGTTTTGAGGATCTTTGGCAGGAGGAAGGTGCACTGAGGAACAAAGGAAACAAATACGTCTTGTCTGTGTTTTCCTTTTCTTTTTCAGCTGGAGCCACTATATCCATCATGGTTGAAATCTTCAGCCAGTCATTCAGACCATCTGCCTTTCTGATTGTTGGCTGCATCAACTGGATGGGGCTGTTTGTACTTGGGATGATTTTTCCACTGATTGTTGTAAGTGACTCCAGTCAGATCCCGCCCTCCAGTCTAATCCATTTCTGAAGGAACAAAACAACAGGCCAGGGAACAAAACAAAAGTAACGCCATGTGAAATTTAGGGCCCTGTCCAACTACCCAGCCCTGCTCAGGGGTCCCCCAGGTCTTTGCCACAAATAGAGTCAGGCCATATGTGGCCAGTGGAAACTCCCAGTTCGATACCTTTCCTGATTTGTTTAGTGAGCACATCTTTGAATTTTAATTACTAAGATATAGACTTGCACCCAAGGGCAGGAAAACAAAATGAGACTCTTATTTTTCTTACAGTGTCTCTCATTTCTGTTTGTAGGATAACCTCGGACCCTTCTGCTTCATTATCTTTTTTGGAATCCTTGCTTTATCAGCAATTTTCATCTACTTGTACCTCCCAGAGACCAAGGGAAAGTCGATCATGGAAATAAAAGCAGAGTTCAACAAGTTAAATTTTGGAAAAAAAGAAACCTCAGTCACACAAAATAATTTTCTTAAGGAACAGCTGTTCTGCACCAAACTCTGAATGTTCAGAGGAGAAATTTGCATCTCTTAGAAAAGACAGGAAACTCTGTTGCAATAGAACTAAAAAGGAAAAATTAAAAACAGACTGCAAGCTACACTGTGTCTTATTCCTATTGTTTTTAAAAATACATAGATATGAAATTCCTCTTGCTAGACTTTTATTTCTTTCTGATATCTAAACATTTTCCCAGGAAATTCCATCACTTGGTTTTAAAATCTACTGGATATAATGAGATTTTTTTCTAAAAAATAAATCTTTCATGCTAATGTACTTTATGAAGTTTTAAAACATTTTGTGCGCAGTCCATAAGGCCCAATCCCCCTTCAAGAACTTTTGTACAGGCTATCCTCCCAGCTCTTGATCCTCAACTGCAGGCCTCAGCTGGTGTCACTTGTTTCCAGGACTCTTGTTCAATGCCACGTATACCTAGACCAGGAGCTTGTTATTGATCTTTCCTAAATGAGACCACACTAGTTCTAAGCACCTCAATGTCAGGAAACTGTTGACAAATAGTTGACAGAAGAATAACAGAAAAATGAAGGGCTAAGTGGAATAATATAAGGAGGCAGACTAAGGGAAGGAAGGATTTTTAACCAGTTAAATGATCATCAGTCAGGAGGCAGGGGAAAAATAGAAGTCTAAAATATCTGACTAGCAGGCTGACAGAGTAAAAGCTAGGTAAATGGTTTACGGTGACCCAAGGAGATACAGATAGAAAAGCTAGCAAAGGAAATCCAGAAAAAGGTTCTAGCCACAATACCAAAAAAAGAAAAAAAGCATTGAAAGTGAAATCTTTTGGGCTGTGCAACAGTCTGGAAATGTAATAGAAATCTCAGTGGTGAACATCCTAGTAACTCTCGGCAGGGAGAAGGACCTGCTTAACAGCGTCATTATTATATTCAAAAGAAGTAAAATGGCTCCTATAAAATTAAGCACTCCCAAGAGCCTCTGTGGAGTCTAAGGATCTGATTTCCTAGCTGGTACATCAGCTTCTGGGAATTGCATCAGATGTTTTGAGAGAAGAGAAAGTTTGTTTTGGAAATTTTTTTTATATGAGGAAGTTGCGAATAACTAGGGATGCAGTAGAAAAAAAAAGGTTGTGAAGTTGTTTGGAAATGCGTTCTCGATTTTTCCAAGTGACAACTAATAACTATGGTATGATTCATGACTAAATGCTTTGGATCATGTCACCTGCTTTCAATAACTCACTGAAGGAGAGACACGTCAATATTACAAACAGCAGTTTCTATCATTATCGTTATGGATGGAGCTTTCACCTGAGTTTATTTGTTCTTAATGTTTTGACATAGGAAATATGTCCTACAACCTTCGTTTATACAAAGGGACTTTATTTCAGGAAGTATTTCCATTATTTTTGCTTCTGATACTGGAGAGCTAACCCATTAACAGGGGCTGTAGATGAACACTGGCACATAGCAGTTCACCTCCTGACTCTTTTTGTTTGCTGGCTTTTTATAGCAAGGGTGCTACAGGGAAGGAATGGACTTACTTTCTAGATAATGTATTTTGATTTTAACTTACACATGTTCATACTGAGGTTTTCAACACCGAAAGAATATTTGCTTAAATTACATTGGAGTACAAGCATTTAGTCCAAGCCGTCCTCACTCCAAGAAAGTTCTTACTCCTTTTTAGATGCTGCGGAGGGGAGTGGGTAGAAGAGTCCTTTACTCACAGAAGCTACCAGGCATAAAGGCATTCATCCTCTTACTGACACAGAGAGATTAGCAAACCATTTCTTTTATCTTCATCAGCTCCTTCAACCTGCTTTCCCACATACATCTCACAGCAAACACTCCATATCAAATGTTACCTCACCCCTCTGAATCACCTACTAGTCTTACATGACTAGTAGAGTCACGTAAGGCTCTACTAGTCAGCAAGCCACAACACCTACCACACTCTGGATAAAGAAATCTCAATTCAGAAATCCTATTGATTTCCCATCTCTCAAAAAATCCTTGTTGACTGTTATGGGACTACTAGTAACGCAAAACAAGTGCAAGCTGAGAACAAGCCTTTTCTAAGCATATGAAGTTCAGTGTCTGGCATAGTAGGAAATCAAGAACTGATTTTAAGGCATCTTTCTGTCAACTTCATCACAGTTGAGCATCCACTTGCATCCACTGCATGTGCTACTGATGCTTTTTATTATGGTCTATTCCACAGAAAGAGTCCCACACCTGACAGTTGAGGAGCCCACCCACATTTTTTACATAATTATAAGTTGCAAAAAAAAGTCACATTATAGCTCTCCCATTCACAAATACTTGGTCTATGAAATACTTGTTCTTTCATTGGTTTCCATGATCAGACTGTATCCAAAAATCAAGTACCATTGTTAGATGTTTTGATTTCCAGAGAGTAAAAAGTCTGTATTTACTCCTATGAAAGCCTTAGAGTGACTATCTGCATTAGCAGCCAGCAGATGGCACATGCAGCCTCTTCTCTCATGCAGCATTCTCACTCCTCCAGCTGCACCTGGGGAAGGTAAGACACCACTGGCTATTTAAGGCTCCTGAGATGCTTTCTTTCACATTGGCTGAGTAACCTAACAGGTGAGTTGGAAACAGGGCTGTGAGTAAGTTGAGGTGAAAGATTTAAAGAAAACCCTCTCACAATCCAAAGATGCCTAAATTCATTGTTAACACAAATTCAAGCAAGGAGAAAGTTCCAGAATCTTTCACAGGAGAGCTGACTCAGCACCTATCAAAAGCAATGGGCAAGCCAGCACAGGTAGCTCTGGGTGCTTGAATATTTTCTCTTTTAATAGTCAGTTGGGCCTATGCTGTGAGCTATTTTTCCATGATATCCTATCTAAACTAATGCACCTATTGACTCACTAGTACTTTGAATCTTCTCTTTGTACAAACATGTCAGATGCTTGTTTTCTTGTAAATTAGCTGCACTGAGATCTTAAATTACTTAATGTATTTGAAATAGCTTGGTACGTGATTGTATTTGATGTAGGCCTGTGTCAAGACATTTAGTACCTCTCAAGAATCTAGCTGCCTGAAAAGCAATCCTCACTCTGTAGCTTACTTGTCTAGGACTGCTGAATACACATTCATTATCTCCCACCACATTATCTGTAGCCTAGTAATTAAGTCTGAGGAAGAGCTTATTTCAGATCTAGCAAAAATACCTTTGTGCAATGTCCTATTACTCGTGGTCAAAATACTAGAGTAAAAACTACCTGCTTGTTTCATTACCAAACTGTAGATGTTGTTACCTGCTAAAACCCGTGACTGCACACTTCTGAGGTAAAGTGTTGAAATACCACTTTGAAACAACTATCATTCCCAAAGGTCTTGTAAGGGTTCTATTAATTAATCCTGAAAGGCCACTAGGAGTTGTATCAATTGTTTACTGAAAGCTGTTGATGAATATGAAAAACATGTTAAAAAACCTCTCTACAGAGCTGTAAGCTTTATAATGTAAGCTACTTCTCAGTCACTACAGCAGCAATTGGCTGTCGACTATTAGTAGCCCGGTGAAGTACCCTTTCTATGTATTCACTAGTAAATGAGCACTTCAAGAAAAAGTTTCTTGTCCTACTTTGGGAATGATATTTTGATGCTGTAGAAAGAATAAAGTTTTGGCATCTACAGAAGGATCTCCTGAGGAGCCCTGAGAATCCTTTCTCTACCTATTGAGTTACCTGAAGTTCCTGAGCAGATCTTCTTTCTTCATGGAAACAAAGCATCCTCAAATGACAGTTGTCCTAGACTAGTTCAGACAGCAACAGAAGTCTCTGAACTCTTAGCAAATGTTTAATAACTGCTACAAGTGGAATTGCCCTGAGGTGTGAGGAAGGGCAAAAACAGACCCAACCTTAAAAATCTAGCAGGATAACTAGGAGATACTAGAACAAACTTCTGAACCTCTTATAAATGGTAAGAGGAAAATAGCTATGAAACCACTAGCATAGTTTTGTCAAAATTGGGGAAGTTTCAAACAGTCCCAGAGGAGTCTGTCTTGTGCTCAGATCTGGCCAACATTTGGGTTAATGACTTGGTCAATGGACTGAAACGTGCATACGACAATAGCTTGTATATGCAGGGGCAGGGTTAGAATTCAAGAAGACAACTGGAGATATCTTCTCAAGTCAGGAAGTTCTAATTCAGTAGTTGATCCTTAAGTACTGCACTTAAGGGGAAAAAAACAAACTGCACTGAAGACAAAGAATAATTATTTAAAGAGTAAAGAATCTGGTGAGCTATTATGGATTACAACACTAAAAAATCAACACAGTGCTTGGGAGTAGGAGAATTTATCCTGTGTTGTGCAGAAGGTAGAACAAGATGCCTCAGCAAATGTCCTCCAGCCATCCTCAGGCGCTCTACTTCAAGGAAGAGGTAGGCAGATTCGAGATGCACCAGAAACAAACAAACAAACAAACACTATAGAAATGAACATAACATGCAAGGCCTAAGAAATCTTTTCTCTAGTCTAGAAAAGAGAAGACTGAGAGGAGATGCTCAGGAGGCTGTCATGGAGAGGCCTGGAATTTTTTTCCCCTTCATCCCTGGAGTAAGAAGCAGTCAGCTTAATTTAAAGCAAGATTTCAGTTAGATCTTGGAGGGAAGTTTTTAAAACTTCAGTCACCTCCAGTCAAGTTCTGCATTACAGGCTTGTGCCCTTCTACAAAAATCAAAGGTTTTATCGATATAGCCAACAAGTGTTTACTGGTGGGGGGGCGGGGGGGTGAGGGGAGGGTTTGCCAGCTGGTGGTTCTTGAATAGGAAGCTAGAGGCCAGGGCGGGGATGCAGCTGGAACAGGTTTGTGCAGCAGTGTGGAAGGGATATGTTAGGGGACTTGGAGACATACAGGGAACAACAAAGGGATTTTTGGAGAGGACATGCAAGCCCTTCGTGACAAAGGAGGCAATGGGAAAGGGAGAGTCTCTTAGTTATAACACAAAGAGGGAAAGGATTAGAGTGGGTTGGAATGCAGAGCTTTCCTTTCACAGGAAATGGTACCATTTGGAAAAATCCTGTGTGGGTTTTTTTGTTTGTTTGTGTATGGGGTTTCTTAAAATCAAACAGCTTTTTGTACTAGAAAAACTGTTTCAACAAACTTTCAAACTGCTCTAAGGAGAAAAAAGTGGTGATTAAACACCTACTCCAGAAGCAGGTTATTATTTAAAATCAGCCTAAGTATTGAAGGCCTACAATTGTGCCTACAACTTGTATACCTACGTTTGGCCTAAAGCTAGCTGACAGCACAGGGTGTGCAGCCAGAGAACAGGGCTGAGCAAGCGGTACCTCAGCAGGATCTCTGTTCATCCTGTATTGCTGCGATCAGATGCACGCTGCACCCAAACAAGCTGTGAATGATAGCCAAGGTTAATTAGCCAGACAACTCCTGGTACTCAGGCTAGTTTGTTTTAGCAAGAGGGTTAACCGCTGCTGAGTTCTAATGATGCGCTGCTAATAAACGTGGGTAAGAACAGAACAGAAGGCAGATGGATGCCAAAGGAACTGATTCCTGTATTCCCCTGTGTGTGGATCTGACATTCTGTATTAGTGGCAGGGAAAACTGCAGGCTGTTCATTAATATTAACATAGATACATTCTCCTATTTTTCCTGCCATCAAGGACAAAAGCAGGATTAGGCTGTGTTTTGTTTAATGAGAGGGATGTTGATCTAGACCTTGGCTATGTCAGCTCGCATTTACCTCAGCAGAGAAGACTGCAGCCGGAGCCAGTGAGGCGTAAAATCTCTGCGGAATGCAGGGTGGGAGCTGTGTGACTGAAAACGGCTGCTGGCACTGGCTCTTCCCAGGGAGCACTGTGGCTTGGAGAAGGTCCTCAGTGTATTGCAGGTCAGCAAGCTCTGGAAGCACTTCAGCTTACTATCCAAAATTCTTATTCTACTTGCAGAAAAGAATACTGCAAGTATCCTCCTTCCAGCAGTGTACCTGGCAGGGCATCCAGACACCACCACCACCCCCTTTTTAACTGCAACGTGCTAGCTTACACACTGATCTACAGTGCTCAGTCTTTGCTGGAAGATCAGCAATATTTGCAAGCAGTATGCATTTGTTTCCCTCCTCTGGAGAAGATTTCTATGCATGCCTCCTGCCCTACTTGGAATGTTTCAGCAGGGTCTACTTCAACAGAGAACTCAAGACTGTGCATCGGTTTTGTCCTAGGCTTCGTGCCTTTTGGGGATACAAAAGGAGAAGAGAGTATCTACTGCCCACCAGCCAGAGAGACTCACTCAAGCCTACAGAGGCACAGCCCAGCACACAAAGTGCAGTGTTTTCCCCCCAGAACTATTAGGAACTTGGCCTCCCAAGATTAAATAGTGTGATGTCTTTGTACCAGACCTTAGCACAGGCAGGAATTTCATTTTGAGTGAACTGCAAATCTGTGTAGTTATATGAAAAGCCTTGGACATCCCAAGCAAAGTATGGAGGAAAAAAAAAAAATCCACAGAGACAGCAGCAGGCAGGGAAGGGTCTGTGCTGCAGAGTTGCTTAGTAAGAACCAGATTGAAATAAGGCTTTCACTTGCATTTTAGTAAGTGGTAAAAAGCATCCCTAAGTGCATGGGACTGTACTTGGTTAGTCCTTTTATTTATGGCTGGAGAACAGCCATTCCACAACAGATGAAAGCTGTGATAGCAGCGCCCATCCCCAAAAGGAATATCGTGGAAACGTCAGTGGTGGTGCGTTATACATTCTCATCTCAGTGATTTGCAGGAAAATGTTCAGGAGGTCTAGGAATGCAATGAAGTTCATACAGGAGAGAATTTCAAAAGCCTAAATGATAGGTATATACCTATTCTCACTGCAGTTCTGGGACTTTCAAAAATTTTTCTTAGCTTGACAACTGAAGATAAATTTTTCTTCTTTCTTCCAACAGTATGTAGCAATACAGATCTCTCCTGATCAGGTGATGTCATTTGGAGGCTGCACGGGCCCTGTGCTATGTGCTTTCTCTACAGCATTGGCAAGATAGGAGACCAGGGGAACAAGGTCTATTCCAAGTTGCTATGCGACCTGATGAACAAACAGCTGAAAATACCAGCTGACAGGTAAACTCATGCAGCAATTTGTCTGACATGGCTTTCAAAAGATGTTGAAGCTATTAATGCCAAACTTGTCCTTTGGTGTTCTTCTAATGCCAATCTGCTTGAAGATGCTAAAGGCCAAGTCAATAGAGTAAGTCTCAAATCAAAAGGAAGAAAGGAATAACTGCATTAGCTTCGATGCTGAAAAGCTGTAAGACCTTTATCTTGGTTATAATGATGAAGGACTCGGGCATTCTATGAACCCATAGATCTTATACATACACAGGTAAAATGCAAGTCCAGGTACAGACACAATAATTTGACTTTATTAAATTGATAACGTGAGCTACATGTATCAACATTTTCATGCTGCCTCTCGGGTGTGGGTGGAGGTATGCTATGGAAGTTCCACTTAAATAGGAGCGTTCTATTGCTCTTTCTGGATGTATGCCAATCTGTACCAAAGTGACTTTGTCACTTTAGTTAAAATACAGGGTCCTGAGATCAACTTAAAACAAGAGGGAGGAGAATAATATAAGAACTCCAGAACAGAAGTAGACAAGGTATTAAAGGTGGGGAGGGGCACTGGCAAATACCTGCCAGAATCCGCAAAAGGAAACCTCACTCAGACATAGTGCAGTCCAGGGAAGCATACAGCTCTGGGAGACGGCCTACAGCGTAACTGTGTGTGTTCTGCAGCAGGAGCCCTGGCGAGGCTGCAGCGCTCTGTTCTCAGCAGCCACAGTTAACAGCACCTATCTTTCCTTTCAGAATCTATGTCAGCTTCTTTGAGATCAATGCTGGCAACGTAGGCTGGAACACCACCACCTTTGCTTGAGGTGCCCTCAGGTGCTAACAGCTAATTTTTGAATCTTCACCATAGTTTCTGAACGCTGCAGTTCTAGTCATATTATCTGCACTTGGTACACATGTAAGAGCTAGTGGTACCTTAGTACCTGCTACTCACTGCTGCTTTAATGTCCTATCTGCTGCCTCGATAAAAGTAAAAATCCATCAGGAGCCTTGTGATTGAGACCCTCTTTTTGTTCAGTAAAGGCCTGTGGTTGGGATGGGAAGGTGCTTTCTCAAAATACTCTCAACAGATTTTTTTTTTTAATAGTTTAGTCTTCTATGTGAAGATTAATGCTCCATGTAGGTATGCCTTTTCCCTGTTCATGCTGGGCAGCCTGGTCAAGTTTAAATAGAACTATCTTGACCTGATTTCAGAGTACATTTTAAATCTAATTCAATAGATGTGATTACCAGATATGGTGTATGGGCCTTCCTTCAAAACAGGAAAGACAGGATTGCCCTTTAAACAAAAGGGTAGGATTGTAGTGCAGATTCTCCCTAGATCTGACGCTAGAGTGTCCCTGGACACTTAGCTGCTTAGCAGAAAAACTTCACTTCTACTGAAAGAGTCTGCCAGGGAATCAGAACGGGGAGAGAGTAAGTGGAAAAAACCACTGTTCTGCCCTCCCCTTTTCATCCATTGAACAACTTGCAGTGACAACGAACGCTAGAGCACAGCTCAAAATGAGGGACAGGTGCAGTGAGCCATTCTCAGAGGTTACAGTGATGAATTAATTATGAAAGGAAAATTTCCATATAAACATGTATCATTAGAGCACTGGGTCATATAAGATCATTTGTCTTTAAAGTAAAAAAGAGAGACTGAATACAGATGTTTCCTGCATCTCTGAAAATTAGGCATATCATAAACCCAATCTTGCCCCTATTCTGAGCTCTATTGTAAGCATTCCTATTTTGTTGCAATCACATCTTTCGTTTGCAGTCAGTTTTTAAATACCAAGCCTGCATCTCAACCTGCAAAAAAACACTTGTTGGGATAGCAACTGAAAGCTGTTTCGGTGACTCAAAGCAGCACAGACAAAAGTAATGCTAATCCTAATTAGGATATAAATACAGTATGTCTTAGCAAATATTGTTTGCTTCCATTTAAAGACTTGTAGAGTCGTGTCCATTGAGGAAAGAAGGTATGACACGAGGCAGGTATTCTTTTGGCAGAATCACCCATGAAGAATGGTTACAAAGCCCCTAAACACAGCAGGACCTCCCCAGGAGGAGGCATTTCCCTGGCAGAGAAATCAGTTTGCTCTCTTAATAGAGCCATCACTCAAAAGACTTCTACCTGTTTTTCATCTTGGAGTCACATTATCAGTGTTTCTTTGACACTCTCCTGGCTCTTCCCTGTCCAGTGGCTCTCTGCTGTATTTGTTGACTGTGATACACTCGGGTAAAGTAAAACTGCAACCAATTAATGCTCCAGCCCTGCCGTTTACAGTCAGTCTTCGGGAAAGTCTTCTGCCTGCCCTGTACCTCTTCTGAAGCCTTTCTATGATGGATGCATTCAGAGTTACTCTCCGACTTATTCCCAGAGCATCCAAACCTTGAAATGTATATATTCCTAAGGTACCCTAGGGTACAAGTGCAATTAAGACTTCCTATAGCTGCTAACAGTCCTGCCCTATGCTTGCCAATAGGATATGTAAAAGCTCCATCTGCCTTTGGCTCTTAAATATAGAGTACAGGTTGGTGAGGCATTTCTGCAAAACATTTGAGCTTTTCAGTTACTTTGTCTTAGACATGTTCCTTTGTTGTTCCTATTTGAACTGCAACCAGTTGTGCTCTAAAACAGATGCTGTGCATCCAGAAAACATTATGAATGTGGCATGTGAGTGTGCAGCAACCACTCCACAGAGGGGTGCACACATGCACAGCTGTACTTGGTTAATTTGTAAAAATGCACCTATGGAAGCCATGAAGATACGTGCATTGCTTCTCCCTTAGTCTCAGGGGCTAAGAGAGAAAGAAACTGCAGGTGTCTCTCCACTGTGTGAACAGCACAGCCAGGGTCTGCCACTCTGGGACAGCCAGGCCATGGAGCAAACACACCAGTGGTCCCATTGTGCTCCAGCATTTCCCCCTGCGCTGCCTGAATGCCACACCACCTCCACACCACCTCCATGCAGCAAACCTGGGAGGCAGAAAAGAGGAAGGTGGGAGGAAGAAGTGACATGCAATGGCAGGGGGTTGAAGACATCAGAGGAAGGAAACATTTTCAGTTCTTAATGGCACTGTTAATTACTAAGAAAATAAGTGTTCCACTCCGGTTAATTCTGTTTTAGCCTGTGCCACTCCGAAGCATTGCCGTACACTGCCGTCCTATTCTTTTGTTCAGGAGTATGTGTTTTCAAGTTTTCCAGCAGCAGCAGAACACTGGGACTTTGCTAAAATCTACCATGTGCTTGATTCACATATCTAAAAATGTCTGTGTGGAGACGGCTCTGGGCCTGATTCTCTTTGGAGACTTCCTGTGAGTCATTCCAACCAGTGCAGCACAGAAAGCTGCTGCTGTAGTCATGGCAGCGTAACAGGCAGAGTGGGGAGTCATGCCCTCTGCAGCCTACGTGCATCGGATCACACAACCCAGCAGAAGGCTCATCTCTCAAGCTGCCTTTCACCTCTGAATAGACTCACACCGTTTCATCTCTAAGTCAAAAAAAAAATCACTTCTGCTTTTTTTCTGGTAAAAAAGCACGATATGAAAACCAGGGCACTGAGGGCAAATAGATCACTTTCAATTCGATTGAAAAACCCTGGAGAATAATTAAAGGGCCAGCAAGTCAGACCAAATTCTGCTTACGTAGCAAAGCCATGGACGCTGTTAAAAAAAATGCACAAATGTGCCTTTATTTCGCAAAAGAAAAAAATTCCCTTCGGAGTAAGGGACTGTATCTCCCTTTGGTCTTGATCCTGCGAGAGTCAGTGCGAGCGCCTACCCGGCTACTAGCACATGCACGCATGCCAGGTGGAGCAGGTTACGTACGAATCGCCCAGCGCAGCAAGGATTCAATTCCAGTAAGCAGCCTATAACACGTCGCCAAAAAAAAAAGGCTCAACAGTACAGGCTTCAAAGCAAACGAATAAAGGCGGGGAGGGGGGAGAGTCCTGGCTAGAGCCGTGCGCGGCTGGAAATCGCAAGACCCGGTAAGGGTGGTAGCTTTGCCAGGGAGGCGGCCGCCTCCCCCCACCTCCTCGCCGGGGCTCGGCCCCTTTAAGGCCGGCCCTGCGCGTACTGAAAGGCGCCGCCGCCGCCCCGCTCCACTGCGCTGCCGCCAGCCCCGCCGCCCCAATCCGCTCCACTGCGCTGCCGCTAGCCCCGCTGCCCCTCGCCGCCGCCACCATGCCCATGTTCGCCATTTACACCAACGTCTGCAGGGACGCCGTGCCCGAGAGCCTGCTGGGCGAGCTCACCCAGCAGCTGGCCAAGGCCACGGGCAAGCCCGCGCAGGTGAGGGGGGCCGGCGGGTCGGGGCCCCGCGGGAGCGGTGCCGCCGGGCGCGGCGCGGGCCGGGCTCGGCGCCCCGCGGGAGCGCGGCGCGCACGTGCGCGGCGGCCGCGGGGCCGCTCCCGTGTTCGCGGCCAGCCGCGGCGCTTCGGGGGCGAGCGGAGCGGCCGCAGCCGCCGGGAGCGGCGGGCCCTGCCGAAAGCCCTCCCCGGCTGCCCCGCGGGGGCCTCCGTCCTCCGCTCCCCTGGGCGGCGGGGCCGAGGCAGCGGGACGCCGCGGGGCGCTGCTCCCTCCTCTCCCGCCGTGCTGCGGTCCTCCTCCCGCCCGCCATCGCGCGGCCTTGGCGAGGCCGGTCGTGTCCTGATCGCTTTGTTCAGTAGCCTAACTTATAGAAAGATCAGCTGCTAAAATAACTAAAATACCAGAAACTTACCCACGTTTGTGGGATTTTAGCCATGGAGTTGCTCCCTGCATATTTGAGGGAAGGGACTAGTATCTGCAAAGCCTGTGAGTCACTGGCAAAGCGAAGTAGCAGATATCTGAGCTCTCCACCGGGCTGCTTCCTCCCTCCAAGCTACTCTACCTTATCCTGGGCTCACATACACCAGATTGCTGCCGCCTAAGAAATCAAAGCCAGATATGGCTGAATTCTAGAAAGGTTTTTAGACAGGCCCAGTAGCTAAATCAGGGATAACTGTGGGAGTGGATCCTGCGGTGTAAATATCGTTTTAAAGGCCTTGTTCTCCAGCTGCATGCTCGTTGCTCCATGCAGTACCAGCGCTATGGCAGGCAGGAATACCTGCGTTGCTTGTAGCTTCACACAAACAACAACCCTCGTTCCCAAGCCCCAGAGCCAGGCTCTGGGGGGATGCCTGCAGGATGCACTGACGTGTGGCCCACGTGGGCTGTACTGGCTGTAACTCTTGGTGGGGCTTTGCACCAGGCAGCTATGGGGCTGTGCAGTTAGCCCTTAGGATTTAGTTATTCTCAGCAATTATGCTGCTTCGGAGCCTCACAGGAGATGGGGCAGTGCCTTGCTAGCTGCTGGGCCTCAGTCTGGTGCTATCAGAATGGTACGCAAGTGTACAGTGCATAACACTGTTATAGTACTTAAAGGAAATATGCATCAGAGAAGGAAGTGAGTTGTCCTCTAACTCTTTGTTCCCTTGTCACAGTACATAGCCGTGCACATCATACCTGATCAAATGATGTCCTTCGGGGGCTCCACTGATCCCTGCGCTCTCTGCAGTCTTTACAGCATTGGCAAAATAGGAGGGCAGCAGAACAAGACTTACACCAAGCTCTTGTGCGATCTGATCTCCAAGCACTTGCATGTATCTGCAGACAGGTAAGGCTGGAAGGTGATGCTAACCTTGTTTCTCCGTCTCTCTAAAACTGCTTTGAAAACCTCATTTAAAAAGAATAAAAAGCTAGCACAAGTCTGTGTTTGAAAAAATACACAGTGATCGCGTGGTATTTTTTCATGTGGAGTTAAGAGTCTGATGCCTACATCTTTCCTTTGAGAATTCTCTATTAAATGGCTTCTTGATGTTGGAGTAGGGAGAAGCAGCATGTTTTTTGCCTTTGAGGTATGATGTCTTGTCCTCTCATAATGGGGGACTAAGAGCACAAAGGAGGAATGGTAATAGGCGGGAGCTGAAAGACAGACAAACGAGAAACTAGCTAGCAGCTTGTGAACAGCTCCTTCACTGACTGGCAGAGCCATAGGAGAGTATCTGCGTGCTGTGGTGAAGGACAGGAAGAACCTGCTGCCACTTATATTCTGGGATTGGAAGGAAGAACTGCAGAGCCAGCCTTGAGGGCCTGCTTGACATTTATGAGAAACTGCCCGTCTGTTTAACGTTTGTGAAAGATTGCAGCACTCTGAAACCAAAGGTTTTGATCTCCTCAAATTCGTGACTACTACTAACCAACAGCTCTCTGGTGTCTGAATATATAGACTTTCTATTTAAAACAGAAAGTGCAGTTTTTGGCAGTACAGAGAATCTTGACTGTTGGAGGCTCTGTCAAAAGAAGTTAGCTAGATTTCAGCAAAAATACCAGCCAAAAAAGCTTGAAATTGCTTCTCTAAGGGAACAGGAAGTGTTGTCCCTCACCCCAATTATCTTATCCCAAGCACTATCCAAAATAGATGGTTTAATAGTGTCACTGTTTTTTGTATTCTTATGCCTTTTCTGCAGGGTGTACATCAACTACTTTGACATGAATGCTGCCAATGTGGGCTGGAACGGTTCCACTTTTGCGTAAAGCTCTCTCATCTGACCAAAGAGGATATTCCTGGACCTGTCCTTCTCCTGCCAATTAGCAGAGACCTCCGCACAAACGGCCCCGTGTTGCATTTTGTGCACTCTCACAGATTGGTGGCTCCTTGCTAGTGTGTTCACATATTGCTGCTTCAACATTCCTCTGTTTTCTCTATGTAGAAAACAAATAAAGATTTAGAAGGAAGCTGTCTGGTGTGAGCTTTACTGGGATGGAGCTCGGTGATCTGTGACATCTGTTTCATTCTGGTTGGTAAAACAAAAGGAACCTGGGATGTTTGTTCGTTTTCCTCATTTCTAAGACCCGGTATTTCATTGCACAGTCTTGAGTGGGAGATGCCCTCCCAGGCACTCCGGTGACTTCCATGCTCCTGGGATCCAGAGGCTGTAGGTGCCTTCAGGGCTTCTTGTTGCTCTGGCTGGCGTTGGGCGTCCTTTGTGTCCTTGTCTATGTCTTCCACCCATATGGTGGGAACAGTCCTAGGGCCAGCCCTGTGCCTGCTGCTTCAGGGAGCCGTTCCTCTGACTGCCTGGAGCGTGCCAGGGCAAGGGAAGGATCCCCTTTCACACAGGGAGTAGAAACGCTGCCACCTGTGCTGGCCACCTTCAGGCAGGCAGCGCGCTGGGAAGGGCCGCGCAGCAGCTCTGAGGGCTGAGGCAGCCGCGGCGAGGCCTGAGCCTTGGCGCCCCGGGGCCGGGCCCCGCTCTGCCGGCCGTGCCCACGGGATGGCTGCCGGGCAGGGGCGACGGCCGCGGAACTCGTTTCCCCCTCAGCGTCCTCCTCTCCCGGCCCCTTCCCGCCCGCCGCCGCCGGCCGTTAGCCACTCGTGCGCATGCGCCGCCCTCTCCTCTCCCCCCTGGGCCGGCAGGCGGCGCGCGCGCCCCGCCCCCCCCCCGGCGCCTTCTGGATCCTTCGGCCGCGGCGCGGGGCCGGTGACGCCATCGCGGCGCGCCCGGGCGGTGCGGCGCGGCCATGGCGCTCTTCTGCATCAACAGGTACCGGGGAGCGGGAACGCGGGGCCTCCTGCCGGCCCCCGGGGGGGGCGGCCCCGGCTTGCACAAGGGTGCCTGGCCGGTGGGGCCTCGCCCGGGCCGCTGCCGGCTGTGCTTGAGAAGGGGTTTGTTTTTTCATTTTCCTTGAATTTTGCAGATACGCCGCTGAGGAAGAGGATGACAGGGAGGATCGGTCCCGGGTGCTGCTGGAGCGGCTGCGAGAGCAGGCCAGAGCCCGGCAGCTGAGGAAGCAGCAGCAGGCGCTCCTGTCTCCTGAGGGGTTGAAGCAGGAGGAAGAAGAAAATAAGCTCAGTGAAAACGTCAGAGCCAAGGACTCTGAGTTTGACTCTGAGAATGAAGCTAAGGGAGCAAAAAGAAAGAGGAAGGGGGAGAGCAAAGAGGATTGCTGTGCAGAAGGGCAAAAGCTAAAGAAACACCAGAGATGCAGCCCTTCTGAAGAAAGGGCAGATACTGAGGAGGCAGCAGATGGCAGTACTCCACCGAAGAAGAAGAAACAAAATAGAAAAAAATCAAAAGCGTCTCAAGAAAGGACTGAGGCAGGTACTGATAAACTGAAATTGTAGGACCTTGGTGCTTTGTGGTGGGTGCTTCTCGACAGAGAAGCAGAGATGTGTTGCCTTTTGAGTAATTTGCTTAATTTAGCTGATGGTAAACTTTGTTTTCATCTGTTTAATATGTTCCTAAAGTAGTTCTTGTTATAGTAGAAAGCCACTTATTATGAACTTTTGGAACCAGTGTAGTGTAAGAGAAGGAGGGAAGTAAGTCAATTCTGTCTTCAGTTGTCTTAATGCCACCAAAACAACATTTAGCTCTTGTGCTTAGATTTAGGAAGCAAGATGAGCTCACAGGTGGTTGGTTAAGTCCTGTATTGTGACATGTGTTCCCATCGTCCCTTTTCTGTAATACGTTCTGATTTTAGCTTTATGTTTCCATTACCCAAGTTCCAGATTCTCAAGACGTCGCTGAGCAACAGGAGAACAGAAGTAACCTTAGAAGTAAATCAGCTAAAAGGAAGAAGGAGGATGAGGACACTGAAGGAACTGAAACAAGGAGGAAAGAGCAAAGTGAAAAAGCTGAAGGAAACCAAAGCAAAAAGGAGGAGCTGTCCATAGCAGCCTTGGAGGAGGAGGCAAATCCACCACCCTCTAGTTTGGTAGTTCTTGGAGACTATGAAAGAAGGCTGGTGCAGAAGGTAACTAGCTTCACTGAACTTTAATGATGGCTAGGAAGGAAGAGGCATCTTACCATCTTATTTTATATACTGTATTGCCTGTTTGACAGCAAAAGCACTTTGTTACTTCCTTTCCTCCCACCTCAGGTTCAGCCCTTCTTACCACAGTGGCTTGCTCAACCCAAACTAGTGCAAAAACGTATCAAAGAGAATCTAGTTCCAATCAGAGATGTCCCAGGAATTCATCCCAAGCTGTTGAAGAAGCTGCAAATGAATGGAATAGAGTCCTTTTTTCCAGGTACCTTAATAGCACCCTTGTCTTTTTCGAAGTTGACTTACATTAGTCTTCTAGTCTGTGTATCATTTTCTATAACCTGTATGTTTCATGTACCTAGGGAGGTAAAACACAGGACGAAAGCAAGTTTGAGGCGTTAATCTAATCACACCAGTTCTAATCCTTCACTCTCATAGCCTTACCTGGGCTGAGTAATTGAAATCAGTTAACTAGTCTTAAATGCAGCTCGATAAGTTAGTGACTTGAAATAATAGCTTGTAGCTGCCAAAGAGGGAGGTCTTACTCGCGTTCTCTATTTTTTCTCCTTTGCTCCCAGGCATGTGCTTTATTTCCTTACCTTGCACCATCTCTGCTTGCAATTGGACCACAGTGGGAACCTGCTTAACTCATTGAAACAGGAGAAAACTATCCAAGCCAAAAAAAAAAAAAAAGCAAGCTGATTTTTTGTTATGTTACCTGTTTTGCATACAGGAACAGTAAGTGCCAGCACCTAAACATGTAGAAAGCAAAGCTGGAAGCGGAGGTGAGGAGAGGAAGCAGTGGGACAGAAGGGAGAGGTAGTGGGTTCTCCTGCCTTCAGCAGCAGGTCAGAGTGGCAGCCCTGAGCCCACAGCCTTACGCTATCAGACTCATGGAGGTTACAGTGGCAAGCCAATGCATGTGTCTTTTTAAAGTGTACTGTTACATAATGTATTATTGTAAATGCCACTGTTAATTTAATTGTGGGGTGTCTTAACTGGTTGCCAATAGCAGCTTTCCCCACAGATCAGGTTCAGCTTATGGCATTCGGTTATAGACTGTCAAGCAGCATTGTGCTCTCTCTTGTAAAGATGGTGTCCACTGAACTCGTATGTTGTATGCTTCACTGAGCATGACCTTGTCACTGAGCTAGGGCCCCTGACTGCTAAACCTCGTAGATAAACCAAGGTTCTGCAGTCTGTCAGGGTTTGTCACAGGCAGAGGAGAGGGTTAATGGGAGACAGTCATGGACTGTTCTTACTGGACTGTGTTTGCTTCGCTACTGGTATACTCTCCTACAGGGAAATGAATACCGTAATGCTGCTGAAGCTCATAGGACTTGAGCATTTAGCTCCTTGGCAAGTGAGGCTCTGTTGCCATGTTGCCTATTCCGTGTTTAAACATGCGGCAATGCTCCAGGGAAAGGATACTTGCAGACAAATACTTACGTTTTAAATCTGTCTAGTGCCACCTGAACATGAGGGCAATAAGACAGATATGGGTATAAAACAATGTTTGACATTGCTAACGTGCAAGTTGAGCGCTAGAAATGGCTGAATTATTGGGTAGGGAAATCTCTATATTTAGTGTTAAGCTCACGTGAATGAAGAAGAACCAGGTAAAACCAGATAGTCTCTTCTCTATTTTGATCCCTTTTTCTCTTCCTAGCCACGTAGCAGACATGGAAACAGATTCATTGTATGCGACTCTGCTTTTTTGGATAGACTGATTTTTAGCCCAGTTCATTAACTTCTGTAGTTAATGTTTATTTCCCCTGTTTTTTTTTTTCTCCCCCTCTCCAGTTCAGGCAGAGGTGATCCCTGCTATTCTACAGAGTGCATCCAACGGGTATTTGATGGGGCGGGGAGGATACCGCCCCAAAGACATTTGCGTCTCAGCACCTACTGGCAGTGGTAAAACCCTGTCTTTTGTCATACCTGTAGTACAGGTGAGTTTACCCACAGTGAATGTCTGTTGGGAAAAGGGCTAAGTTGTGTTTGTTTCACAGTAAAATTTGGGAAGCCTTCAGAAGTAGTTCAAAAAGCCAAGGAATTTATGGACATAAAACATCAAATTTTAGCTCAGAGCTACCTGAGGAAGCTGTACGTGTCCCGTTCATCTCTGCATCCTGCTCCTTTTCCCAGACAAAAGGCAATGTGAAGGGTTGGGAGGATGGAGGGGAATACAGTGGAGAAACATGAAATTCCAGGAGGATGCGTCAAGCCCATCTCCTCAGTAGCTGAGATATGAGAATCCTCTTCCCTCCCCACTGCTCTCAGGGTCTCATTTGGCCTTTGTTTTGGCAGGCTCTGCTAGATCGAGTGGTTTGCCAAGTACGAGCTCTGGTTGTTCTGCCCACGAAAGAATTGGCACAACAGGTATGTGCCTCTTCCCCTTCTCCCTGAGCAGAACGGGGCTGAGGGAAAGTCTGGTGCAATAAATGCTTTGGCTATTCTGTGAAGTAGGCTGAAGACCCTGTCAATGGGTTTGATGTTATTAGCATAATGGAAAGCGTTACTTTAACTGATTGTGGCTAAGAAACCCCATCTCTTCTTTGCAGGTGAGTAAAGTGTTCAACATATACACTGATGGTACAGGTCTGAAGGTCGTTTCGGTTACTGGCCAGAAATCTTTTGCAAAGGAGCAGGAGATGCTTGTCCAGAAAAAGTAGGTAAAATGGTCTTTAGATAAGGTTTTAGAGTTTGTCTGTTAAATAGTTAATCTTAGTAAACAGAGATCAAAATATAAGCTATTGCATCACACTCACGGAATAATGAGGTTGGATGATAGGTTTATGCTAAACACTGGTGGTTTTGTCTTTGTCAGAGTGCACGCCACTGTCCCTTTTTGTGCTTGTTATGTTTTATTAGATTTCTTGGGGTTTCCACCAGCCAAGTAGAATGTAAACATTGACCTTATGATCAGAGGTACGGATGGCTGCTCTCTTAGAAATAGATATTATTGTATAAGCAGCATGCCTGTAAAGAGGAAAAGAATTACCTGCTAGAAGTTTACCTGTTCACCAGTTAAAATAGGTCAATAATTAGAACGGCCCGTGTCGTGAGATGCCCGGCATTGATTTCTTTTTATTGCCTTGGTCTTGTAAAGTACTAACAGATTTCTAACCTTTGTCCCCAAAAAACTGTCTTATCAGAGGACAGAGCTCAGACTTAGATATTCTTGAATAAAATTTACCCATAAAAATCCCCTGCTGCAAGGAGAGCCCTATTACCATCTGCTTGGTAATATTTGGGAAGATGGGATTTTGCTGCAATTAAATTTTATTTGATAACTGAGGAGCATTCCTTTCTGAAGTAGTGTAATTGAGAATGGAGTTTAGTCTCCAGCACTGCCTTTGCATTCTCTTCAAGGTAAATGGTATATTTGAATTTTATTATTTCTCAGTTAAGAGAATAATAGGAGAAATCTTAAGGTCTGCTGACCAAGGATCTCTGTTACATGGCTTACACTACAGGGAAGAACTTACTGATGGGCTGTTTCTTCTTTCAGAGTGACAGGCTACTGCAGCCTGGCTGATATTATTGTGGCTACACCTGGGCGGCTCGCAGATCATATTAGCCAGACCCCAGGGTTCAGCCTGACACAGCTTCGCTTCCTGGTGAGTCAGCTCCACGGGTCTGCCATCTCAGTGCAAGGTCCGTTAGGTTCGTAATTCCTGCTTTGTACTTGTACAATACGTGCATACATCTCTGTTGGAACTGCTGTATGATCTTGGTGCGTGCTCCAGATTGCTCAGGCAGCTGTCTTGAGATGAAGTGTTTTGTTCAGATTCCTGACACCCAGGTGTCCTCCTACTTCCTCTTTTCTCTTTTCTTGTGCAAACGCAAACCCACAGTAAAACCTCATCAGTCAAAACCCCCAAAAATGGGGTAAATTATCAGACTATAGTAGTTTATGAACATACTGGAATCCGTACAGAGACACGCACAGTTGCTGAGAATCTGGAGTTTTTTCTCTTACTCAAAGGCATGGATTGGATTGAAGTGCAAAGGAATTTGTGTGTAGTTTGAGTGCTGGGTTTGTTACCAAGCAACCAAAATGAAGGCAAAATTCAGTTTTGGGGCAGAAAATGAGATTTCTGCCCTTATTTGAGGAAGAAAGGGGAAAAGGTAATTTTGTTGACTAGAAGGTTCCATAAAGCACAGAGATTACAGTTGCTTTATATGGATTTGTTTCTCCAGCCTGTTTTTCAGGCAACATGTTCTGGCTCATTTGTTATGGAAGGAAAATAAAAGCTCTGTAGTTCCAGACAGTATTTAACAAGTCGTGTATTTTGTCCTTGTGAATTCAGATCATAGATGAAGCTGACCGTATGATTGATGACATGCACCAGAATTGGCTGAATCAAGTTGTCAGAGCTGCGTTCCAAGCAGAAAATGACTCTGGCTCCCACGTGCTTTTTCAGAGGATCAAACCAGGGCCTGTAACAGCAGCCAGGTGAGTTGCAAAATGCACTCTTTGAACTGGTAAAACAGACACCAGCGTCTAGATGCCATAGTACACCACCACAGGCCCTCTCAAAGCCTGCTTACTCAGGGAAACGTATGCTAAAGTAAGGCAGCTACTTTTCCATAGCTTGAAAAAGCAGGCAGTGAACAACTGATTCTAAAGGACCTCTTTTAGCATGAAATCCAAGTATCGAGTATTGTATTTTCTGAGTTTTCCTTAGCTAGATTAGAGCAGCATCAAATGAATGCAAAAATATTGCAAGTCTGTGACTTATTTTCACAGTTAACTGTAGCAGTTCCCCTCTGACAAGCTGAGTAATAGATCTGAAGGAACGCTCTTTATCTACAGCTGCTGTTTCCGTGCAGCATGGCAGAGATGTGTCGCAGCGGGCACGATATATACAGCTGGATCATCTAGAGTAGGAAGCTGAGAGCAGGTCTAAGGTGACTAAGGAGGGAGCTAGGATGAGGACAGGGGTGACTAGGAGGCAAGGATGTGTGTTGGGGCAAGGGACGCAGTTGTGCGGCTGAGTTCAGAGTGCTGATCAGATCTATCTGTGAACTCCACCATAAAACAAGGGTGGAAAGGGAGCTACAGGAAAGGCCGAGGGCCAGGAAAAGAGCTTCAAAAAGAGATAATTGCTTCCCTCGTAACATCATCTGAAAGCACTTGTGGAGGAATTCCTTTGCTCTGTCCCCAAAGCTCACTTCCTGTGTTTTATTTATTTCAGCTCCTGCCATCCTCAGATACCCTTACAGAAGCTGCTATTTTCAGCCACACTGACCCAGGACCCAGAGAAATTGCAGCAGCTGGGCTTATTCCAGCCTCGCCTCTTCACATCTGTCTATTCTGAGAAAAAATTACTCAGAGATGGAGCAGAGACTGAACAGGACACTGAAGAGAAATACACGCTCCCTGAGGGGCTGTCGGTATGACATTGATTCTTTTGCAACCAAGAAAATGACTTCCCTTCATGGCTGGTCCAAAAAAAAAAAAAAAAAAAAGTGCTTGAATAAAGTGTATTTGAAGGCTAGATGAAGTCTGGAGTATCTAGGTCAGCTCCCGAAAAAGTTGAGTTTTTAATCCCAAAAATGTCTTCCTTATGATCCCTTGTATTACAGAGGAGCTCAGGGAAAGCATTTTTGGGAGCAGGTATGACCTGCTCATCTGTTGTTGCCTCATTACTCAGTGTTCATACGATTAGGACTGGAATTTTTTTTATGTAAACTCTGTTCATGTGGAATTAGATTCATTAGCAAAAGGGAACGGAGGTAGAAAGTAAAAATAACGTATTAGCACTTCTCAGAGGTCCATCTCAAAGTCTGTGTACCAACATGCTTCTCAAAGCCTGTGAATACAGGTCACGTTTGCTTTTGAAGACGAGGCAGTGCATGTTGTTACTTGCCATAGACAACAGTGCAAACATTAGAGCACAGGTCTCCTGCTCCGCGTGTCTTCCCGGTCCCTAGCTGTGACTTGTTCTAAAGGAGATGACAGTGTGGGGTCTGGTTTTGTTGCTATTTGTCCATAGCAAAATCTTCAAGACTGTGTAAGTCTTGGGCAGATAATAGGTTTCGGGGAAGATAGCCTTGGCAAGAAGTAGTTTTTGTCTTTGAATTTCTTCCCTGTCCTTTACAGCAATGTTATGTGCCTTGTGACCTGAATTCCAAGCCCTTGCTCCTCTTGCATTTCATGCTGAAAATGAAATTTACCCGGGTGTTGTGTTTTACCAACTCAAAGGAGGCTTCTCACAGGTGAATATATTAATGAAATGGCTACAGTACCTATCCATCAGATAATGCTACTAAGTTGAGTAACAAAGTGACAGTTTCTGTCTCACTTAACCTGCAGATTGTTCCTGCTGATTCAAGCCTTTGGTGGAGTCACTGTGGCTGAATTTTCTTCTCGGTTGCCTCCAAATGAGAGACATAAAACCATGAAGGAATTTGAACAAGGAAAAATACAATTGTGAGCATCTTAAATGAGTTTTTTGCTTGTCTTCTGACATAGGCTACTGCCAGTGTGAAAAGCATATTAGAACCAAGAACACAGTTAAGCAGGCTCCCCTGCAAAATGGAGCACACAGCAGCTGAGTTATGAAATAGGTGGGAGACTTGAGCTTGCAACTTCTGAATTGTGTTGACTCCTACATGTAATCTGGCCTGTTTTAAACTAGCTGTAATCTGTGTTTACATGTGTTATTTTATAACAAGCAATAGAAATAACTGCCTGTTCATATTGCTGCCCAAAATACATGCAGTTCTGAAAAACTTAGTTTTAGTGTATGTGGGTTGGGATCTGGTGTTTATTGGAAGAGAACAAAGGTTACTGCCAGAACTGCATGTAGCATTAGTGCTTCCTCCCAAAGAAACTCCTGATCGGACTGGCAATCAAAATTTTGTTTCCGTCCATGTACCTGACTTGCTTTGTGAATTGGGTAACTGTAGGGGGTTCCAACTGTGGAATGTCTCTGAGAAGAAGGTACGCTTTTTTTTTTTTTAAGATTTCTTTTTGTTCAAAAGTTGTGTTTAAATTACAGAATCACAGAATTGTTTAGGTTGGAAGGGGCCTCTGGAGATCATCTAGTCCAACCTCCCTGCTCAAGCAGGGTCACCTAGAGCATATTGCCCAGGATCACATCCAGACGGGTTTTGAATATCTCCAGGGAAGGAGACTCCACTACCTCTCTGGGCAACCTGTTCCAATGCTCTGTCACCCTCACAGTGAAGAAGTTTTTTCTCAGGTTTAGGTGGAACTTCCTGTGGTTCAGTTTTCTGAAATTCTTCCTGAGCTGCTGGGTTTTCACACCTTGGTGTCTGTGATCAGTGCTTTTAAGGAGTGTTCAGATGGTTTATGGGTTTGTAGCCTCCCATATGGTGGGAGCTGTCAGGATCAGTGTTCCATGCTTGGGGAACCCGGAAACAGCCAGTAGCTTTTCATATACAAGAGCGGATGAGTAGCCTAGAATGGTGCTCAGAGATCTGCATATGGCTAATGCTGTCAGTGACGCTGAGGAGTGACTTAAAATGTTATTGCTGTGCTCAGCAGTCAGAGGCTGGCTGGCTAGTTTGAACAGAGATGAGCAAGAGTAGCCCTGTATTCACTTGTATTTAGAATCTGTAGTGCAGAAGATGTTACTTGAAAATAACTATATATACATTTAAAACCAGGTTAATCAGCACAGATGCCACTGCTCGAGGAATTGACATTAAAGGAGTGAATTGTGTAATAAACTATGATACACCTCAGTTCATCAGGACATACATTCACCGGTAAGATAGCCAGCAACAAAAGGAGTGGGTGTGAACTTGGTTGACTTCTTTGAAATGTTTGGCATAGGTATTATGCACGTAAAGGGGTTTTAGCTCTGACTTTTTTTTTAACCAGAGTAAGACAGTACTGGAATAGGGGACCAGCACCCTATTACATAGAATACATTTTACAGGAGCTAGAAATATTTTCCTGGACCGTGTCAAGAATTGGGTTTCAAGATGCTCAGAAAACTGGAAAGGCTCAGCAGCCACGAATGAGTCTTAGAAGAGTTCATCCTTTGTAATATATGGCTAGTCCTGCTGCACTAATCTCAAAAGCTCTGATTCTGAGTTCTCTAAGTCTGGAGAATTTGGAGGGCCTTGGGGGTTGATAATGGGAGTGACTACATGGCTAAACTGACTTGATGCTCATTTTTCTGATTTCAGAGTTGGAAGAACAGCTCGTGCAGGAAAAGCAGGCTTAGCTTTCAGCATGGTCCTTAGAATTCAGGTATGTCATTGGTGAGGGATTCATTCTGAAAGGAAGCAGGGAGGAGTGTGAGGAAGATAGGGTTCATACCACCTTCCATCTTCTGCAGTCAGCTGAGCTTTGTACTTGGTTGCAACTTTCTATTCAGTAATTTCCCAACTGGGTAGCATGTTCAGAAATGTGCTCATTTTCTAGCTGGTGGTGACTCTCCTTCATAGGAGATGAGAGACCCAGTCCTTACCTCACCTCTTCCTCTGCGTTTGTTTTGTTGTGCAGGAACGTAGGTTTCTGCGGATGTTGAAGGATGCCGGCATCACAGACATAAAGCAGCACTTGGTGAAGGGCAAGTTATTAAAGCCATTGGTGCAGCAATATGAGGAAGCTCTGTCTAAGCTTGAGAAAATGGTCAAGGTAATTGCAACAGGCAAGAAAGAAAATCAAATTGCAACTTATATGGTTCATTGCTACCCATGATCAACACAAGTAATTGTGTCCACGATCCTTTTCTTTAACCGAGATATTTCCATTTCAGTGCAAAGGCAGTATTTTAGGTGTATCATTGCAAAGTACTTGTAAAGGGTAGGGAAGAGAGAAAGAGGTCCTCCAATTAAAAGGAAAGTAGGCAGTACTTATGTTCTGCTTTCTGTTCTGCCGTTCTCTTTACCTCTGGAGCTAGGATTTTGGCAGCTACCTGGAGGGATGCAGACAAATGCAGAGATTAAGCTTTTTGCCGTTACAGAGTTTTAAGATTGTAATTTATAACCGTGATAACTAGAAGTTGGCTTTTCCAAGACAGGAAAGCATTTTCTGCTGACCATCCCTTAAATACCAGTGAGAAGGTTGAAAGCTTTCAGGCAGAAGCAGGATGTCATTTGACTTAACTGATGTGTAGACTAGGGATCTGTGATAGACTGTTTGTGCTGCATTAATTTGGTCAGTGCTCTGCTCTCTATTTTGGGGACTCCTGAATCAAAAGCTAAGCTTGAAGGTCTGTCCCTGAAAAATCTAATGATTTTGAGTTGCAGATCAGGAGTGTTAGAGAAGTGGGACAGGCAGAAATGATTATTAAATCCTCCCATTGCTGCTTGAACTCCCTCTCTGTGACCCTGAGACAGCATCTTCAGTCACCTCCTCGACTTTCATTTTGTGCAGGATGAACGAGCCCAGAGACGAGCCTGAATGAACGCAAACAGAGGAGGTCATGTTCCATGGCACAGTCCATGACCTACCCAGTGTAGCATCAGTTCTACACAGCACCGTAACAATGAGACATGATTCCTGAGCTGAATGATTGGATCCTCAATTTTATCACGTTAAGTCTGCTGTTATGGGCCTCGTTCCCATTTCAAGGTCAGTGGGAACAGAATTCAGTTGCTGGCTTTCAAAAAAAAAAAAAAAAAGCCTTGAAAAGCCTTGAGGAGAACTTGACATTTGACATCATACTTGACATCATGTCCTGCTGGCATCTGTAAAACTTCCATCAATGAACAGAAGAGCCTTCCACAGTTCTTGAGCGCAGGCCTGATGGAACTGCCAGTCACCAAAGGTGAGGGCTGTGCCCTTCCTGCCTCTAAACTGGGACAACTAACGTTTCTGCCTTGCTGTACAAGCAACTGTATCTGCAAATGCAGAAGAGCCTATACAGTACCTATAGTAGACTACTGTTTGAAGAGCTTTTGTAGGCTGCAGTGACTGTAACTTTTAAATAAATACTGTATATATTTTTTAAAACATTCAATGTCCTTTAAAGATTCTTGGGTACAGGGGTAGAGATGGTGATGAGGGGAGTTTCGGTACTAGTCTTGTGCTTTTTTCTTTGTCTCCTTGTGCTTTCTATGTTCAGTCCCAGTGGTAATAGTAGATATTATTAAGTGTTAGGTTAGTGTTAACGCAGTCTACGCTGTCCCAGGTTACATACTGCATGAATATTACTGGACTCTACTAGTGTCAGCGCAAGCTGTAAATATGTCTCACTCATGCCACTGATATTTTTAGCTGCCCCTGCCACAAGGCTTGGAGCTGTTAAGAGTGTCTTACTGCTGTGTAGCTGCAGCCTCCAAATACCCTCTGAGATACTCAACAGAAAGTGCCCAGCTCTGGGGCATGCTTGCTAGTGTATGTTTTCTTTACAAAATAAATATACTTCATATTACCAATACTTGACTGGAGTAGAATGAAGTAAGGATGGGGTGAAGAGAGAACTGGGAAGCAGCTGGAGGAGATGGATGTTTGGAAGGGTAGCCTAAAGATAGGAGTAACTTGGGATTGTTTTCTAGGAGTGAAGGAAGTGTATGTCTTGCTGATGACTGGAATCACAGTAGAAAAATCTTGTTGGGCTGGAGCTGTAAGCTCCCATGAGCCGGGCAAGGATACTCCTGTTCTTGTACACCTCTCTTTTATTTGAAAGCCAAATAAAACATCAGCCTGACTTTGTTTTTTCTTATCAGTAAGCAATTAAGGCTGGTTATTAAGACAAACCCAAGTTTCTTCCGGTGCGACGTGGCACAAGCCAGGTTAGAATTTGCCCTGGAAAACTGCTGTGTCCTTTGAAACCCGACAACCTCGAAGTCAGGGCCTGAAAATGAGCTTTCTTAGCGCCTGTCGGCTTCGGCGTTAAAACGGGGGGCGGGAGCGGGAGCGCGGGGGGCCGGGTTGCGAGCGGCTTCCCCGGCGCCCTGCCGCGGGGCTCGGCAAAGGCAGCGGCCGCGGGGCCTCGTCGGGGGGCCGGCCCGGCGCCCGCTCCGCCCCGCGCCCGCCCCCGGCCCGGCCCGGCCCACGGAGGAGCCCGGCGGCGGCGGCGGCAGCAGCAGCAGCAGCAGCAGCAGCAGCAGCAGCATGGGGCTGGAGCTCTACCTGGACCTGCTCTCGCAGCCCTGCCGGGCGCTCTACATCTTCGCCCGCAGCAACAACATCCCCTTCGAGTTCAAGCACGTGGAGCTGATGAAGGGTGAGTGGGGCCGGCTGCTCGGCGGCTGCAGGCAGGGCGCTGGGCAGCGCCCCCGGCCCGACGAGGGAGCCCGTCCTCAACCGAGGGGACCCCGGGCTTTCCTTGCCTGCAGCAAAAGCTGTTAAATAACAGCTTGGCGCTGGCTCCTGCAGGCTGCTGATGGGTGGGACTGGGTTACTCACTAATTCTGATAAATACAGGCTGGAGCAAGAGGGTGGGGTGTCAGTCCGCCAGCTGGTGGAGCTCACTGGTGTCAACACAAAAACCAGACCTGATTGTCTTGAAAAAAAAAAAAAAGCCCTGGCTTTCAAACAGCAGTCTCAGTGCCTGCACTCCTCTGTAACAAATACAGCTCTGCAAAGGTCTATGATATCCTTTAAATCAGCCCAACTTCAGCAGCAAACGGGTCTCAGAAAGAAGACCACTTCACTGAGAGGAAAGGCTCCTTCAGCATGTGCTGGAACCGTGTCCGTGCCCGACTGAGGAGGGAAGCAAAAAGCAGTAGGAGCCAGGAAGTTCGTGTATGCGAGAGGACAACCAAGATGTGTGGGCTCTTCAGTTCAACTTCCTTAGAAAACGCGGCGCTCTAGTAAGCAGCAGGCAGCTGTTACTGGAGAGCAGCTTTTCTCCTTTCAACGTAAAGTTAACAGCCGCCTGTGAAAGGGCCTGGGGAACGGAGCTCACCGGGGAGCACCTGCGTGGGGCAGGACCGCCGGCCACCTGACCGAGCGCTTCCTCAGGCCGAGCGGTTTGTGGCGCAGTCAGCTCGCCGGGGCCGAGGAACAGCCCGCGCAGGGAGCGCAGCGCGGCAGCCGGGAGCCTGAAAGCTGAGAGATCGGGAAGGGGAAGGTGTCTCGGTTTGTTTCAAAGCCACCTGATAACTGGTAGGCCTCTGCCCAAGAGGTATCGTGTGTTCCCACTTCAAGGATTAAACATCTGAATCTCCTTTATTTGCAACTAAAGATGGCAAAAATTATCCTCTGACCTTTCCAGGACTCTGCAGGATTTGACATTAAGATAATATATGGCACTTAAGCTTTACTTGCGCAGGTGTTTTTAAAACAGTGAAAGATGAGAAGGCTTCTGGGGCTCAGACTGATAAAAGAGGCTCCAACTTGCTGCTTTAAAACCTCAGACGTGTGGTTTAGGCTCTGGGTGTTCCCCTTCATGCCTGAGCTGTTCATTGATTGCACACTGCTGCCTCTTTCCTCTCCCTGACCTGTCTTGGGAGGAATAAACGTTTGCTACGGGGGTACTGTAGCCCTTGGTACCAGGAGAGCTAGCTAGGGGTGAGCCCATCTCCCTTCCTTCCCAGGAAGCACTTGTGATGAGACACTGGTAACAGCACGCAGGAGGGACTCGTAGGCAAACGAGGAGAGCACCAAGGAGAATGGAAAAATTGAAATGGCTAGCAGGGAACAGACTGGAAGAAAAGTGAATTCAATCACAATTTCTCAGTGCTTTATGCCCTACAGCAGCAGCGTTTGCTTTCACCAGCACGCTAGGATTTGGTCAGTGGATTTAAGACAGGTAATTTGGCTAACAGGCATGTTAAAGGTGCATCCTATTCCTGTAGCTTGCGTACGCCTCCCGCTCCTAGGGAAGCACTCCCAGTAACTGTATTTGAATTAACTCAGGATCTAGGTGCTAGACAGACACATACGCGCACGCAGGCCCCCAAATCAGCGCTTACCAGGGTATAACAGAGGATGGCCTTGCAGCAGTAGTGCATGGCGCTCTGCAATATGTAAGGGCCAAGTAAGGGAACATATACCTTGATTTGTGCTGGAAGCTGGTTGAACAAGTCCCTTCTGAAATGCTCTTGGGTCCCCAATAGCGTAGGCCTCAAAGAAATGCAATAGAAAGGGTGAGAAGGGGACAGAGAGCACACAACCCTCTGGAGGCACCTGAGGACTTGGAATCCTGCAGACAGTGCGTGCAGGAAATCACAGCGCCTTTTTGGAAGGGGAGGAGAGGGAGCCGCGAGTCACACGTAAAAGGGAATAGCTGCCAAGTACTGGCAGAACAAGCCATGTCCAGAGTCTGTCCTCTGGCATAAAGATTCTCAGGTGACTCAGCAAGGCATGTCACAGGGCTAGGTGGCAGAGGGACCCGAATGCAAGGATGCACACGTATACCCCTGAAGCCAGGAGCTGGAAAAGGCTGGCACAAACTGCTCATACAAAACGGGGTTTGTGAGGTTGGGCCCAACCTGGAGCAATACTGGAGCATGCTGCGACGCCACATGACCAAAATGCCTTCTCCTGTCGGGTTCGCTCTCTACCTTCCTTGTTTTGGGGGCATAAAAGCTAGCTTAAAAGTCAACTCAAATCCATATTTCCTCTAATATACAATATGCATATGTAAAACCTGCACATAGAGCTAGATTCGTAGGTTTGTCCTAAACTACTCACCATCTTCACCTAAGGACTAAAAAGAGACTTGAATATAAATTACTTTTTTTTCCATCAAAACAAAAAATCCTTTAAATCTTTTGCTTTCTCGCTGTCCTTACAGTTAACCCACCTTGTTTCTGATATTAATATCCCCCCCCTCCAAGGAGCTCAGCATTCATTCTAGGTCAGTACAGCACAAGTGCCCTGACAGGTACCTCCAAGCACAAGCTTAGTGCTGTTGCAGCCCCGAGGTGACAAATGCCGTTGGTATGAACGGAGCCTGACCCACTCTGACCTTGGCGAGAGGCTTGTCTGGTACGCAGGCGACAAGCAAGTAAGTTGACATCACTGAGCAAACCCAGTAGTCACCTTGTGGCACCTCTCGATTGCTTGTGAATTTAAACAGGACGGTATTTGTGCAGTCAAGGCTGGGAACTCGGGTCCCACAGACTCCTCGAGCGTCTCCAGACAGGTACCGAGCAGCACTGCCTCGTTTCCCTCCTCAGGGCAGCACAGGATGGAGGATTTCCGGAAGGTGAACGCGCTGATGAAAGTGCCAGCGTTAAGAGACGGTTCTTTCACCTTAGCAGAGAGGTGAGGCTCAAATAAGCTCAAACCTCTGTTGAAGTATTATTTATCCTAACGCTTGGATTCTGCCAGTGTACTGTTGGGTATCTTTACCGGGACTCCCACCCAGCTGGTTGTTTGCCTCTTTCCTGTCTCTCTATTCCCTTTTACGAGAGAAGCTTATAAGCAACTCACGCGGCGCGGACCGTGAAAACAGTGAGCTGCTTCTTGGAGCTAGCTTGTCCCTGCGCGGTGTTTCAGGAGTCAAGCCGGCACAAACTGTCGTGCGCTGTGACTGGCGGGTAGTTGTGCATCCTGCACTTGTACGTGATCTGGATCAGGTCCATTTTGCTGCTGGTCCAGCAATGCAAGATTTGGGTGGATGGAGAAAGGACAAGGTGCTTTAATCTCGTATCATCCACTCACTGGTCTCTTACTTTGTGGGTAGCGTTGCGATCCTCCTCTACCTGACCCGGAAATTCAAGACACCCGATCACTGGTACCCATCTGACCTGCAGAAACGGGCCAAGGTTGATGAGTACCTGTCGTGGCAGCACGTCAACATTCGTGGGAAGGGGAGCAAGCTGTTCTTAACTAAGGTAAGACTCTTTTATAGCAACGATTAAATGTTAACAGCTGTGAGTGCTATGGCCCAGGAAGTAACCTCCCGTGTGCAGAACCCTTCTACTCGAATGAGCGAGCCAGCTGACGGATAGGAACAAAACTAGGTTGGGAAATGACTCAGGTGATCAGCAGAGCCATTTCTCTGCCTAACTGAAATGGCCTTGTCTACTCCAACTGCACGAATCCTTCATGCTGTAGTCGCAGTTCTCCTGCGCAGGCGCTGAGACCCGTGGGGTTGTGGTCCCTTCTAGATGCAGTCCAGAGCAGCACACGCGCACTAGGTTCGGCCTAGTGAGCAGTGAGCGCCTGACACAGCTCACTGCCTTCTGCCCGGCTGATGCTCTGCGTGGAAAGGAAGCAGCTCCCATGGGAAAACAAAGTGCAGCTTCTTGGAGAGGCATGTTGCCTTGACAGGGGACTCTTGTGATTGAAATTTCAGACTTTCTAGGGAGCAGAAAAGGACACAGAGGGTTTAATGACTGACATCACGTTAACCTGTCAAAGAAGATGAGCGGTACCAGTTATTCTCATGCATGGCTGGTGAGGACAGTGGGAGGGCTTAGAAGCCAGTGGGAGGGCTGAACTAAGTTCGGAGCAAAACATATAAAAAGCAGCATTTTTTTTCTCCCTGGTAGGTGCTGCTGCCTCTCCTTACAGGCCAGCCCCTTCCTCCAGAGAAACTGGAAGAGGTTACTGAAGAGCTGAATGTTGTCCTGAAGCAGTTTGAGGAGAAGTTCTTGCAGGACAAGCCCTTCATCGCAGGCAGCGAGGTCTCCCTGGCAGACCTTGTAGCACTGGTGGAGCTCATGCAGGTGAGCACCAATCCCAATGCAAGCTGGGCTGTGGGCAGGCCAGGCCAAGGTGTAGCTGCAGCACCACCGTTTCTTAAACAACAAGTCTTTCCCTCAGCCGTTTACTCTTTAATGGAGTTTAAACTTGTTCCTTTTTGACTTTGACCATAACTGAGTTTGTTTGCCGGGGAACTTCTACTGTGATGAGACACTTCTCTTTATAGAACTACAGACAAAATTCCTGGGTTTGGCATTTCTTCTAGAAAAAAAAAAAGATAAATGACAAACTAGGCAGAGGGGGAGGAGGGAGAGACTGGGAGAAAAGCTCCCCGCCTTTGAGCAGGAATTCAGGAGGGAATCTGGACTCTGCATGTGTCTGAGGGCGCCGAATATATAGATACTGCTTTGTATTTTGAATGGCAGAGCAGGAGCTTCTCATCCCCATTCCTAGACTGAAGCACTGATGCACTGCCACAGCTGCCTAGGAATAGGGCGAGAATATTTTAGGTGAGAATAAATCTATTTGATTATTTGAAACTCTACCGCAATCAGTTTCATAAAATGAACTACTGAAAGTACAGATATTTGGGAGAGATGGATTGGTCCGCATGGACCTCTGTGCTGCCTATCAGGACACTTCTTGGCTTAGCCATGGGAGTGCTCTTCTGCTGTGAGTCCCAGGGGACAGCAGCTACTAAGGACGACAGCACTCGCTTCCTCGTCCTACTAGCCAGAGATGAACTCCACCAAATGTGATGACCGTCTCCTGCCTTGAACCAGAAACATATCCGTGCTTTGTTCTGGCTGCATCCTGCAAATGCTTTGTTTGACTGTTGGTGTGAAAACCTTGCTCTCAGGGTCTGCTGCTCTCTCTCTGCAGCCTGTAGGTGCTGGCTACAACCTCTTTGAGGAGAGGCCAAAATTAGCAGAGTGGCGCAGTCGGGTGGAAGAAGCGGTGGGGAAGAAGCTCTTCCAGGAAGCGCATGAGGGCATCTTGAAAGCCAAGAACTTTACCACTGATGAAATTGCGCCTGAACTGATGGAGCATTTCAAGCATCAGCTCCTAAAGCAGACTGGCCAGAATTAGGGGGTTACGCTTGAAATAAAATGGCTTACTTTGTGCAGGCTTTTTGTCACATTTCAGCATTTCTGTTAAAATCATATAAAAACACCACTCTGCAAAAGGAAAGGCAACTACATCTTAAACAAAGACTAGAGAGAGCTGCTTCCCCTCTTGTCCGCTGCAGATATGAGAGCTGTAGCAGCGTAGGCTTTTCTTTCTTGCTCCAGCACCAGTGAATCTGCTTGAGGACTGAGGCAATTCAGTCCATGAGGGAACTGGAGCTAGTCAGAAATGCCTCGGTGTTGTCCCTGTTTTGAGTTTTCCAGGTCACAGCAACAAAGAAGGGGGCAAAGGTTTCCTGAAAGTATGACAGAACAGATCTGTCTGAAAACAAACGAAGACCAGGTGTAGAAAATGGCTTTCACATTGCAACAAGCCCAATAGAAAGCTTTTTGCTCTTTCAATAAAAAAAGAAAGATCAAAAATTGGCCCTTGGACGGGTGACCTTGCCCAGGACTGTGTTAGAGCACCTGGCCGCTAGAGGTTGCTGCGTTATCTGATGGAGCAAAGGGAGACTGTGCAGGTTATCGTGAGCTCTCAGCTGCTGGGAAGGATGGGGTTAGTCCCATGAATAAAGGTCCTCAAGCAACCGGAGACTCAGGCCATAATCTGCAAAGAATAGCCTGCACAGTAAAGAAAAGCTGCTTTTTTAATTGAAACCTCTGCTAACCACAGTTTCCTCTTCTCAAGCCATGTTGGCGCTCCGGCCCTTCTCTGGAGCTCCTTTGGGAGCGGAGTGGAAGGCGTTTCAGCGAGGCGCTCTTGCTGTGGCAGGGCTGGGGTGGCTGGCAGAGGGAGCTGTGCTGGCCAGCCCTGGGGCGACTGGACTGCCCAGGAGATAAATTGACTCATGCCTTAAATACAGTTAATGTTGTACTATGTTTTTGCCATTTCAAATGCTCCAGTAAAATCAGCAGTTACGCTTGCCACGTGTTGTAGCTGTGTCAGGAATCTGTCTAACGCGTAAGACCCTGGCCTCTGGGTGTGCAGACAGGATTTGGAAGGAGGTGGCTGTTGACTGACACACGCCTGTGCAGCACCTTTCACAACCCCATCTGTGTCCTGTTGTCGCCTGCTTGCCTTCCTGTCCCCTTCCTGTCCCCTTCCTGTCCCCTTCCTGATGTTCCATTTCCAGGTGAGAGATAGGAGGAGGGTTCCAGTTTGTGGGACTGTTTTTTCTTCCTCGTGAAGAACCGGCTGTATCTGGAAGCCTGTTTGTGTCTGTGCTGTGGTCTGCTGGGGGGTTACACCACGCAGAGGTGGCTGCTTGGTGCGATGGGTGTCAGACGCCAATCATCGTGATACAAGCCAAGTTACCGCAGTGCTCAAAAAAGGTGAAAGTAGCTGGTCAAACCAGTCCGACGCACCCTGTCAGCGGGACCCATTGGCTTTGGGGAACGAGCCAGCCCCCTCTCCCGTGTTTGAGTTTCCTGAGTAAACCTGCCCTCTAGTTGCTCCAAAGGGCACCGTGACGCAGAGCTTGCAACGCGCCGTCCCCGAGGGCTGAGCTGGCGCAGCCCCTTTCCCCTTCTGCTCTCCCAGCCTGCAGGAGATCCTAAGTGCCAGCAGTGAAAATGCAGGTCTGCCCCAAAACTCCTTCCGTGTCTGTGCTGACACAGGCAAAGGACATCCGTCTTCTGATTTATTGGGTACGCTCGCCGAAGAGAGCCTTTTGCACCCCAGTTAGCAAACTCGGTAGCAGCAGCTTCCTCCTCGCCCTCGGTGCGCTGCTGCTGCCGCCCGGGCGGCCGCTCCTGCAGGTGCTGCGCTGCTTTCCCTGCTGCAGCGTGGGCTGGCAGCGTTACGCCTGCAGAACACGGCCTGTTTACGCTGCGCTGCCAACCACTTCCTTCTCTCTGTAAACTGCAGCTTACCACATCCACCTGGCTGGGCTTCTGCGCGCCGCCAGAACGAAACGGATCCTCCTCGCCGCCTGCCCGAAGCTGCGCCGGCGCGCTGCGTTCTCTCCGCGGGACGCTGCGCTTTTTGCCTGCCTTCCGGGCTCCCACCTCCACCTTCTCGCTTTTTTGTAAAGAGCAAACCTCCCACTGCCAGCACAATAAATTCCTCGCACGGCTTCTGTTCGAGTATGAACAGAGCAAAGCGACCGTCCATAACCAAGAGCTAAATCTACGGAGCACTAATCTTGATAGAGAGACCTGAAACCGGGATCCCTACTAGCGCCTTTCTTGACATGCATCTCCCTGGCAGGATCTCGAGGTAGGGCTGCTGTGCGTGGGCCAAGGCAAACAGAGTGTCTTTTATTTCTTTATTTTTTTATGATGCCTGCAGCTCAAGAGCTCCACGTAAGAGAGTCTCAAGCCAATTCTCTGCTTGTTTGAATAAGGCACCGCTTGCCCACAGCTCACCCACTGTGTGCTCTTGCAAGGACACCTTCAAAAGCACGCTGGAACGATGTTTTGAGCCCTTGTCTTGTGCTCCTGTGTTGCCAGGGTCACCAAGGAGAGAGAAACGCACAGGTCAGCTGCTGCCCATCTCCAGCAGAAGTCCCAGTACAGCAGTGAGGATAGACAGGATTTCCCAGCATGGTCATGGTGATAGGAAGAATTCCCTCCCCTCGTAGTCTACTCTGTCTGCTTTAAAGCCCACCTGGGTTCTGGGCTCACTCTCTCAGTGAAGCTGTGTGCAGTGACCACCGGCGTTTCGGGCCCTTCTACATGCAGGTTAAAACACCTCCCCCTAGTAACTCCTTGATGGCAACAGAGTTATACAAGGGATAAATCTGCCTTGCTGCTTTTGTGCTCTAAGTCATGGAGATCTCGTCCTTGTACTTTGCTTTCTGCCGTCCCTCCACCTCCCCTGTTTTGTTCACCTGTGTCATTTGATCTTGGCTGATGTCAGGTCCTAAGTTGCGAGCCCCAAGGGCAGCCGTCTCCACCTGCCAAAGACCAACTGGTTGCGCGAGAGCTTTGGCGGCCTCAGACAGCGCAATGGCTGTTCAGCATCCAGTCCCCTTTCAGCTGCACATGGAGAAAGTTTAGGCTCCGAGTGACAGTTGACCATGCTGTCCTGATTGTTTCCTCAAGTCTTGCCAGGGGCTACTTGCAAATACCAAAAGTGAGAGCCTGTGATTTCTAGAATAAAATGAAACTGGGGTACACAAAATGGGAGGAATGCTTTAAAAACAGTTATATATTCTGAAATGTTTTCTGAATGCTTAACTGATAAAATGCAAAAGTTACTGCATTTTTCTAAGTTTCCTGCTTCCAAGAAGCTGATAATGAATCTTGTCAGTACAGGGAGGAAAATCTTCCTTTGGGGTGAGGGAAGAAAATAGAAATACTGAGCTTACAGCACTATTCTAGAGCCAGGAATAACGCAAGCAAATGCTATACAACGCAACCAGATATAAATATTCCTTTAGGCATGTGGACTGAGCAGCGCAGTCAGGCAAAGCGGAGAAAGCCATAAAGAAGGAGCTTTTCCAGGGAGCACGCAAGAAGGTCTTTGAAGTCCAGATAGGGCTAATGGATCAATTGAACCATAAATGAAGGAGCAAAGTGAACCCACACTGCTAATCTGGCTACCTACCACTGAGGTCAATGAACTCTTCTCAGTGATATCTTAAGAGTGGGGGCATGCAATCGTTTTGAAGTACAAAGGCTGTTCTGACTGTATGACCTGTGCAAAGTCACATTCGCATTCCTCTTCCCCACTCCCTTAGTGCTTCAGATTTCCTGGCGGTGAAGGCAAGCACCGATGAGCCCGCGCGTCCTGGCGTGCTGGTGCTGCACGCAGGTGCTCTTCCCCAAGAGGGCAAACTGCCCTGGACCAGAAATGTGGACAGGGCCCCTCTCTCTGTTCAGGCAAAGAAACTGCAAAAATCTTGTTGTGCAGGCCTAAATCTGAACACTGACTCTGAAAAACGGTGCATGGTGCAGGGGACTCATTACTTAATGTCCAGACACAGCGGCCTCAAAAGACTCTCATAGGCTGACTGGTCTTAGAGTAATCCCCATTCCTAGGACAGTCTCGGAGAAGTCTTGGAGACTGTTCCAGTTTGTAATTTATCCAGTCAACAAACTCCCATGCTCAGTATCCAAACCATGTCACCAGCCTTTCCACAAATAAAAGAGCAACCTCCGGTTCCCTCTTGTTGAGGTTGTTGTGGCTCTTTCGAAGGATTTGTGCGTGATGCCCTCTGGCACAGCACTGATGAAGAGATGTCGGCTGAGCTGAGGGGGGGTGACTGGCGGGTGACTTTGCTTTGACCGGTTTGCTGCTCTGTCGTTGGGAGTCACAGAAGTCGCTGCCCTTACCGGCACGTCGCCTTCACACCACCGCACAGCCGTGCAATGCTGGCAGCTCCATGCGAGGGTCTGAATTCGCTCTGAACTTCTTCAGTTCCTCTTTGCTTGCATGGGAATCTTAAATGATAAATAACAGGGAGAAATGAAAGACGCTTGACTGCGGATATGCAGAGGCAATATCGTCAGGGAATATCGTCCTGCCGCACGGCGGCTTTCCAGGGCATCGCCTCGCAGCGCGGGGCAGGCAGCGCGTCACTGCAGAATCATCTTCTGAAACGAGAAACGCACTGACTTCTGGTACCGTGAGCTGAACACGGGCTTAGAGGACGTGGCTCAAGAGCCCCACGCGCAGTGTGACAGACGCCTGCAGGGACGCGTTACGAATACGACAGTTCAGCTTTTGAGAGCCGTGGCAGGACGGCTGGTGCGCGAGCTGGCTCCTGAACCTGCCCTGCGTCAGCCAAGGCTGTGGAGAGCGAGGGCAGCCTCCTGCTCCCTCGCCGCCTAATACCAAGCTCTCTCTCGAGTTCATTCACTGTTGCTCACACGTAACCTTCTTTGTCTAAAGCAGACCTGCACGCACAGTAGCGGCAGCCTTTCCCTCCTGCAGCCCGAGCACAACCCGGGCTGCCTGGTTTTGCGGGAACGCCGCGAGCACCTTCTCCTGGCCGCCGCACAGGCCCCAGCAGAGCCGCGCTCCCGGGGCATCTCCGGCCTCTCGCAGCCTTCGCTGCGGAGGCGGCCGCCGGGGAGAAGCGGGGCCCGGCCCCCTCCCGGGCCGCGGCGGCTCCATCGCGGCGGACCGAGCCGGCAAGCGGGCTCTCGGCCCGCGCCTCGCCCCGAAGCCCAGCTCGCTCCTCCCGCTGCCGACAGCCCGAGGCCGGAGGGAGCCCGGGGGGCGCTGCCGCGGGGCCCCGCCGCCGGCCCGGCCCGGCCCGCCCCGTCCCGCCCCCGCCCGCGGCGGCAGCGCGGCGGCGGCGGCGGCGGCAGCATGGGGCTGGAGCTCTACCTGGACCTGCTCTCGCAGCCCTGCCGCTCCATCTACATCTTCGCCCGCAGCAACAACATCCCCTTCGAGTTCAAGCACGTGGAGCTCTTCAAAGGTGGGCCGAGCCCGCCGGCCGCCGCCGAGCCGGGCCGGGGCCGCCGCCGAGCCGGGCCGGGCCGGGCCGGGTCGAGCCGGGCCGGGCCCCGCACTCAGGGCGCCTCTCTTGGCTCTTGGCAGAGTCGGTGCTGGGCAGGAGGGCGGCCGGCGGCAGCGGCGCGCAGCAGCCCCGCGCAGGTGAGGAGCCGGCGGCCGGACGGGACGGGACGGGACGGGACGGGACGGGACGGGACGGGAGGTGACAGCGACCCGCCGGCCCCGGCACAGACCCGCCCCGGGGCCGACACCTGCCCGGGCCCCGGCACAGCTTCCTCGAGCGGCGGGGAGGATTCCCCCGATCCCCTCTGCGACCCCGGCCAGGCAGGAGCGGCGCGGAGGATTCCCCCGATCCCCTCTGCGACCCCGGCCGGGCAGGAGCGGTGCGGAGGATTCCCCCGATCCCCTTCTCTGATCCCCAATGCAGTAATCCTTGGGCGCTCTGGTCTTCGCTGCTGGCAGAGGAGCCCTTTCGCCTTTCTGAGGGGCACGAGCACTTTCTTCTGCCTGCTCATTGCATTCTGCGCTGTTCAGCCCCGCTCCGTGAACAGCGTCTCACTTGCTTCCTCTTTACTCTCATGTCTTGAATTGCTGTTTCTCTGGAAATTGCCAAGTCAATGACTCATTTTCCTGTATGCAAGTTCAGTTTGGTCCTGTCTAGGTCAATGGAAGTCCAAGGCCCCTCTCCCAGCTCAGAAGGGGTAAGTGCATGTTTAGGGAGACTTGATATCAGCAGAGAGAGGAGACGCTTGACCTGGAAGCCCAGCCCTGGAAGCTGTGCTTGGCCCACTGAGAGAGGACTTGCTCCTCCGCTAACCTGACTGGTTTTAAATACCTGCCCTGTGGAGGGGCCTAGATACAATGGTTTGACCATGGAGCTCTTATCTCGGAGCTGTCTCATAGCTGTGCTGCAGCTATTTTTGTGGATCCCCAAGGAATGTTCCTCCAGCCATTTCTAGCAAATTAGTCACAGTGACAGGCGAAGAGCGCTCTGGGAACGGTGTACTTAGCGGAAACACTCAGCTGTTCGGACATGTCCAGCTGTATAAGATAACTATTGCCTATTTACATGTTGCATTTTCCTGGTAAATTGTTTGTTATTTTTTTGCCTAAGGCAAAGAATTACATCCCGAAATCCTTGGCTAAGGGGATGATTAGGCAGGGACGTGATAGGCAAGTGGATTTTTTTTTTTTACTTCTTTTGCAAAAACTCGTCCACCTATTTTTATTCACTTTTAAATCTCCTTCCTTGCATTATGACTTACCCTTAAGAATTCTTCCTGCTCGCAGCCTGACCTGCTTTTGGCGGTGTGCACTCTGCCTATTAAAGCTGTTGCTCAAAGCCCAGCAATACACACAGTGTGCGTGTGCACACCCTTATGGGACGTGAAGAGCTGATCACACCAGATCCAACTGATATTAAACCGCACTGCAAGTCACCTCAGCATCACAGGAATGATGAAGATTGGCCACCTAAGAAGTAGCTCTGTCCGTAAAGGCTAGCTCTGCCTGCTGCAAGAGAGACACAGTCTTAAACTCTGCTAAACTGCAAATACAAACATTGGTCTCTATTTTAATACAATAAGCAGTCAGTCCCACTGAAGCGACTTGAAGTTAGTGTTCATACCAAGACTTTTACCAGTTTGCAGATGAGTGGCAGAGTCTCTCTGCACAGGTCTCTTGTGTCTCTGTGTAAAGGCACCGTGTGAGCCAAAGCGAGCAGGATGCCATCTCTCGGCTGTGATGCCGGCAGTCCTTGTAGCAGCCACTGACCTCCTGTCCAGCCTGCTGGAGTGACATGTTAGTCCCCTAAGGCATGCGTGTTCAGTGTTCCTGCTACGACTGTTACACTATAAAAGCTGGCTGAAATCTGATTCAGGCTGCCTTTGCCCACAGCTCACTTAGATCATTTCTCAGCTGCTTGCTACCTCGGGTAACAAACAGCGGCCACAGATAATCGCAGACACCTAGGTCTGAGAATCGAGTTCTTATTGGTTATGAGCATTTTTGACTTGCAGCTTTCCGCTGCATTTTTTCAAAAGACCACCTGAACTCTACAGAGCTCAGTGGCTGCTTTAACACCAGTGAACATTTAGGGATGTTAAAAGGAGCTGCACTAAGAATCCTAAGGAGCGAATTGGCAGTTCTGCCCATGGTGCCGTACTGGGCTCTCTCAGCCCTGCTCTGGGGAATGCCAGGCTGAAGCTTCTCGGGCAGTTTGAGTTGGGCTGTGCTGCGAGCCCTGCGAGCCAGGTGGCTGTGAGGGCATGCGTCCCGGTGCCAAGGTGAGGGGGTCTTGGCAAGAATGGTGGGAGCAGTCCGTATCTGTGCAGAGAGGCTCGATGGATCCAGACAGCACAGGGGGTTAGGAGAGATGGCCGGAGAGTGTGAACGGGAGCTGGGGAGCCTCCTTGGGATGAGACAGATGTGTGTTCTCATCCCTGCTCCAAAAAACTGTTTGTTTTATGGAAAACATGCCCTAGGGAGCAGAAACTAGAAACCCCCTCATTCCCAAGCAAATATGCTAGCTGTTGGGATAGAGGTATGCTTTCTCTTGCACTTTCTCTCTGGGTTTTATTCCTAGGAAGCCCTTTTCTCCTGCCTCTTCTCCTGACATCGCTGTGGGACTCCCTCCCCAGCTAGGTAGGAGAGCACCAGCACCCCAGGTAGCCAGAGCCATCTCCCAGCAGGGAGACAGGGCTTCAGTCCCCTCGGACAGGGGATGGACCTGAACGTTAGGCTCCACTGAACCTCGTCACATGCAAATTTTAAAAAAGCACTTCTCAAAGAAGAAACAAAGTAGGGGCTAGTCAGCTAGAAACCAGAACAGGGCAGTCGTGTTTGCTCGGCTTGGTTTGTCTCGTTGTATGAAATCAAGTAGATTATTAGGAAAGCAGTCAGAGACTTTGCTAGTTTCTCTAACTTATAATGCAGCAACCTTCCTTTCTCCCACCCCTTCTGCAACCAACTGTAAATAAACTCGATAGTCCAAAGACTGTTTTTATTTCTCTGAGACTAATTTCTGCTGAGCTTTTGTCCAGTAATGCAGACACTGCCATTGCCTCCTGAATGGTGGCAAGTAGTTCTTTGGGGCCTAGATCATTGTTTATTAGCTAAGGGCGCTTAATTTTTGAACAAAAGAGATTTTTGTATAAGACCTCCTTCTGGTCATGCTGATTTGATCAGGATTTGCACCCTTGAAGGTAATGTCTCCTTAGAGAGAGCGCTTCAAACAAACAAAGCGAATAAACCTTTTCTTTTGTGCATGTTCCTGGGCTCACGTACGGTTCCCTGGCACTGAACTGCTGACTTGCAAGTTCAGTGCCTTCAACGGGAACCTGGAAATGCAGTTAGAGAGCCTGCTCTTAGTGTCTCCAAACTCCAGTGATTGTGGAGTTTAAACTCTTTTATGGGACAGCTTATTCCTCTTGTGTTTTCCTGACAGAGGCAGGTTGACACGCTGACCTAGAGCCGGGGTGATGCAGGCTAGAGGTGCGTGAGCTTCCCTGCCCCTAGCTAATTTTCTACTCTGGTAGCAATGAATTGTTTTATGGGCCTACTGTTGTACTGCTGATACTCATGTTTTTCCCATTCCAGCAAGAACTCCGGAAACATCCTCAGCTGAGTGTCTGCTGAGGGACCAGCTCTGCTGACAACATTTGCTTTCTTTGTTAGTACTCAAATCCTTCTGCTCTTCAGAGATAAAAACAAGAAAAAGATTTTGCTCCGTGTGTGTCTATAAGTCAGCCAGGATCTCTTTGATTACTGATCCATTGCAAGGACGTCTGTGGGCCCAAGGCTTTCAAGGTGCTTTCCATCATAACTCCATCCTAGCTAGAGTCAGCCACATTCATGAAGCTGGAGGAAAATTCCTTCTTGTTGTTGTTGCCTGTGGGAACATGAGCAGGAGCAGCAACCATTTGCCCTATTAGGATGCTCCTCATGCAACTCAGCCCTTCCAGACCCTGCTTCCTCTGCAAGTATCAAATATTTTTCAGCTGCTCAGTTGTCTTTCTCCTAACTTCCCTCTTTTTCCCCCCATCTCTATGGCTATAGGACACAGCCTTCTCAAGTCAGGCTAGCTCTTTCTGGTTATCTGCAATAACGTTTTCAATGCCAGCATAGTCATCATAGTATCTCAATGCCTCTTTGTGAGTGATTCTTCAGGTTTTATATGTATTGTTGGTACCAGGGTCAAGCAACTGGATTCCTGTATACTGTTGTGAACTGCTCCATGGCACTGACAGGCCTAAGCAGCCTGCAGTGTCTGTAGTGGCTTTGTACTGACTCTTCAGTTTCATTGCCTTTTAGTTATGAGATATGACCATATAGGAAACACTTAACACAGTTTTCTGATTGTCCGGTTGGAGGCAGCTGTTTCGTTGATCATTCACTGGCAGATACTCTTCTAACCTCTGACTTGTCTGTTCTTGTTGTTAGAGCCATCAAACAGCGAAGGGGCCAGCAAAGTCAGCCTCCTGAAGAAAGTGCCAGCCCTGAAGGATGGAGACTTCACCCTAGCAGAATGGTAAGAACTCAGTCCTCAAACTCCCTCAGGTATCAGTAATCCCGTGCAGTGTTCAAGAGATGTCATTCCCTCTGAATGACTAAAGATCACAGGGTTGGCCATGAGCGTTTACGGACTGGACGGGTTAATGATCTACTTTGGCATTTCAGTTCCTGTGTTCCTAAAGAGAAAGGAGGTGAAAGTACATTGACATGCAAGGTTATGATTATACAGTGAAAGCTGTGCATGTTTCACATAGACATGGCCCACACTGTTGTTAAAAAGATGCTCCTTTGGTAGGAACTCCTGTAATTATAGATGATCAATTAGTCATTATATCTTTGAGTCTGTTTATGGAGAAGCAGGCCTTTTTTGCCTAAGATGATGTTAAAAGTGCTTATTTACTCTATCCTATACATTATTTCTTGATCTGAAAAGGTTAATACATTGTGAACTCATCCCTAGGTCCTGACATATAATTATATATATACATATATATGATTGCAATGGTATTCTTTTATTTCAGATCTCTTTACCTTCAACATAACCTTGCAAAGACTGAAAAAAACCTCCCTAAAATGTCATACCTTGTAACATGTTGAGTATTTGTAGTAGTATAACCTCATTTATAATCTCATTTCCTCTGTTTCCGTTTGCTGTGGTTGAATTATCTTTTGCAACCTAAACCAATTAGCTGGTTTAACTTCTTGATCTTCCCTTGGGTGCAGTTACCTCAAAAACTAGATTATAAATACTGCAGGGAAATGTTTAAAGCTTATCAAATCCCTTTTACGCTAGGAGAAAGATGGAACCACTGCTGTTCATATGAGTCGGTCCTAAAGGCCAAAGGAGCACCTGTAGAGATAAAATGTGTGTTCTACATTCTAAAATTACTACGGACATCTATGATCTAATTGGTTAATAGTATCATAAGACTATAATAATTGAATTATAGTAGTAGGAGGGCTTGCATTTTCTTTCTTTTTGCCCTCACAGGGTTTTCTGTGGCATCTCTTTGTAGCAGCAGCTTACACGTTGTTTCAGATAACTAAGATTTTTTTCCACCTGGTTTCTCCTGCCAGTTAGTGAGGATACCAACATCTGGACGTGACAAGCACAAAAAATCTGTGGGCTCTGCCTGCTAGGACTTCCACTGGCCTCAGTGGAAGCTGCAGGCCAGAAAGGCTTAGATCTGATCAGAGGGCAACATAATGAATTATACAGCTTCATTTCCGCACAGAAGCACACAGGCAGCACTAGGTCTCAGAGAGACGGCTCAGAGCAGCTGAGGAACAAATGGGTTAACATTGCTGATAGATGATTATGGAGATGTATTGTTTGTTTACCCAGTGTCTAGTCACTGTCCAGCACCATATCACATATGTACTGTGCACCATGTAACAAGGCTATGATTTTCCAGCAGGTTCAAGTTTTCAGAGGGGTTAAGGGAAGTAAGGGCCAACAGGAATTAGATGCCTCTGTATGTCCCCTGGACTCCATTGCAAATCCTGATCTGAATGCTGGTCAGTGGAAGCAGCAAGTTCAGACGGGGCAGGAGAGGGAGCCCAGGGGAAAGCACTCTGCATCGCAGCACCCTCACCCTTTCCTGTCTCTCGTTCCTGTCTGAGCAGCACTGCTATCCTCCTGTACCTGAGTCGGAAGTACAACACTCCTGACCACTGGTACCCATCAGACATACAAAAACGGGCGCAGGTAGATGAATACCTCTCATGGCATCATGCTAACATCCGGGCTAATGCTCCTAAGACCATGTGGATCAAGGTAAGGAGATCAAATATTAAAATGTGAGCAAAGTGATGTTTTCCTGGCAGAATACTGAGCATTTGAACAGCCCCGATACAGTGAATTTGTCACACTGAAATAAAAACCTAGGCCATCCCTAGCTGAGAGGAGCTGTTCCTCACTGCTGTTCCTCTGGCAAAAGCAGCTTTGGTCATTTTTGTTCTTTTCCTTAAAGTTGATGTGATTCAGAAAGTCTCAAAGCCCAACAGATTTTCATTGCCTGGATTCATGGATGACTACATAACAGACTGAAGTGTTGCCTGCAAGGGCCTCTGCCTCGTTACCCAGCTGTGCAGAGCATGCAGCGCATGTACAGAGGTTTTGCTGCCTTGGTGAGCGTGTGCTTTCCTGTGGGAAGCTGAGAGCTTGTGTTCTTCCTACACCAAGTCCCTGAAGCCCCCTCAGGGTGGAAACGCAGAAAGAGCCTTCCGCTACCAGCACGCCCACACACTCCTTTGAAATGGGCTCAGGGACAGATAGTATGGGGGTAGGTACAGAGAGAATGGCAGAATCTTCTGTATTCAGTGTGGTCAGATCAATTTATATCTAGGCAAAATTAACAGTTTCACCCTAAGGCAGAAGGTCACTTATTATCAGATGATTCTGCTGGACACCTATTTCCAGCCAACTCCTCTGCAAGTTAAAGTAAATGTCCTCAGAGAAACCCAGGTGCAAATGTAGCCCTGCAAGTACAGCTGTGATACAGGATATCAGACAAAATAAGGGTTGCCAGTAAACAGGTAAGGACTTCACCATTCCTGTGTTAAGTTTGCCCTTGTTTGTGCTTAACATCAGGGCTCACTGATTTTCTTGATGTATTAACATTTGAATTTTTGGCTAGAGAGCACAGAGAAGCAATACAAACGTGAGTCAGATTCATACAAAAAGCAGCTTCTTCTAGTCTCTGCAGGCTGACATTGCAGTGCTTCAAGGCAAACAAATCCAGGTCATTTCTGCTGCTGGTTAGATAACCCAGCTACAGAAAAGATCTTCAGAATCATTAGAAATAGGAAAATGTATATAGCTACCATGTAACTTTAGCTAGGCATCGGAGAAGACAAACAGCTCCAAGATAGAGGAAAGGAAGAAGATGCCATTTCAGACCACTGTACCTGGAGATCCCATCATTCAAAATTGGAACTGCTTAGGAAGAGAACCAGCCATGAATTTTCTGATGAAATAGTCTCCACATGTATTTGGCAAACATCCTGGCTTGGATTAAGCAATCACAACATGAACTGCTGACTATACTAGCAATAAGAACAAATTCACTCCACTCTCACCACTGGAAATTTCTGTCTCTAATTCTGCTTCTCTGAGTAAACTATATTTCTATAGAAGCTGCGGTAGGTGGAGGCAGCATCACAGTGAAACACTGAGGGCTCCAAGAGTGCGCATGTCTTTGTGAATCATTGCTGGAGCAGTAAACATCTGAAACCATAAGTTTTTAATTTAAGCTGAGATTTGCAGCTGACTTCTTTTGTGGATACAATGCACTTCAGAGATCCTGGGCTGAAGCTGGATGCTGACAAACCTCACTGAAAGGCTAACGCGCTCAGTGCCAGCAAGCCCATGGAGACAAGGACCACATTCACATGACTGCTTTGGAAACGTTTGCACTGGAATAAGGCAAAATTGCCACCCAGCTGCTTGGGAGGCCACAGAAAAGCTGGGGGAAGAAAGGCCCGTAGCCTCTCTCAGCCTCGCTGGCTGCCGGTGCGCAGGGCAAGCGCTTTTCCTGCCTCTCCACCCAGTCCCGCTGCATTGCAGGGCCTCCTCCGCTCGCTGCTGCAGCCGCCACCGTGCCCTCCTCTCCGTCACCGCGCGGCACGGGCGCCCGCCTGCCCCTAGCACCAGTTACACAGCAGGGTGGGCAGCTGTGGGCTGCTGGGCTGTTGAAAAGGAGGACATAGCAGTGGTGACTGTGGTAGAGATTTGTCTTGCCTAGGGCTGTTGCCCGCTGTTCTTTTGTACCGCAACAAGGTGGAGTGGGAATCGGCGAGGCTGGGCGCAGAGCGGCAGCTGAAGCCTTGGTGTCTTTCTGCGTGTTGCTGCCCGTTAGCTGGAGGTTGCTGTCACTGCAGGTCAGTCATGCTTGTGTGCTCTCTGTCCACGCACTGCTTTTCCTGGAACGGCAGCGGCCCGCGAAGCTCTAGCCTCATCCTCTTAAGTGGCTTTGCTGCAGGGTGGTGACACTGACAACCATGAGCAGCTCATGGGCTGTAACTTAAAAGACTCCCACTAGACCCAGAAGAAGGTGGCTGGTGGCCCTGTAAGTCTGTTCTCTTCTCAGGTGCTGATTCCCCTTTTCACCGGGCAGCCGCTGCCTGCGGAGAAGCTTCAGGAGGTTATGGAGGGGCTGTGCACTTCGCTGAAGCAATTTGAGGAGAGGTTTCTGCAGGACAAGGCTTTCATCGTCGGCAGCGAGATTTCTCTCGCGGATCTTGTGGCCATTGTGGAGCTGATGCAAGTGAGTGCTGGAGTGTGGTAAGGAGACCTCAGCACAAGGGAAAACCTGCTGCCAGGCAGGGAAGGGTGCAGCCTGTGGTAACGTCTCTGGAAAGGGGCGAGAGGGCATATCTCAGCAGGACTGCCCTAAGATAACGAGGAGAATATGGGAGCGGGTTCAGAAAACAAGCAAAAAAATCTAGCTTCAACAGATCTCTTCTGTTTCTGTACTCTAACAATATTCTTCTTCACGTCTGCCTTTATCGTGACTTTATTTTTAGCCTCTGCAGGAGGAGGCAATATATAAAGAAAGTGAGAAGCAATAGCAGACAGGTCTGGTGAAGTAACAAAAAGATATAAGAATATTTGTATCATACAAGAATATTCTTCTTCGGATGGTGCTTTCCCATGCCACGTCTGGAAGACGCAAAACTGAATCTCAGCCAGATGCAATCAAATTAAAGCTGTTGCAAACTGGGTGTGCTCTCCTAGGACATCATGGCTTGGATCCTGCAATCCAGAATTGCTTCCTGCTCGTAATTCTGTATCCTAGAGACTGAAAAATAGCAGTTCTGCTTCTGTACCGCGCCATGTTTGGGGGAGTGGTACAGGCAGAAAGTAAAAGGGGATTAGATTATGCCAACTAAGACATCAGTTCAATTAGATGATTAGCTTTTGTGCAGTGCTTTTGCTATCCAATACAGCATTCTTCACTGCGGGCTGTGCAGTTGTCCCAGGAGCTGTCAGCCCACCACAGCTTTGATGCTGTATCTGAAAACTGCTCACACTAAGCGGTAGTCATCTCTGCTACCCCATAACAACTGCTCCTGTACTCAGGAATGGACTGGGCCTATAAAATGTCCTGTAAAATACAGGTTAACTTCTGCGTCCTGCACTGCCAGATGGATACACTGGGCTAGAAGAGATCTCCTTCCTTCATAGTGCTCCTCTGTGAGCTCCTCCTCGCTTTCTCCCCTGGCCTGTACCTGAAGGGACATTTGTGGTGCTTGCTGCCTTGGCAAAGAGTTGACTGCCCAGTGTCTCACTGTTGCTCTTTCCCCCTTTCTGCAGCCTGTCGGAGTCGGTTGTGACATCTTTGAGGACAGACCTAGGCTGATGGAGTGGCGCAGGCGGGTGGAGGAAGCTGTGGGGAAAGAGCTTTTCTTCCAAGCCCATGAGATGATCCTGAATATCAAAGAACTGAGCAACATTCAAATCGATCCACAGCTGAAAGAGCACCTGGCACCTGTGTTGATGAAGATGTTGAAATGAATTAAGCTATGTTACCATTTTTCCTGCCCTCCTTTTTTTAACCTCCTCCCTGATCTCCAGTTCTATATGTAACTGGAAAGAGCTCTCTAACTCTTACGTAGAAATTGCAGGACCCCCCAACCCTTTCCTGAATCTTTGAGGGTAGAAGAAGGGGAAGTTTTGAGACCCGAAACATTACATTTATACACAAGGCTGAGGCCCTATGGGTCATTTAATATGTGCACTTGAGTTTTATTTTAAAGTGTCAGTATTCTCAGAGTTGGTGGAGACATGAGTGCTACTTCCTGACAAAATCTGAGCCAGCCTGTGAACTGGGAACATCAGAGAACTGTGGAGGGTGAGGATCCTTGCTTTCCCGTGTTTTGTAACACCGGCTGCTTGAAGTTCTTCGCAAGCGGCAAGCACTGCAACACGTGCCCAATCCTCACCTTCCCAGCAGCTCTGTGCACAGATAATTCCAGAGCAAAACTACAGCGGGCCACAGAAGTGAGAAAAGACATTGAATTTTTCTTTGGAAACTTTCTTATTGCTGGGGCTTCTTGCTTGGCTGTCCGAGTACATTCCACAGTTCTTCAGTTTGCCTTTAGGCTCCTGTGAAAAGTTTCTTCATATTCATCTGCAACTGTGATTCTTTTCCCTGTAATTATTCAGTTTAACCACGACTCTCCACTTTTGAAAGCCTGGCTTTCATTGGCACTTGGTCTAACGGTAGACATGTGGTAGGGGAAATTCCTGGAGATTTGTGTAGTAAAGACCAAAGCGAATACAAAAAAACTGAGTGGCCACAGCCCTCAAACAATTGCCTACCTAAAATACTCTGTTGATCTAATATAGGGAATACACTGAAAGAATGCATTCACAATGATTTCTTGAAAGAGAATATGATAGCTATCAAAATGTTTTTTTCTGTGGTAATAGTATAATAGCAACCCACATTCCTCCTAGGAAACGCAGAGGAGGGAGAAATCTAGACATGCTCTTCTGAGACTGTTTTGGATGGAAGCTCACTGAGTAAGTCACCCTATGCAACTGAAGTAATAAGAGAGATTTTGTGGCATTGAGTAACATGCATCACAATAAAAGGGCAGAGAGTTATTTTCGGGCTTTTGGGCTTTTTTTCTTTTTTCTCTTGGTTGTGCTTATTTTCTGATTAGCTGTAGCTCAAATACAAAACCCTTTTGTACTGCAGCACAGTTAATGAGGTGAAACTGAGGGAATCCAACCATTTCTGATTTCTTCAGTTGAAAGTAGCAAATGACAAAGGATGCAAAAACTGATGGAATATATTTTTCTGCATGCTTCCATTCCTAATTAGTTGTTGTTCTTCAACCTTATCCTGAAAACTTTGCCCAAAAACTCTTCCCCTGAGAAATGAAGATAAATTATTCAGAAATTCCTTCTTTCAAAAATTAAATAGCATCTCTTCTTTCCAGTACTAACATATCTTGGCTAATCACGTTTCTGTTGTTGCATTCTAGACAACCTGATTGTGTTTTACATTAAGGTTTAGGTTCTAGAAATATTTGATTTAGTCCAGAACCTACGGAGATCTTTACATTCCCTGTCTGGAAAGAGAATTCTATTATATAATTCATTAGCAGAAAAATTCAGTATGTGATTATGTTCTTTATAAGGACAGAAGACCTGACTGAAGGCTTTCTTTCGTCATGAACCGAAATATTAGAAACAGGCACATGTTGTTTATTCCCACCCTTCCTTTTTTCCCTTCTCAAGCATGAGTTGAATATGTTATTATTGATGTTTTTATTCACAAAAATGTTGTGTACAATTATGAGTTACATTTTAAATAGAAAGTGGTTGGTTTTATGAGAATTCTAAGAGTGGAGTTGCTCAATGGCTAATGACACGTGCAGATGTCTACAAGTGAGAAAAAGCTACCATGAAAAGGCTGAGAGAGACAGAGACAATTTAAGAGAGAGACAATTTAATTGCTGTAGCTATGCCGTCTTCTGTCTTGGTTGTGTGTGCATCCCCCTACAAGGATTGTAATGTCCTACTCCAAGGCAGAAACAGTAAAACAAACATTTTTGGTTTAATAAAAGCCCTTGGGGATGCTGGGTTTTACTCTGAGGCCACGGACAATCTGCCATTCACGTGGTGGACCATCAAGAATGAAGGACAAAGCATGCCATTAAAAATGTTGGTGACTTAGCCCCACATCTTGTGGTAATTGCTGATATCTGATACTTCCATCTCTTTTGCCCCTTTGCCCTTCAGAGGCCTTCTGATATGCTGGGTGCTTGTCACATGGTTTTTTTTTTTTTTTTTTGGCCTTGGTGTTTAATTGGAATGGGATTTATAATATTTGAAGGAATGAGAAACAGAAAAACGGATCCTAAATAGCATCTTACCTGGAGGGGAGAGCAAGGAGGGGGACAGAGCAACGTTGGCAAACGAGCTAATCCTCAGCCCCTCTCTAAACGCACACTAATTTCAGCAAGAGGAAAAGTAGATGCAACATCTGTAGCACACTGATAGAGAAAGTGAAGGGCTTTTGGGGTGGAGAGGGGTTGCGAAGAGGCTTCCTGGGCCATCGCTCTGGGATGGGCGGGGTGGAGGTGGCGTGTCCCTGGAGGTGGGCTACAAGCCCCTACCAGCCAGCCGCGCCGGTGTTTGGGATCTTCGCCCCGAGGACGCCCGCCCGCCCGCCGGCTGCAGGGGGACGCGGCCTGCGCCCCCTTCCCGGCGCCCCGGGCCAGGAGGCCTTTCCCAGCCCCCTGCTCTCGCCGCTCCCCCTCCGCCGCTTTGCGCCCGTCTCTGACAGCCCCGCGGAGAGCTCGGCCGGGGCCGCCGTCGGGGCCCCCATCCTCCGGCCAGCTGGGCCTTCTTGCTTCAGAAACCCTCTCCTGGAGACCTGGTTTGTGCAGCTGCTCCTTGCGCCAGCGTTGTCCTCGTTAGCAGCAGCGAAGCCCCCCAGGCCAAACGGTTCCCCCAGCGAAGCAAAAGAGCGCCTCGGCTTGCTTTCGCTGTAGGAAATAGGTTCCCTTGGTCCACGGGAGCCGCGTTACTGCCTGGAGCCTGGCGGGAAGCTAGAAAGCGCCCCAACCGCCCTTGCACGCTTGGCGTGCTGGAACCGGAGCCCAGCACAAACGTGGACAACCCCAAAGTCACGTTACGCTTTTCACAGCAGCGCCGCGCCTTAAACAAGATGACTTTTCGTCTAGCTCGCTCATAGGGTAAACGAGCAAAAATCGCCTCGCGGGGCCGCAGCAGCTCAGCTCCCCCGAAAGCACCGAGCGGCAGGTCGGACCGTCCCGGCGCCCCTCTGCCAGGCTCCCCTGGACAACAAGCCACCCCGCTGGCCGTTTTAGTTTCTTGCGGGGCCTGTTCCGAGAGGGGGAAGAGAAGGAAGAGGCCGAGGGCTGCCGGGGGCCAGGCCAGGGCGGCGCGGGGGCCGGGCCGGGCCGGGCCGGGCCGGGCCGGGCCGGGGCGGAGCGGAGCGGCGGGCTGGCCGTGCCGGGCGAGGGCGGCGGCGGCGGGGCCATGCCGTTCCTGGAGCTGGAGACCAGCCTGCCGGCCGGGCAGCTGCCGCCGGGGCTGGCCACGAAGCTGTGCGGCGCCGCCGCCGCCATCCTGGGCAAGCCCGAGGAGGTGAGTGCCCGCGGCGGGCCGGGCCGGGCCGGGCCGGGCCGGGCGGCGGAGCGGGGCGGTGGCGGCGGCGCTGACCGAGGCTGTGTCCGCCCGCAGCGGGTGTCGGTGACGGTGCGCGCCGGGCTGCCCATGGTGCTGGCGGGCTCGGCCGAGCCCTGCGCCCAGCTCCTCGTCTCCTCCATCGGCGTGGTGGGCTCGGCGGAGCAGAACCGCGGCCACAGCGCCCGCTTCTTCGACTTCCTCACGGCCGAGCTGGGCCTCGGCGCCGAGCGGTGAGTCCGGCCGCGGCCCCCCGCCTCACCTCCCGCTTGTGCCAGGAGCCGGGCAAGCGGCTGGCGCTCCCCTCCTCCAGACATGCTGCAGCAGAGGAGAGGGAGGGCTCGGGCCCTCGGCTTTTGGGGGTGATGCCCGGTCGGTGGTAGCTGCTGACCGCGGGCTTGGTCGCGAGCGAGCGCGAAGCGGTGCCGCTCCGCCGGCTGCGGCCGCTGCCCTCGGCCCGGCCGAGTCGCTAGTCACCCGCCGACCCTTCCTGCTGCTTGGCGCGCGCTGCCCGCGGAGGCCCGATAAACCAGGCAGCGCGCCACCCTAGGTTAATAAATGTTTATATTTGGTCAGAGTAGGTTTTGGTGGCGTAAATCTCTCAATCCCGCTCCCCATGGGGTGGGAGGGGTGCCAGTGCCTCCCCTGCGGGCAGGGAGATGGCAACCGCTGCGTCGTCGGCAGCGGAGGTTCGTGGTGGGTTGAAGTCACATAATTCTTGGCACGGTGGTTTGTTTGTTCCAGCTTCAGGACCTCTGAATATATGGAATGCAGGAAACAGAACATCAGAAGATGTTCAAAATGTTGGTGATATAAGCTCCCGTGTTATCCATGAGATTAAGGCTAATATAGGTCCAAGACTAGACGGCAAACATTAAGTGCTCTTGGATGCTGAATCCCAGACAGCCGGGCTAGGTACCAGCGCAGGTAAAAACGGGGAGTGGTTTGCACACACTGAACAGTCTGGGAACTACTGTTCTCTGAGCATGAGTAATTCTGTTTGGCGTAACTGGTGCAAAACCCAGCGCAAACGAGTCTTCTGTAGAGCCCCATGCCAAATGCTGAAACGAAATCGTTCCTGAAGGTAAGCCGTGTCTCTCTGACCCTCTTCCTTCTCTCCACAAGGAGAATAATTGCATTTCCCTACCTCTTGGGTGCTGTCAGGATAAATGCATGAGCAGATAATGAGATGCTTGGGAGCTTCTGAAGTGGACAAATATCGCATATAAACAGTGCTCAGGTTCAACCTGCTTTCCTGTTTATGTGGGCAAAGTTTGGCACCTTTGTACCCTGCCTGCACACAGCCTGTATTTCCTTCTGTTAAATGAAAACCTTGGAGTGGGAGCTGGTGAGAGCTTAGGGCAGAATTTCTAGCTTGCTGCAAACTGGGTAGGGATAAAAATTCATTGTAAAATAATAACTTTTCCTTTCCACTGTATTTTTCCTCTTATACCCAAAAAGGATTGTCATCCGCTTTTACCCACTGGAGCCCTGGCAGATTGGCAAGAACAGAACTGTCATGACTTTCCTGTGATGCTGTGAGCCGCCCATTGGAACAAAGCTCTGGCGAAGACACAACCCAGAGATGACCAGCTCCATCCTTTTGTTTCCTCTTATGATATGATCTATATAATTCCGCACCTTCACCTCTGGGATTCTCTTCTACCTTTGCTTCCTGCGCATACACAGCTGAAGAGTGGGGCAATCAGCCATACAGATTTACTAAAATAGTTCAAGGTCTTTATCTCAAGCCAGTCTTGCAGGCCAGAGGCTCTCCAGCTGTCTATGGCTAAGACCCTGCTTTTGCCATTAGCAGCCTGGCGATGGCCATGCTTACGTGAGCCTAGTCAAAGTTCTCTTGCTGTCACATGTAGCAGTGAAAACCTTGTTTAATTCCAGAGCACGTTTGGCTTTATTGAGGTCCACAGGGGTTCTCAGGTTTGTTCAGATTTCTTCACGCTTTGCAAGGGAGAAGGATCCTTCTTTCCGGTTCTCTTCCCGGACCCTTCCCAGCAGAAGGGTCCCAGGCTGGCTAAGAAGACTTGGGAGTATTCCTTCAAATTCTTCTGTTTTTACGTTCCCCAAAGCCATTTCCTGAAAGAGGTGATTATACTGAGGGAAGTCTATGCATTTATACAATGGCTTATTTAAGGCTTACGTCAGATCTTGTGCTCTGTGTACCATTGCCAGCCTGCGTGACTGCTTCCACAAAGTTTTATTTGTCCACAAGATTTTCTTGGTTGAATGTTTGTGTGCTGATGGCAGTGTATAGTAGTGGAGAGAGTTTATGCAGTGGTTCAGAGTACTTTTCCTCACCCTGCTGTTACAGGGCGCATTGACAAAACACAGTATCTGACTGTGTTCTGTGGCTGACGTTTCCAGCTTGCTGTCCTCTGCCCAGGAGCGGTGGCAGTTGTACACAGATGACATACTACCTTGACAGTGCTTTGCCTATTGAACCCAGCACCTTACTGCTCCTACTGTAGTATACCTCACCCTGAAGGGAAGTGTTTTGGTTTTTAGGGCCCTTATACGTCGCTTTGTAACTGGAATATACGTGAGATTTTATTAAAACAAAAACACGGTACTTTTCATGTATAATGTTATCTCTGCTTTCCACTGCCTTCAGACAATTAAAACGTACCTGTCAGTTTCCTTTCCATTTAGTGGCTTTGTCAGGTCCTAGGCACAGAAGCTCAGAGGAACTTAGAGTATACCTTTGGGACGTGGAACTCCATGGGAACACGAGGCTGAAGAGTTTGTAATTCTGATCAGATTTTTATTTGTTTATGACCTGAGGTCTCAAGATATTTGAAAGTATCCCTTCACGTTACTGTCTGAAATTGATTATTCCCTATGCAGCGTAAGCATCTTCTACATGTGCAAAATCTATCATAATACCAAACAGAAATTTATATATCAGCTAGAAGCACTAGACATTATCTGGTCAATAAAATGTGTCAAAGTCTTTTTTGATAAGTGTCACTTTATTGGTTTACAATATTGTTTTTGTTTTCTCAGCACTCATTACTTGGAGACACAGATAGCATGGCTACCCAGGTCTCTGCTTTTTCTCAGCAGGTCTCTTCAACTAAAAGTTTTTGAAACTAGGATAATGAACAGGTGAACTGAGTATGAGATGCACATGTAACTAAAACGTTCTGCTGTTCACTGCAGGGAAGAGGGTGGACAGCCCTCGTTTTGCCACTGGGATGCAAAAGGGCTTGACCAGCTTGAGTTGAATATAAGACATGTAGAAAATTATGTGGCTTTAATGCTGGTCTGCAAACTGCTCGTTTTCTGGTGGTCCTTCTGCTCGGTGAAGTACCAAGCAAGATTTCTTGACAAAGGCTTTGTTTTCTCTGGAGCAATCCTGTTGTGCTCCCCTTTTTGGAGCCTTACTGGCCACTGCTAGGCATTCTTGCAGGCTCTCTTCCTTCCTTTCACCCTCAGGTGCTCCCCATGTTAGCTCTTGCCGAGGAGCGTCTTTCCCAGCATTGTAGAGTTGAGCAGGCAGAGATAAGGAAAGAGACGGAAAGCTTGGAAAAGAGCATGCCACACAAAGACACCAGAATAAAATGGTTTCTGGGCTTCTTCCAACAGCTGAGCTGCAGTGTCCACATCCCTGGGAGACAAGAGGTGATGGCAAGTGGGACCTCAGTAAGGAAGAGGCAGGTATCATTTTTCTGTAGAGCTGTGTGAGGTTAACTGTGACTTTCTCACACACTTCCATCTTTTATCTGTGTTCTGGCATCGGTTAGACAAAACATCCCACAACACTGCAAACTCATGGTGGAACTGCTGGGTCGGGGAACGTCTTGAGAATTTTATGGTTCATGGATTTTGAGTTTTTTAATATGTGAGCGGTTAAAATATTAATCCAAAAGAATGAGGTTTTGGTTGTGAGTTGTTCATGTCTTGGTCTGAGCCAGTTTATCCTTTTTTGACGCTGGGGACTGTAAGAGAGCACTAGAAAATGAGATTCTAACAGTCCTATAAGGTTGCAGCTGGTTGTTTTCTTTCATAAACTGCTGGTGCTGAATAAACTCCTTAGGTTCATGTCAATCTAAAGAGATGGCCTATTTTTCCTCCACTGAGCTCATTTTAAAGTAGGTTAGTGCAATATTTTAGGGCTTGAGAAGGATATCTTAGGGGTTCTGCACACCCCGTAAATCCACCTCTACAGCATGCACATAGAAACCAACAGAAGCAGGAATCTTTTTCTGATATCTCTGTTGCTTACATTTGCTACTCAGAGAAGATAAGATATACCACCTTTATCTGGAGCTCAGAAATGATGCTATAAAAATCCCATTACCTTAAACGCTATCTGCAGGTTGTCCCTCTTTCATGGTATAGAGACTACCCAACAGCTAGATTTCGTATCTCCCAACTACAATAGCTCTTTTAAACCATAGTAATGAAATCTGCAACTTTCCAGGTTTAACCTTTTAAGATTGACCAATATTTCTGTTCCCAGAAATGGCCTCTGTTGGTTTGTTTGTGAACTCTGTATAGACTTGTTTGCAAATTCAAAGGCAATGACCTGATTTTGAAGACTGTGTAACCATTTCTTAGCTTTAAAACCTCTGAAGCAAGGACAATCTTTCTGTGTATTTACAGAGGACAGAGAACAAATGAGGCCCTGAGCAAGCTGAAGGGCACTGCTGACAGAAAGGTATTTACATAATCATGATAGCTTTTGAAGTTATTTTGCAAAGACAACGGTGTGGTGCCACAGTTTATGTGGATGGCAACCCTATCCTGAGCTTGTCATGAGGGAAAGACGGGTATCATCTTCTCCCTCAAACCTGACACTGCAGTTCATACCTTCAGGACCAGGCGGACTCTTCTTTACCATGTTAAGGCCGGAGACCTATCTGGAATACAAACCGGGACAGCTGCAGGCTGCTTGGATGCTTTAAATTTTAATAATTTAGAAAACAACATACGTTAGGTATGAAAAGTTTCTTCATTAGCCTAATGAATTGTGATTCTCTGCTGTTTCTGCTCTATGTCTCTGGGTATTAAACTCTAACCCACTCCCGGGGTGTTTCTGTACAAAATGGGAGACGACAATAAAACAATTTATGACAAGCGTCAATCTGAAAACTGTGTCAAGCCTATGCACGGCTTCTCTACCTTCAGCTTTCTCCACAGTGTAAGGAAGCGGTCATCCAGAATCCGTTTGAAAACAAACTGACACATTACTTTTTTTCCTGCTGTGATGTCCTCCCATGCAGGCAGTATAGTGAGCTTCCACTGTTGCGCCCTGCGTTTGCTTCGACACCGACCACTTGTAGTGAAGAAATTAATTTGCCTTCACAGATTCAGTCTCTAGAATGAGCTGCATGGCTGACAGTTTAAATCATTTTACACTGATGTATCAGAATTGGAAAAAAAAATATTTTAAATTATCCAGCAAACACCCATCTGATTACACTGGTCTGATTCCTACAAGCAATGACAGGTTTTGTACTTCTAATACCCTCCTGCTCGCTGATTCTCCTGATCTTCCCCCAGACTACACATGTGCATTCCTTAATCATCCTTCACTAGAGCTTCTACCATAAAAGTTACTTTAAATAAGTTTATTGGATATAATTTGATAGTCAGATTTTAAAAATGCTGTTTAGGCATGACCCACGCTAAACCAAAGCAGTCTCCAGTGGGCCGGGTGGGGTGCTCTCAAGGAACGCGCTCTGATGTACCCTCTAGTGGCCATGTGAGTAACTTGATAAATTGCTCCATACCAGGGTGATTGCACTCAGCTAGACTGGAATGAGGCACAAGGGTTTTTATTAATTTGATAATGAGGTACACAAATACATAACTTCATATACGCGGAAGTAGGGCCTGAACGCGTATGCGGGCGGCGAGGGGGCCGCGCTTGGGGCTGCCCTGGCGCGCCCTGCCCGTGAGACTTGCTCCAGTGATGTCCACAAGCAGTTCTTTAATTGTTTGGCTCGATGTCACCCTGCATCATGTCACCATATGGAGAAACCTTCCCAACCTCCCAGTTACATAGAAGTATGTTTCCATCCCCAGCCATCACCATGGTAAATTTTAGGCAAGATCATTATCTTTGGGATGATTTTTGAACTGGTTGGATAAGGTATCTGGAATCTGTTTTAAGTTTTTGTTAACGTATTGCACACAAACGGAGGTTTAGCTTTCTGCTGAGTGAAATAAAGAGCTGCTCAAGGCTGCTTGGAAAATACTGTCCCTATGGCGTTTCTCCCAGTCCAGCCAACTCCCCTCTGATCGGAGGGCTGGTAATTTTGAGGTTGAATAATTAATACTCCGAAGGCAGAGGTGGGCAGGAGGGACAGCACTGTGCCTCGTGCTGACTGCTCCCGCGGCCAGCGGAGTCACCCCCGCTGCGACAGCGCCTGAGGGCCGAGGCGGAGGCTGCCTCCCCCCCCGCCGGCGCCTGAGGGCCGGGTTCGCCGCGGGCCGTTGGGGCCGTCGGGCCGCCCCGCCCTCGGCCTGAGCCGTCTCCTTGGTAACGCGGGGCGCCCTCCCTCACACCTGCAGCCCCGCCCCTCCGGCATCGCCCCGCCTCTTCCCTTTGTCTCCAACACTCGGATTGGCTCTCGCCGGAGCCGCCGTTCGGCCAGTGAACGACCGCTTTGTTGACGTGCGGGGCTCCGAGCCCCCGGGCGGAGGTTGCCGTGGAGACCGCAGGTGCGGCGGCGTCTCCCGGGCCGTTGCGGGCCGCGGCTGCTTCTCGCCTCTGGAGCCGCTACGGGAGCCCGGCGGCGGCCTGCGGGCCCGGCGCGGCGGCATCGCGGGGCGGCGGCGGCGCCGAGGAGGAGCTGCCCGCGCCGGGTGGGCGGGGAACGGCGCTGCGAGGTGAGTGTCCCGGCGGCGGGGCCCGCGGCGGCGGCCGGAGCTCGGCCCGGCCCGGCCCGGCCCGGCCCGGTGCGGCGCGGCGCGGCGCGGCGGGGCCCCGCCTGCCGCGGCCCTGCCGGCCGGGCCTCGGCTGCGCCCGCCGGCCCTGGAGGGCCGCCCCCTGCCCCGTGTGCCCGCGGGACCGCAGCGTGCCTGCAGCCGTGCGCTGGGTCCCCGCTGCCGCCGGCGGAGGGCTACCGCCGTCCGGTGAAACAGGCCTTCGCTAAGTGCGGCGGAGATGACTTTTGCGAGGGTAAAAAGAAAGAGAGAAAACAAGTGCTTTTTAAAGCAAGTATGTGTTTTTAGTGTATGTATCCCAAGCATAGCAGCAACAACAACAAAAAGTCATGAAAGCCCAAGCCACCCCCTCTTTTTCTGGCTGTGAAGGTGACAATTGCACAACTTAAAAGCTGTGAATAAGTAGGGAACACAACTAATGGTCTGAATTCCTACTGACGTTTTAAACTTCTGAGGAAATAAAGCAGGATGATTTTTAAGGTGAAAGGCTTTAGCAAGCACTGTTGCCTCTTGAGAATGTGCTTGCCTGTAAAAGCTACACATGAATAGTTAAGACTCTTGTGACTGAAATACTACAAGCCAGTTTGTAATGCTTTATTAAAGATTCGTTATTTTTGCCCATCTAAATGATACAGCTATGTTGCTATAAAAGTGATTATAGTGACATAATTTATTTCTAGATATTATTACACTGATGTAACTCTGTGCATAGTTAGGATTGCAACCACATACAGTGATGACTATTTTTAGCTTTGGCTAAAAAAGTGAAACAAAACAAAACCCCCACCTGTCCAGCATACCACGATAAAAGCTGTATGGAGGCTACGTCTACGTCCTGTTGTTCAGCAGACTTAGGCTGTTCTGTTTGGCTTTGCTCTCCCGACTTGTGACCGCCAGAGAGAAGAGTTGCTATGTATTTGTTACAAACTTTCTGTTCAAACAAAAAGCACATTTAAAATCGTTGTTTCCTTTCAGTTTCATTGGCAATCTAGCAACAGAAGTAAACTATGACTGTAATCTTTTTTCCCGCTGATTTCCTGTACAGCCTTGAAGGAGATTATCTAGATTCAGCAGAAGACTCGAGCGCTTGTCTCTGAATACAGGCATATATGTAAGCGAACTTAGAAACACCTAAATATTTGATTGAATTGGGATTTTTCAGCCTTATTTATCTAGATGTCATAAGCATCTAAACTTTCTGTCAAAACTTGGGGCATTCATTATTTCTGAGAAAAGATATCATTAATATCTC